>NC_063350.1:1076170-1132909 GCF_021869965.1 Rhincodon typus
TCCAGTTTTGCCAGGGCTCCTTGATGCCACACTCGGTCGAATGCGGTCTTGGTCAAGGGCTGTCACTCTCAACCCCATCTCTAGAATTCAGCTCTTTTGTTCATGTTTGAACCAAGGAGCTAAGTGGTCCTGGCAGAATCCAAACTGGGCGTCATTGAGCAGGTTATTGCTGAGCAGGTGCTGCTTGATAGCACTGTTGATGGCTCCTTCCATCACTTTACTGATGATCAAGAGTGTACTGATGGGGCGGTAATTGACCGAGTTGGATTTGTCCTGCTTTTTGTGTAGAGGGCATACCTGAGCAATTTTTCCACATTGTTAGGTAGGTGCCTAACAGTGTTGTACCTGTACAGGAAGAGCTTGGCTAGGGGAGCAGCAAGTTCTGGAGCACAAGTCTTCAGTACTATTGCCAGAATGTTGTTAGGGCCCATAGCCTTTGCAGTATCCAGTGTCTCCAACTATTTCTTGATATCACATGGAGTGAATCGAATTGGCTGAAGACTGGTGTCTGTAATGCTGGGGACCACTGGAGGAGGCTGATTGCTGTGAAAGCTTCAGCCTTATCTTTTGCACTGATGTGCTGGGCTCTTCCATCATTGAGGATGGGGATATTTGTGGAGCCTCCTCCTCCAGTGAGTTGTTTAATTGTCCAGCACCATTCGCGACTAGATGTGGCAGGACCGCAGAGCTTAGATCTGATCTGTTAGTTGTGGAATCACTCAGTGGTCCTGTTTGGTAGCTTCACCAGATTTACACCTCATTTTTTAGGTATGTCTTGTGCTGCTCCTGGCATGCCCTCCTGCTTCATTGAAACAAGGTTGAAACCAGGCTTGATGGTAATGGTTGAGTGGGGGATATGCTGGGCCATGAGGTTACAGATTGTGCTGGAGTACAATTCTGCTGCTGTTGATGGCCCACAGCACCTCACGGATGCCCAGTCTTCATTTGCTAGTTGTCTTGAAAAATATGTTGCCGTTCCTTCACTGTCACTGGGTCAAAATCCTGGAATTCCCTCCCTAAGTGCATTGTGGATCTACCTACAGCACATGGACTGCAGCGGTTCAAGAAGGCAGCTCACCCCCACCTTTTCAAGGGCAACTAGGGACAGGCAATAAATGCTGGCCAGCCAGCGAAGCCCATGTTCAAAGAGTGAATCAAAAAGTAGATTTTACAGGATAACATATGTGTATTTGAAAACTGAAAATATCTTTCATCTGAGAAATAGTTGGACCTGAGGCTTTTGGAGAAATGATTCCTGACCTTTTTTTCCAAGTCAGGATGATGAGTGGTTTGGAAGGGAACTTGCAGGTGGTGGTGTTCCCCTGTATCTGCTAACCTTGTCCTTCTACATGGAAGTGGTCATGTCTTTGGAAGATGTTGTTGCAGTACCCTCGACAAGATATTGCAGTGCATCGTGTCGATGGTACACACTGCTGTTACTGAGCGTCAGTGGAGGAGAGAGTGGATGCTTGTGGATGCAGTGCCGATCAAGTGGGCCGCTTTATCCTGGATGGTGTCAAGCTTCTTCAGTATTGCTGCTGCACTCATCCAGGCAAGTGGGGAGTACTCCATCATGTTCCTGACTTGTCCTTTGTGGATGGTGGACAGGCTTTGGAGAGTGAGGAGGTGAGTTATTCGCTGCAGTATTCCCAGCCTTTGACTTGCTCTTATAGCCACAGTATTCATATGATTGGTTCAGATTTGTTCTAGTCATTTTTAATGTCCAAGATGTTGATAGTGGGGTCTCAGTGATGGTAATGTGATTGAATGTCATAGGAAAGGGATTAGATTCCCTTTTGTTAGGGATAGTCATTGCCTGGCATTTGTGTGGTGCAAGTGTTACTTGGTACTTTTGAGCCCAAACCTGGATCTTGTTCAGATCTTTCTGCATTTGGTCATGGATTGCTTCAGTATTTGAGGAGTCATGAATGGTACTAAATATTGTGCAATCAATGGCAAACATTCTCACTTCTGACCTTATGATGGAGGGAAGATCATTGAAGCAGCTGATGATGGTTGGACCTAGGACACTACCCTGAGGAACTCTTGCAGAGATGTCCTGGAGCTGAGATGACTGACCTACAACAACCACAATCATTTTCCTGTGTGCCAGGTATGACTCCAACCTTTGGAGAAGTTTCCCCTTGACTTCCATTGATTTCAGTTTTGCTCAGGTTACTTGATGTCAAGGGCTATCACTCTCACCTCCCCTTTGGAATTCAGCTCTTTTGATAATGTTTGAACTTAGGCTGTAATGAGATCAGGAGATAGGTGACCCGAGCAGAACCTAAAGTGTACATCAGTAAGCAGGTTATTTGCAAGTCCTGCTTGCTAGCATTGTTAACAAAACCTTCCATCACCTTGCTAATATTTGAGAGTAGATTGATAGGGTGGTAATTGGCTGGGCTGGCTTAGTCCAGCTTTCTCTGTGCAGAACAAATCTTGGCAATTTTCCATTTGTCAGGTAGATGCCAGTGTTGTAACTGTACTGGAACAGTCTGGTGAGGGTCACTGCTAGTCCTGGAGCACAAGTCTTCAGTACAAACCAACATAGCAACAGGAGTAGACCGTTCAGCCCCTCAAACCTATTCCACCATTCAGTGAAATCATGGTTGATCTGTGGTCTAACTCTGTATACCTGGCTTTGGCCCATATGTCTTACATTTTTGTTAAGCGAAAATATTATCTGTTTCAGATTTAAAACTAACAGCTGATCCAGCATCCACTACTGAGTGTGGAAGAGAGTTCCAAACATTTACCACCCTTTGTGTGTAGAAGTGCTTCCTAACATCTCTCCTGAATGGTGTGACCCTAAATTTCAGACAATACCCCCTAATTCTAGAATCCCCAGCCAGTGGAAATAGTTTATCTACCATGTCTTTTCCTGTTAATACCTTGAAGATTTTGATCAGATCACCCTATTTATCCTTCTAAATTCTAGAGAAGACAGATTTAATTTGTATAATCTTTTCTCAAAACTTAATCCCTAATTAAGGTATCATTCTTGTAAACCTACATTGTATTCCCTCCAAGGCCAATCTATCCCTCCGACTCCAAGTGGGACCTAACCAGGATTTTGTATAACTGCAACATAACTTTTGCATCCTTATAATCCAGTCCTCTAGATATAAAAGGCCAGCATTCCACTATCTTTCTTGATTATTTTCTGCACCTGCTTGTAACATTTTGAAGACCTACACACCTGAATCCTCAAGTCTACATCCACTGTTTTTAAGAACATAGAACAGTACAGCACAATGCAGGCCCTTCGGCCCATGATGTTGTGCCGACCTATTATCCTACTCTAAAATCAAACTGCCCTGCATACTCTACATTTTACTATCAGCCACATGCCTATCCAAGAGTCGCTTAAAAGTCTCTAATGTATCTGACTCCACTACCACCACTGGCAGCGCATTCCAAGCACCCACCACTCTCTGTGTGAAGAACCTACCTCTGACATCTCCCCTATACCTTCCTCCAATCACTTTAAAATTATGCCCCCTCATAATAGTCATTTCCACTATGGGAAAAAGTCTCTGACTATCCACTCTATCTATGCCTCTCATCATCTTGTACACCTCGATCAAGTCAACTCTCATCCTTCTTCACTCCAATGAAAAAAGCCCTAGCTCCCTCAACCTTTCCTCATAAGACCTGCCCCTCCAGTCCAGGCAGCATCCTGGTAAATCTCCTCTGCACCCTCTCTAAAGTTTCCACATCCTTCCTATAATGAGGCGATCAGAACTGAACACAATATTCCAAGTGTGGCTTCATACCATCTAGAAACTATCTGATCTATCCCTTTTTGGTCCATAATCAAAAATCTCCTGCTTACTTACATTGAACTCCATCTGGCACAGTTTTGCCCATTCACTTAGCCTGTCAATATCCCTTTGTAATTTTATGCTATCTTCTTTACTGTTTACAATGTCACCTAAATTTGTGTCATCAGCAAATTTGGATGCATGACTCTATGCCATTATCCAAGTCATTTGTAAATAATGGTAAAAATTAAGGTCCTTGTGGGATACCACATCCTGACAATTTGAGCACCCATTCATTATCCCTACTTTCTGTAACCTGCCACTCAACCAATTTCCTAACCATGTCAGTAATTTGCCCTTGATCCTGTGGGCTTTTACCTTTGTTAACAATCTCTTACGTGAGACTTTAACAAATGCCTTCTGGACATTCATGTAAACACATCCACAGACATTGTAAGTAAAACCCAAAAGAGCTGCGGATGCTGTAAATCAGGAACAAAAACAGAAGTTGCTGGAAAAGCTCAGCAGGTCTGGCAACATCTGTGGAGAAAAAAATCAGAGTTAACGTTTTGGGTCCCGTGACCCTTCCTCAGAACACTGCTGAGCTTTTCCAACAACTTCTGTTTTTGGTCTGTAACTCCTTGGTTTTCCTCTTTCACCCTTCTTAAAAAGTGGAGTGATGTGCACTTTTCCAATCCAGAAGGACGACTCCTGAATCTGGGAAATTCTGAAAGATATAGTTAGGGCATCTACAATGTGCTTGCCTACTTCCCGTCCTCGGATGGAAATTGTCATGGGGATTTGTCTCTCTTTAATTCCATTAATTTCCTTATTACCGATGATTTACTTACATAATTTCAATCAGTCCCTGTTCCCAATCCACTATTAATTTCATCAGAACTTCCAGCAAGCCATCCTCCTTTTCCAATGTAAATGCTGAGGCAAGGTAATTATTCAGCATGTCTGCCATTTCCTGGTAGTCATTGGCAATATCCCAACTTCTAGTCTTAAGTGGGCCAACATTGCTTGTGACCACCCAGTTTCCCTTTGTGTAACAAGAACATTTCTTCTTATTGATTTTGATATCCATGGCATGTTTCCTTGCACAATCCCTTCGAGTAGTTCTTATAAATTGCTTAGTGGCTCTTTGCTGGTCTTTGTATCTTTCCCATTTAGCAGGATCTGTGCTGTTTTTTGCATTTTTGTAAGCCTTTTTGTTTAGTTTTATGCTGTCTGTTATCTTTCTCGTTATCCGTGGCTGTTTTTTACTGTGTAGTGGAGTTTTTCCTCTGAGGGATATAATCTGGTTTTATTGTGTTAAATATTTCTTTAAATATCCTCCACTGTTCTTCCTTGTTTTACCCATGAGCAGATTTTCCCAGTTTACTGTGGACAGTCTCTGTCTCATCTTGTTAACGTTGGCCTTACCTAAATCTGGGGAGGCAATGGTCTAGTGGTATTATCGCTGGACTGTTAATCCAGAGACCTGGATAACATTCTGGGGAACCCGTTTCAAATTCTGCCACGGCTGATGGTGGAATTTGAATTCAATAAAAAATATCTGGAATTAAGAATCTAATGATGACCATGAATCCATTGTCAATTGTTGGAAAAAACGCACTTGGTTCACTAATGTCCTTTAGGGAAGGAAACTGCCATCGTTACCTGGTCTGGCGTACATGTGACTTCAGACCCACAGCAATGTGGTTGACTCTGAACTGAGCTTTGGGCAATTAGGAATGGACAATACGTGCTGCCTAGCCAGTGACGCTCTCATCCCGTGAATGAATAAAAGTAAAGGAATCTGAAATGCTTGTTGTTGATTCATGCCTTTCACTTTCAAATGCTACATTGGACTCAATCATGTTATCATCACTATTTGATTAATGTTCAAGAATCAGAATCATAGAATCCCCACAGTGCAGAAAGAGGTTATTCTGTCCATTGAGTCTGCACCGAGCCTCGAAAGAGCATGCCACTCAATTCCAGCCTGATAACCTCACATTTCCCATGGCTAATTCACCTAGCCTGCACATTCCTGGACACTATAGGCAATTTGGCATGGCCAATCCACCTAACCTGCACATCTTTGGACTGTGGGAAGAAACCAGAGCACCAGGAAGAAACCCAGACAGACATGGGAGAACATGCAAATTCCACACAGTCACCCAAAGGTGGAATTGAACCCTGGTCCCTGTTGCAGTGAGGCAGCAGTGCTAACCACTGAACCACCATACACGATTCATGCACAATTAAATTACTAAATAAATCCGACTCATTAGTAAATCCAATATTACTTGTTCCCTTGTTGCATCCAGGACAAGTTGTTGTAGGAGCATATACTGGATACACTCTAGAATTTCACTACCTTTCTGACAGGTGCTTGTCTGCCTCTCCTCATCCATGTTAAAGTGAAAATCCCAATTAACACTACTCTAGCTTTGCTACATACTTGCCTATTTTTTCAATTTATGCAATCTAGCATTTCAGAAGTATTACCAGGGGTCTATACACAACACTTATGACAGTTTTAGATCCTTTACCATTGCTAACCTCCCCCCCATATGGTCTCCACTGAATGCTTTGCCCTCATTAGGTAGTCCCTCACCATTGAAGTAATTTTGTTTCTAATCCAGCTCCTCTGCCACATCCTATTGCTGGAATGTTGTCAGGACCCATAGCCTTTGCATTATCTATGGCTTCAGCCATTTCTTGATATCACATGCAATCATTCGAATTGGTTGAATACTGGTATTGGTGATGCAGGGGACCATTGGAGCAGGCCAAGTTGGATCATTCACTTGGCACCTCTAGCTGAAGATTGTTGCAAATGCCTCATCCTTTTCTTTTACATAAAGTGCTGGGCTCCCCTATCATTGAAGAAGCAGGTGTTCTGGAGGCTTTTCCTCCAATGAATTGTTTAATTATCCACCACCATTCACGACTGGATGTGGTAAGACTGTAGAGCTTAGATCTAATCCTTGAATACAATCACAGTGCTATTAGCAAGGGAGTTCTAGGATTTTGATCCAGTGATTGTGAAGGAACACTGAAAAATTGTCAAGTCAGTGTGATTCCCATGCCCAGATCAAAACTGGATGATCCATCCACTGTTGTTCACTTTTTTTCTCGCTGTTTGACACAACTTGTTTGTGGCACAACCAGGATGGCAGGACAGCCTCACTGCCTCTCTAGTCCCACTATTGATATATTGCAAAATAAAACTTATGCAAAGAAGATGCAAAACTGTTAACACACTGAGATGTAATATGACAATAAAAATGCTTACCCCTCTAAATAACCCAATTAAAACACACACTCGCGCGCACACACAAACACACACTGGGCAAAGGAGAGGAAAACATTTAACAGAGATTCAATTTGGGGAAATTTGAGCAGTATCTTCTCAGTGAGAAGCAGTATACAGTGGAGTTGTAGATATTTTCTAATCTACTTGTTCAGAGATGTTATTGCACGTCTCTGGAGCAGGCAGGACATGAATCCAAGGCGCTAGCCCAGAGGTCAGGACACTACCACTGCACCACAAGAACTCTTGCAGTGCAACTGTACCCCAGTTGGTAGCAGTGCCCAAAGGAGCTATATGCCAGTGAGAAGCTGTGCCCAATGAAGCCAGTGAGAACTGATCAAAGGGGTTTATTCCAACCTGGCCATGAAGGAGACTGCTTTTGATCCATTGTGTACAGTCCTGCCTCAGGGTCAAGTTCCAGGTAAGGATCCTGCTGCAGAGAGACCAAGAGACTGGAGTGGGATATGCCAGCCAACATCCAGTTCAGCAGGTTTAAGAGGGTGGATGAGAATCCCCTCCATCCTAACTCTCACTTTTGCTGAGAAGTCATCACATTGTGACCAGATTGTTAATCAGCCCAAGAATCGATCCCACTGCAACAACAACTGGGTGGCTGTAGCTGACATCAGTCTGTTCAGCTGAGGGTTTACCCTATCCACTTAAACCCAATGGGGTGAAGCTGATATTGAGATTGAAGTTTAAACACTGTTAATCAGGACACTTTACAGACATGGAAAATTCCAGAAAGCTGAAAGACTCTTGTTCTGCGGGTAGGGCATGTGGAAGCAGGTCAGAGTTAATTAGAGAAGTACATTTGAGTACAGGTTTTGTTATCTAATCTGAGCAACTGCGATAATCTTACAACGTGATGTTCAATAGGAGAATAGTGCCTTTCAAATAGCTGGCAAAGTAACCCAAGGTGAGAGTGGGTGTGGGACTGGGGACTGAGCTTGAGATACCAATATTTTAAACCCTTCCCTGACCCTCTCATTGTTGCGAGTTTAAATCACACCTGATGATAGCCACTGGGTGAGTTTGAGGATTCTGTGAATGTACAGCTTTAGGTAAAGTTCCTGATGCTCAAGAATGTTAGTCTCCCTCCTGTTTATGTAGAATGTGATCACCCAGAGTCAGAGACTTTGTCACTCCTTCAGCCACAAGCCAAACCTTTTCCCAGCGGGTGATTCCATTGTTTATGTATTTGTTTTGTAGAGTGCAGTTATCAGTTTAATACCGTTTTCTACATCTTTGGAGGCTCACTGGGTAAGTAGTGAACAGGCTCTGCTAGTTTAATAATCCAGAGAAATGAGAGTTTAAATCCCACTGGGTAAGTTTGAGAATTTAAATTCAGTAAAAATATTATTTGAAAATAAAATACTGGTGTGACAGTGAATATGGGTGGAATCTTATCCAAGACTGGGTGATATGGGCTATGGTGGGATTTGTGGCAGAATTGGATGAGAAGTCCAGCAAGGTCAATCTTGATATCGGGAGCATCTCGATCCATCTTTTATGCTTTACACAAGTGGCTTGGTGAGATTCTGACTAGATGGCTGCAAGTTGCCAATTTATGGGGATTAACACTTATTAGATGTCTTGTTGATAGCCCAACTCTCATCATGAACATTCAGCTTTCTAACTTAGCAAACTTACCATTCAGAGTAGATATAGAAAACTTGACATAGAAACGTGAATGGGTGCCTGCCAAATACAGCGTGTAACGCGTCCAACACCGAGGTCTTTCAGAACAAGATGGTGACGCTTATGCTGATGCTGTGGGAAAGGTCATTGATCTTTCTCCTACAGTCTGTGCGTTCCTCCAGGCTGAGACTGCTTTGACCTGAATGACAGACATGAATTAGGCTGGCATGATCTGGTGTCATGACCTTCATTACTGGTCCTGGAAAAGAGGACATTGTGTACCTGCACCACCCTGTCCAGGGAGACCTGAAGGATCTACCCGGAAAGTGGGGTGCTAATCTTCCCCTGTCTGTCGTCTCCAGGGCAAATGTCAGGAACTCTGCAGGGTAGTTCAGGATGGATAGAGCATGTCAAAGTACACAATGGGCTTTTAAAAATGGCACAGCTTATAGAATGCTGGTTAATTCGTGGATACCTGCAATGTTGTGGAGGTGCCGGTGCTGGACTGGGGTGAACAAGGTCAAAAATCACACAACACCAGGTTATAGTGCAACAGGTTTATGAGTCCTTCGGAGTCTTGCTCCTTCTTCAGGTGTTAGTTGGGGAGGTGGCATCAGACACAGAATTTATAAGCAAAAGATGAAGGGGTCATAGAACTGATGCAAATGTTTTGAACAAACCTGAGATGGCTGTTAAATCTTTAATCAGTTAGAAAGGAGATGCAGGTGTCAGTTGATAAATCCCAGAATTTCTTTCAAGTCACTGCCCCATGATAGCTAAAGGTTTTAATAGTAAACCAGAGATGACATCACAGGTCAGACCTGCTGTGTTTCTTCAGCAATTTGTACTGTCTGTTTGTTTGTTTCTTCAGGATTGTGTCCTTGGCCCACCATCTCCATAAGATTAAGGAGCAGAATTAGGCCATTCACCCCATTGAGTCTGCCTCACCATTTGGTCATGGCTGATATGTTTCTCAACCCCATTTTCCTGCCTTCTTCCCATAACCCTTGATACCCTTACTAATCAAGACCCTATCTATCTCTGTCTTAAACACACTCAATGACTTGACCTCCACAGCCCTCTGCAGCAGTTGAGTCCCACAGAGTCAACACCTTCTGGCTGAAGAAATTCCTCTTCATCTCAGTTCTGAAGGGTCATCCCTTCACTGAGGTTGTGCCCTCGGGTCCTAGTCTCTCCTACTAGTGGAAACATCTTCTCCACATCCACTCTATCCAGGCCTCCCAGTATTCTATAAGTTTAAATTAGATACCCCTCATCCGCCTAAAGTCCACGGAGCACAGACCCAGAGTCCTTAACTGCTCCTCATATGACAAGCCCTTCATCCCTGGGATCATTCTTATAAACGTCCTCTGGACCCCCTCCAATGTCAACATATCCTTTCTTCTATTCCGGGACCAAAACTGCTCTCAATGTTTCAAATGTAGTCTGTCTAGGGCCTTATACAGCCTCAGCAGTACATCTGTGCTCTCATATTCTAGCCCTCTTAAAATAAATGCCAACATTGCATTTGCCTTCCTGACTACTGACTCAACCTGCAAGTTTACCTTGAGAGAATCCTGGACTAGAACTCCCAAGTCTCTTTGCACTTCAGACTTCTGAATTTTCTCCCCATTTAGAAAGTAGTCCATGCTTTTATTCTTCTTACCAAAGTGCATGACCTCACACTTTCCCACGTTGTACTCCATCTGCCACTTCTTTGCCCACTCTCCTAACCTGTCCAAATCCTTCTGCAGCTTCCCCACATCCTCAATACTACCTGTCCCTCCACCTATCTTTGTATCATCTGCAAACATAGCCAGAATGCTCACAGTTCCTTCATCGAGATCATTAATGAATATAGTGAAAAGTTGTGGTCCCAACACTGACCCTTGCAGAACACCACTTGTCACCAGCTGCCATCCTGAGAAAGACCCTTTTATCCCCATTCTCTGCTTTCTGCCATACAGCCAATCTTCTATCCATGCTAGTACCTTGTCTCTAACACCATGGGTCCTTATCTTACTCAGCAGCCTCCTGTGCGGCACCTTGTCAAAGGCCTTCTTGAAGTCTAGGTAGATAACATCCATTGGCTCTCCTTGGTCTACCCTGCTCATTAGTTCCTCAAAGAATTCTAGCAGATTTGTCAGGCATGACCTCCCCTTAATGAAACCATGCTGACTTTGCCCTGCTTTACCATACACTTCCAAATATTCAGAAATCTCATCCTTTACAATGGACTCCAAAATCTTACCCACGACCGAGGTTAGGATAATCGGCCTGTAATTTTCCGTCTTTTGCCTTACTCCCTTTTTGAACAGGGGTGTCACATCAGCGATTTTCCAGTCGTCTGGGACCCTCCCTGACTCCAGCAATTCCTGAAAGATCACCACTAATGCTTCCACTATCTCTTCAGCTATCTCCTTTAGAAGTCTGGGGTGTAGTCCATCTGGTCCAGGTTATTTATCCACCTTTAGGCCAAATAGATTTACTAGCACCTTTTCCTTGGTGATGGCCATCATATTCAGCTTTGCCCCCTGACTGTCTTGAATTTTTGGGAGATTACTCGTGTCTTCCACCGTGAAGATTGACGCAAAGTAATTATTCAGTTCCTCAGCCATTTCCTTGTTCCGCACTGCTATCTCTCCACCGTCATTTTCCAGCAGTCCAATGTCCACTTTTGCCTCTCTTTTGCCTTTTATATATCTAAAGAAACTCTTACAACCTTCATTTATATTACTGGCTAGCTTACCTTCATATTTAATCTTCTCCCTCCTTATTTTTTTTTGTTGCCCTCTGTTGGTCTTTGTAAGCTTCCCAATCCTCTGGTTTCCCACTGCCCTTCGCCACATTATATGCATTCTCTTTTGCTTTTATGCTATCCCTGACTTCCTTAGTTAACCATGGTTGCCTCATCCTGCCTGTACCATGCTTCTTTTCCCTAGGGATGAATTTTTGCTGTGTCTCCTGAATTACTCCCAGAAACTCCTGCCATTGCTGTTCCACTGTCTTTCCTGCTAGGCTCCACTTCCAGTCAGTTCTGCCCAGCTCCTCCCTCATACCTCTGTAGTCACCTTTATTCAGCTGTAATACCGTTACCTCTGATTCTATTTTCTCCCTCTCAAATTGCAGAGTAAATTCTATCATCTTATGATCACTGCCTCCTAAGGGTTCCTTTACCTTAAGCTCCCTTATCAAGTCTGCCTCATTGCACAACACTAAATCCAGTATTGCCTGTTCCCTTGTGGGCTCCACCATGAGCTGCTCCAAAAAGCCTTCTCGTAGACGTTCCACAAACTCCTTTTCTTACAATCCACTACCAACATGATTTTCCCAGTCCACCTGCATATTGAAATCCCCCATGATCACTGTAACTTTGCCTTTCTTACACACCTTTTCTATCTCCTGGTGTATCTTGCGCCCCAGCTCCTGACTACTGTTTGGAGGCCTGTACACAACCCCAACTATGGTTTTTTTACCTTTGCGGTTCCTCAATTCTACCCACACAGATTCTACACCATCTGACCCTAATTTGTTTCTTCCTATTGATTTAATTTCATTTCTCATTAATAAGGCAATCCCACCCCCTCGGCCCACCTGCCTGTCTTTTCAAAAGGATGTATATCCTTGGATATTCAGTTCCCAATCCTGATCCTCTTGCAGCCACGTCTCTGTGATGCCTACCACGTCATACCTGCCAATTTCGATCTGCGCCACAAGCTCATTTACCTTATTCCTTATACAGTGTGCATTCAGATATAACACCTTCAGTCCTGTATTAACCCTCCATCTCCTCATTGTCATTTGTTTTTCCAGTGTTTGATTGCTAGCCGTTTCCAAACACTCTGTTCTATTTGTGTCTGTGCTGGAGACTTTAATAACCTCTCCAGAATTCTCCTTCCCTGTCATTTCTTTCATATTTTTCTACGTAGTTGAATCCACCACTACAGATGTTAACCTGCTGCTTTGTTTCCCACTGGGGCAAGTTTAACCATTCCCTTCCCCCCCACTTTCTAGTTTAAAGTCCTGTTGACCAGCCTATTTACCCTTTTCACTAGAACACTGGTCCCAGCTCGATTCAGGTGGAGACCGTCCCAATGGTACAGATCCCTCCTGTTCCAATACTGATGCCAGTGCCCCATGAAAAGGAACCCCTCTGTCCCGCACCACTCTTCTGGCCACGTGTTTACTTCCCTTATTCTCATGTCCTTATGCCAATTAGCACGTGGCTCGGGCAGTAATCTGGAGATTATAACCATATTATTTATTTATTCCTATTTGTTCCTGCTCTCTTTCCTGTCTGCTAACAAATTCTCAATACATGCATTATATTACCAACCAATCCAAGAGCTTTGACTGTGTACAATAACCTGTTAGATTCATAGAATCCCTACAGTGTGGAAGCATGTCATTGGTTCACACCCAGACCCAACCTCCTACCCTATCTCTGTAACCCAGCATTTCCCATGGCTAATCCACCTAACCTACACATCCCTGGACACTACAGGTAATTTAGCATGGCCAGTCTACCTAATCTGCACATGTTTGGACTGTGGGAGGAAATCAGAGCACGCAGAAGAAACCCAAGCAGACATAAGGAGAATGTGCAATCTCCACACAGCCAGTTGTCCGACATGAGAATAAGGGAAGTAAACACGTGGCCAGAAGAGTGGTGCGGGACAGAGGGGTTCCTTTTCATGGAAATTGAACCTGGGTCCCTAGAGCTGACAGGCAGCAGTAGTCACCTCAGAGCCGCCAAATGCACCAGAAAGCTTCCTGAAAATCCAAATGCACCACGTCGACTGGTTCTCATTCATCTATTCTGCTAATTATATCCTCAAAAACTTCCAGTAGGTTTCTGAAATATGATTTCCTTTCATAAATCCATGTTGACCTTGTTTAATATTGTGGATATTTGCCAAGTGACTTGTCATTATATCCTTTATATAGACTCCAGCATTTTGCCTGATGTTATTGCTAGCCCATCTATAATTCCTGTGTTTTTCTTTCTCTCCTTTTTAAATAGTTGGGCTACATTTAGTCACCCTCCAATCTGTTGTGACTGTTCCCGAATCTATAGAATTTTGGAAGATGATCACCAATTAATTCACTATTGCCACGACCACCTCCTTCAGTACCCTCGGATGTAAATTATCAGGCCCTGGGAATTTAGTCTCATTAATTTCACCAACGCTTTTTTTTTAACTAATACTAATCTCCTTCAATTCATCCTTTGAACAGATCCTGTGTTAGGATACTGATCTATCTTTGCTGGTGTAAGGTCTGGAAACCATGAGGATTCTTGTCTTTTCTTTATTCACTCGTTGGACAGGGGTGTCACTGGCTGAGCCCACAGTCCTTGAGAAGGTAATGCTGAGCTGCCTTCTTGAACTGCTGCCATCCATGTGCTGTAGACAGATCCACACCGCCCTTAGGGATGGAATTCCAGAAAGTATACTGCAGTGCTGATTTACCCAATTAAGAATTGGCCCATCAGCATATAAATTAAATCATAAAAGAGGGAGTAGGTTGATTAGGGACCAAAAGGGGGATTTACACTTGCAGACAAAGCCAGAGGTATTAAATTATTATTTTGCATCAGGCCTTAGTAAAGAGGGAAATGCTGTCCAGGCCACGGTGACGAAGGAGGAAACTCTGTCACTAGAATCGTTCATAATTAATAAAGCAGAAGTATTTGATAGACTTTTGGTACTTAGTTGACAAGACTCTAGGACCAGATGAGTCGCATCCAAGGATTTTGAAGGAAGTGAGTGTAGAAATTGTGGGTCACTGACCATGATCTTTCAGTCTTCCCTGGACTTGGGGACATGTTGGAAGACTAGAGAATTGCAAACATTATGGCATTGTTCAAGAAAGATTGTAAGGATAATCCCAGCAATTACAGACCGGTCAGTTTAACTTCAGTGGTGGGAAAGCTTCTAGAAACTATTATTCAGGATAGAATTAGTAATCACATAGAAAGAGGTGGGTTGGTTACAAAGAGAGAGCGTGTATTTCTAAAAGGGAAATCAGGTCCTGACACGAAAAATCAACTTTCCTGCTCCTCTAGTGCTGCCTGGCCTATTGTGTTCCTTTAGCTGCACACTGTATTGTCTCTGACTCCAGCGTCTGCAGTTTTTGCTATCTCTTAACTAACTTGCTGGAGCTTTTTGAGAAGATAACAGAAAGGCTCAATGAGAATAATGCTGTTGGTGTGGATATATGGACTTCCAGAAGGTGCCTGATATAATGCCACACAACAGGCTTGTGAGGAAAGTTATGGGTCATGGTATATAACATGGATAAAAAGTTGGCTGAGTGACAGAAACAGAGAGTCATTGTCAATGGATATTTTTCGGGCTGAAAGAAGGTTTGTAGTGGGGTTCCCAGAGGTTGGTATAAAAATAATTCGAGGAATGAGAAACTTCAGTGATGAGGATAGATTGAAGAAGTTGAGACAGTTCACATTGGAAAGAACAAGGCTGAGAGAAAAAGGCTAAGAGGAGATCTGATAGAGGTTTTCAAAATCATGAGCAGGGTAGATAGAGAGAAACTGTTCCCATTCATAAAAGGAACAAGAGGGCTTAGATTTAAAGTGATTCTTGAGGTGATCATGTGAGAATTGTTGATATTTTTGTAGCATCTTCTCATACTTTTATCTCATGGTTACTGAAACAGAAACCTTGACAATGAGAGCCACTCCTGGTACAACCTGTACATTGTACACACTGGAAAGAGTGAAGAGGTATAAATTACAGCCAGTTGACAGTTGATTCCTTACTCTGTCTGCTGTCGGTGTAAATCATACTGTCAGCTCCCAAGGTTACATTGTCTTGGAGAACTGATCTAACTGAATGGTTGACTCCTGTTCTTTATTCTTATATTATGCTTGCATCATTTACATTGTTTGGCTGAAGCAAAATGGATTGGAGTGAATGATTTCCTGATACTCCATTCTGTAGCCATTTGTCAATCCTGCTGCATTGTTTCTGATACCAGGCAAAAGCAGAGTCAGTGCAAATGAAGACACACCCAAGAGATTTTACTAATTGTGCAAAGACTGATGGCATGTTTTTTGCGAGTTTATTTCCTTGCTGATCTACATTTTTTGCTCTTGAACGTCTTTTTGGTTAGCTGATTGGGAATTTGGCTTCACACCTCCAAATCTTCACATACAAGAACATTCCAAGTTGCTTCATGGAAGCTGAATCAAATAATTGATTTAAAAAGTTGAAAGAATGATCAAGAGCTGAATTGCAGAAGTGAGATTAAAGAAAGGGGTAGAAATGTTTACAGAATGTGACAATTAAATAGCTGGAGAAACTGAGTAGGCCTGGCAGCATCTGTGGAAAGAGAAACAGAGCTAACATTTTAAGACCATGAGACATGATGGGCTGAGTGACCTCCCGCATCATACCACAAGTGATTCTGTAATGCGGGCAAGAACAGAGTCAGTGACAAATTTGGAGCCAGTATAGGTTAGTGAGAATAGCAGGTGATGGGCAAATGGGATATAAAGCAAATGAGGATACGGACACCCATATTTTTTATAAGTTGAAGTCTGAGGGTAGCCAATGGGAAATCAGGTTCGAATGGTGGAGTCTGGAAGTGCAGACCCTCTTTTTGGATACTTGGGCGTTGTTTATATAAGGAACTAGCTATAGTGAAATAAAACCAAATTGCTGCGGAGAGTTGCTTGATTAATGTTAATAATTGAGAATCTCTACATTAGCTTCGTTTGAGGATGAAATGTTTAGTGGAGCTGTGAATAGTGAAGGCTGGGCTGGAGCAGACTTGTTGAATTTCAAAGAGTCCCCCTTAGCACCCTTCAAACTTCTGGGAAGATGAGAGTTAAATAATTTGTGCTTAAAAGAAGAAGCATCGTTCATTTTGTTAAATAAAATTTAAGTAAAACTATAACCAGGGCATTGATGAAAGGATTGTATATCTGACAGGAAGCCGTTTTATTTTATGAAAGAGTTCATTAGGATAGACCTAAGGAAAATGTTACCATTGTAGCAGAGACCAGAATTCAAGGCCTCAGGTATAATATAGTGACAAACACAAGATGTTCACTGAAATCAAATCCGTTAGGGGAATTCAGGACGACCTCCTTTATCCCCAAGAGTGGTGAGTATGTGGAACTTACTCCCACAGGGAGTGGTTGCAGTAAATAGTCCAGATGTATTTAAGGGAGAGTTGGATAGGCATATGAGGGAGAAAGCACTAAAAGGCTAGACTAAGATGTAAAGGGATGGGAGAAAGTTCACGTGGAGCATAACCACCAGCAGAGATTGATTGGGCGGAATGGCCTGTTTGTGCTGTACATTCCATGTGAAGGGCATCAACAATTAGAAATATTGAAGTGAGCATTGATCTGCCACAGAGCATCATCAAGAATATTTATACTGCCTTCCCATTAAACAGATATTTTTTCTTATTTTTTCCTTCAGATTTATAGCAAGTAATTACGATAAGCTGCTTCGGGTTTAACCTGAACAATCCATCCATCACTCTGCAGGCATGATGCCAGTTCTGGAAGAGAAGGTACTGCCCAAGGATGGGTCACTGACTGTCCCTGTCCTTATTGTAGGTACGTTCATTTTTATCTGGTGGGGCATTATTCTTAGCGTGACTGGCACAGTGATTCCTCACACTGGGCTCCAGATAAAACTACCGCAATCCTGAGTGAGGAGTGTAAGGTTGCTTATGGCTCTGTACTGAAGGACAGTTGGCTTTAGCCAGTTGGGCTTCAGCAGTGTTCCTTGTACACATTTTGGGATCTTTAAGTCTTGGTTCTTTAGCAACTAGGGCTGTAGTGATTGAAGGGGGATCTCTTATGGAGAGGGAAGTGGCCATTATCTTCCCTAATTCCCGTCTTACCCCCACCCTGTCCTAACACATGTGAAGACAGGGACCTCCACACTATGGGGAGAGCCTATTCATTGGGTTGGAAATCCTTCAGGAGCTGGGAGAAAGGGCAGGATTGCAGGGATCAGTTGTGGGGCCTTAACTTTTCACCATTTGTGTGAAGGAATGTATATCTGTGAGTCTAAATTATAGGGACATATAAAGATTAAATTAGTTGAGAAAAGAAAGACAACATTGGGAAATGTGGAACTATTTGCTTTTCAGTGAGTTTTTTGATCCAAATCCATAAACTGTAGAGAAGCAGAGATTTGGCAATCCAGTTACACAAACTATTGAACACTATTTCCTCCTGCTCTTCCACCATTGTCTCTGCTGTCTCTCTCTAATGATCAACCTTTTTCTTGACATCCAGAACTGACTGAACTGCAATTTCCTCTAAGTAAATGTGAAAATTAAAGTCAATGTCTTTGATTGTTGCTACAAACTCCCAAGCTATAAACTGCATCTCCCTCCATCCTCAGACATCCACCTGAGATTAAACTTTGTTCATAACCTCTCTGTACCACATTTGACCCTGAGATGAGCTTGCAGCCATATATCGTCAGTAAGACTGCCTATTTCCCTGTCTCTGCCTCATGTTGCAGTTGAACACCCCTGTCCATGCCTTTGTTCCCTCCAACTCGACTATTCAACCACACTCCTGGTTGGCCTTCCATTTTTCATAAATTTGAACAAATCCAGAATTCTACTGCCCGTGTTCTAACTCACACCAGGTTGTCGTCAATTATTACTCCTGTGTTCAGTGACCTATGTTGTCTTCCAGTTTGGCAATACCTCCAATTTAAAACTCTTGTCCTTCCTTTCAAATGTCAGCATTGTCTCACCATCACTCCATTTGTACTCTCCTGTAACCCTCTGAGATCCCTGCAACCCTCTAATCTGGCCTCATGAGTATCACTGCTTTCTTTTCCTCCCTCTTACAGTGCCTTTAAGTGCCTGGGCCTGGAAATCTCTCTGTACCTCTCTCCATCTCTCTGTCTCTTTCTCTCTTTATAAAATTCCTTAAAACCTACCTCTTTGAATAAGCATCAGACATCTCTCCTAATATTTCCTTATGTGGCTGGGTGTCAATTTTGTTTGATCATGCTCCTGAGAAGCAACTTTAAATGCAGGTTGTTATTGTACACAGGTGCTAATGGAATGTTGACAATTCTTCACACACAAATATTGAATCTCTTTCCACCTCTAAAGGTGATGTATTTTGAGCAGCAGTTGGAGCTTTAAGATTGCTATTTTTTGGTTGGGAAGGTGTATCGAGGAATATGGAGAAAAACAGGTAAATGGATTGAAGAAGAGGTCAGCCATGATCTAATTAAATGGGAAAGCAGGCTCAAGGGCTGAATGACTTCCTCCTGTTCCTATGAATGTACAGCCTCAAACTATGCAAATAAATGTTATTTATCCTTCAGGGAATGGTCCCTCCGGGATTTGCCTATCTTACCTATTGTCTGGGTACAGGCCCTACCTGTCTCCCGCAGCAAGCCACCCAAACCCAATACTACAGCATAAATTGGAAGAGAATCATCGCCTGTCGATTGTTGACCAGGTAATGTGTACACACCTGCTGTCAAAATGCTGAGGTAGATACTTAATCCAAACTCTTTCTCAACCCATTTCTTGATGTGAGATCCTGGCTAAGCCAGTAGTTATTGTCCTGAAGAAGGTGACTCTATGTCTCTAAAGTGATAGTGAGCTGCAGCTTTGGGCTGCTTTTTAATTATGTAATTAATGAACATATCCTGTCAAGGCAATGGTCAAACCCTAAACCTGTCTCACAGCTTTAAACATGCAGTTTTTACAATGCACAGTTCACTGAATACTGAAGAGGATTCTCTTTTCCAATTCCATGAACAGCCTAGCTGTTTCTGGACTAGGTAACACATGAGATGAGGGGTATAGGGTCAGTAGGGGTATCTAGTGGAATGTAGGATCTTTATATAGGATTGGCTAGTAACAAGAACCATTTGGGGATATATTTATTGACTGGTCTGTTTTCTATGGAGAGCTTGTGTGTGATTTACAGATTCCACGTGAGAGAGAGGCTGGCGTTTTGTATTTGATGATAAGAGTGTGGTTAATACTCTGTGCTCCTGTGACAGGCTCAGGCTGGGACCTGGGGCAGGTGTACTGTTTTACATCATTGTTTCTTCAGGTCACTGAGACAGATTTTCCTGTTACAGAACCTTCTTGTGCTGTTAGGGACCATCTCCATATCAAGTGAAAAAGTGAGCTGAGCAATAGCAGCTGACTGGTGATTTGTTATCCTTATCTATACCTGCTTTTGTAATGTTGACAATGATCTGACCCTGACTGTCTGAGATGAGCTGCAGACAATGCCTTTCATTATTTAAATGTCACATTGCCTTGGGACAGGGCACTCTTAATTAACGCACACGGCCATGTTAATGGTGCTGCTGAACTCTCAGTCACCCTCGCTGTGAAGATTGATAACCTTTGATAAGATTACGAGCTCACTGCTTTCACTGCCCTCAGGATCTGGAGTATCTCTCTGAAGGGTTAGAAGGACGTTCATCCAATCCATTGGCTGTGCTCTTTGACACACTGCTGCTGCCTGATGGCGATTATGGGCTGGATCACACTTCTCCACTGTGCTGGAAGCTGGAGTCTTGGCAAGGTATATCCCACCTGGTCTTGGGTACTGGGCCACCTGGAGGGTCCTGGAATGTAAGTGACTGCTGCTTGAACCTCACATGATTTTTTTTTCGTTATTCATTCTGCTCTTGAAATGTTAACTCATTAGGATGTAGAGGAGGAGTAGGCCATTCACCCCTTCAAGTCTGCTCCATCATTCTAGATCATGGCTGATCAACTATCTCAATGCCATGTTCCCATGTTGTCCCTATTCCCATGGATGTTGTTAGTATCTAGAAATTTATCAATCTCTTTCTTGAACCTAGTTAATGACTAAGCCTTCACATCCTCTGCAGTAAAGATTCCCTAGCTCCGAATGATGAAATTTCTCCTCATCTCAATCCTAAATATCTTGCCTTTTATTCTAAGACTGTGTCCCCTGGCTGCAATTCCCAGAGCCAGGGAAAACATCCTTTCTGCTTCTACTCTGCCTGTTGCTTTAAGAATTTTGTAAGTTTCAATGAGATTGCCTCTCATATTCCTAAACTCCAAAAAATCTAGGTCCAGTCTTCTCAGTTTGTCCTCATAGGACAGTCCCAACTTTACAGGAATCATTCAGGTGAACCTCGGCTACATTTCCTCTGTGGCAAGTCCATCCTTCATTAGGCAAGAGGCGAGAACTGAACGCAATGCTGTGAGTGCGGTCTAACAGTGGCTCAGTGGTTAGTACTGCTGCCGCACTATACCAGGGACCCAGGTTCAATTCCAGCCTTGGGTGACTATCTGTGTGGAGTTTTCATGTTCTCCCTGTGTCTGAATGGGTTTCTGCCGGGTGCTCCGGTTTCCTCCCACAGTTCAAAGATGTGCTGGCTAGGTGGATTGGCCATGCTAAATTACCAATAGTGTTCAGGGATGTGTAGGTTAGGTACATTAGCCAGGGGAAATGTAGTGTTACAGGGATAGGGTTGGGGGATGGTGTGGGTGGGATGCTCTTCAGGGGGTTGGGTGTGGACTTGTTGGGCCAAATGGCCTGTTTCCATGCTGTGGGGATTCTATTAATCAGTGCTCCACATCATCAAAGCAATACTTTATTTTACAACTATGCTCACATCCTTTTCCAATAAAATCCAGCATATCATTTGCCTTTGAATTGCTTGCTACTTCTACGTGCTAGCTTTCAGTGATTCATGAACAAGGATAACCAGGCCCCTTTGAACATCAACACTTTCCCATTTCTCACTATTTTAGAAATACTCTGCTCCACTGTTCCTCCTACTAAAGAGGATAACCTCACTTTTGTACACATTATAGACCATCTGCCAGGTTCTGGCCCACTCGCTCAGCCTGTCTAAATCTCCTTGAAACCGCTTCTTTACAACTTTTATTGTGGTCCCAGCTGACATTATTATTGGACACATCAGATCCCATACTGAAGTTTGGCTTGATAGTTTTTTTTTGGGTTTTAGCGACCTGGTCTTTCACTGAAACCACAAACGCATAATGCTGTAGATTCAAGTTTAATAATAAAACATGCACTTAGTGTGCAAGAGAAATAAAGATAAAACAGAATTAACAATTTACTTATGACATAAATTTAAAGATTTTGGAACACTTGGCAAAATATACTCTCCTTAATCCCAAAAGTATTTCTTTACAGTACTCGTACCAGAAAGAACTCCCTTCTCTTTCAGATCTGTAAGATTTAGTTTAACTGTGGCTTCAATTGCCTGTCTTGAGAATCTGATGGCCTGTTCCTGAAGCTTCATACAACTGAACTTAGACTTTTTCAACTTCAAATAACTTGTTCAGGTTTGTAACCTAACAGTCTGATCTGGATCTTTTCAACTGAACTGTTTACAATTTTTATCAGTCCTAAACCGCTTCTGTTTCTCAAGGAGAACTGTTTCACCCATACACCTTCAGCCAAGATTTCTGGAAAATGCCACAAACTTAAAGCTAAAAGTGTTTTCAAGTTATGCATGTTCCCTTAATTGGAAGAAACAAAAAATCACCCTCTGACCTTCTAAACTGAAAGCCTGATCCACCACTGTTTACTTTGTTCACCTGTAAAACTCTCCAAATGGAAACAAATTCCTATTTGCTTCCAATACCTCTCTCTAAGACTATTTTAAAAAGTATATCATCTTGACTACAGAAATCCTTACGAGTTAATGATTAAACCCTTGCAGACACAGAGATCAAAACCCAAATGCCACTTGCTCAAATCTAAACTTTAATATAAATGATATTAAAATATTGATAAATCACACACCATACATCACAGCATTCCCACCTAGTTTTGTGTCATCCTCAAACTTAGAAATATTGCAGTTTGGTCCCCACATCCAAATCATTGATATATATTGTGTACAGTTGGGGCCCAAGTACTGATCGTTACGGTACCCCCAGTAGTCACAGCCTGCCAATATGAGAACCACCCATTTATTCCTACTCTATTTTTTTTTCCAATTCTTAGTCCACATCACCCACCCGCTATCCCACATGCTGCAGTTTTCTTTACAGACCTGTTTGGGACCTGATCTGAAAATTCAAACATACCGTGTTCACTGGTTTTCCCTCACTGTCTCTGCTAGTAACATCCTCAAGAAACAGGTTTGTCAAGTATGAATTTCCTCTTCATAAATCCATATTGACTGCTCAAATCTCCAGCCTCCTCCCCAGTCCAGAAGGTGGGCACTCAGAGCCAGACCAAGGCCACTGCACCTTCCGGGTCTCTGCCTTTCCTTGAGGTTTTGGGCTGTGTTCTGCAGGAACAGAAAGCAGAGAGGAGTGAGTGCCAGTCATGGGGACCCTTTGTGGACAAGAGGGGAGAGCATCACCTGTGGTGGGTGGCTGTGAGGTAGGAGCGTGAAAGAGCCATAGGCTAAGGGTGAGTGAGAGTTTAGGCTGTTCACATTTAATGTGAGGTGTTGGGAGGAGATTGGAGTGAGTGGAGCTGTAAGGTGTGTCGATGTGTGCAAATGCAAGTCAAGGTGGATTGTGGGACTCAATACCTTACCTGCCCTCCTGACACTGTCTCCAGGTGGGATGGAGCACACTGTTGCTGTAGAAGTCCCTGGCCATTTCCATCCAGCCTGCTCGATCAGACAGATTGTCCTCTTTCTCTTGACATTGGGAGAGTTCACTGGAACTCGACAATTTTTCACACAGTAAGATCCCTTTAACTACTGTGGGTGTGTAAAGTATCATCCCACGAACCTTGCTGCTGTTTGAAAAATGCTGTGATATCTTGAACATGGACCTAAAACATCAGCATACTCAAACATGGGACCTCACTTTAATGTCTCATGTGGAGTTTGGCGTCTCTCACAATGTGGCTGACCGGCACAATGGTCTTGAATTATGTGGACTCAGGTCTGAGAGCTAGACTGGGTTCCACAACCTTCGAATTCACCAAATGTTACCATGCGAATGACCCAGTAACAGTGTTTTTGTCTAATTTTTGATATGTCCATTGAAGTACAGTTGAGAGTGAGGTGGGCTTGTGAACATTGTACCTGTTGGCATGTGCATTCATGTCATGGGAGTGTTACAATCCATTTAGTAACAGTGAATGACTTAGTTTCTTGTTCCAGTCCTCCATGGATCACCTCAGAGTTTGAATTTAAATAAGGAGGGGATATTGATGATAAATCAGACTTTACACAGCTCAGGTTCAGGAACAAATCAGCTGGTTTCTTTAGTAACAAATAAAGGACTAGGTTATTGTAAACAAAACTTACTCAAGCAGTGCTGTAACGATTATAAACTAAAGCTCTAAGCTGCAAATTTAAACAAATAATCTTCATGAATAAACACACATACGAAGCCTCCAAGTCCAAGGCAAAAATAGCTCTGCAGAATGTTAAATTCAGAAAAAAAATAATTATTTAATAGATTGTCCCAAATGCTGGTCTATAGCTGACATCACTTTTCACACAGGCTGTTGGCACTGGGATATCTTCCTGAATTCAGATTCCTGGCTGAATCCTTTTCATTTGGAGACAGTGGCGATTGATTCTGGATTCTCCTTTAACAATTCTTGGTTTGCAGCCTGAAGACTTCTCCTGTTGGAGCCTTCCACTTGTGGTGATGAGATTTTCCAGTGGATTTCCAATTCTCCAACTTTGATGAGAGGAGTTTCAGATATGGTAGGGCAATGATAGGGCAAAAGTTATCTTTCTGACTGTGCTGAGAAGCAATAGCTTTGTTATACCTACACCCTGGGCCATGAGACCTCTAACAGTTGTGTAGATTCCAGCCAAGCTGCGCACTGACCTTCCAAATGCAACACTTTTCTCCATCACAGCCAGTCTCCTTTGATCGCAAAGTATTCTTTTCAAAAATTGCAAGATACAGGATAGAACATAGATCAGTACAGCGCAGGAACAGGCCCTTCTGTTCATGACCATGATGCCAATCTGAATTAATCCCATCTGCCGGCACATGGTCTGTATCCCTCTAGTCTGATTGTTTATGTGTCTGTCTAATTGCCTTTTAAACAGTGCTTCTACCATCTCCCCTGGCAGTGCGTTACAGGCACCTAACACCCTCTGTGTAAATAACTTGCCTCACACATTTCCTTTAAACTTTCCCCCCTCACCTTAAACCAATGCCCCATAGAATTTGACATTTCCATGCTGGGAAAGACACTCTGACTATCCATTCTATCCATGCCTCTCATGATTATATATACTTCTATTAGGTTGCCCCTCAGCCTTTAATGCTCTAGCGAAAACAATCCAAGTTTGTCCAACCTCTCCCTATAGCTGATACACTCCAATCCAGGAAACATCCTGGTAAACCTCTTCGGCACCTTCTCCAAAACCTCCCCATCCTTCCTATAGTGTGCCAACCAGAACTGCACACAATACTCCAAATGTGGCCGAACTAAAGTTTTATAATCTGCAACATGACTTATCAACTTTTATAGTCAGTGTCCTGACCAATGAAAGCAAACATGCCATGCACCTTCCTTACCACCTTATCCACTTGTGTAGCCACTTTCGGGGAGATATGGACTTGTATCCCAAGATTCCTCTGTATATCAATGCTCCTAAGGGGCCTGCCATTTACTGTATATTTTCCTCTTGCATTTGACCTCCCAAACTGCATCACCTCACACACGTCTGGATTAAACTCCATCTGCCGTTTCTCTGCCCGATGTCTCCAACTGATCTATATCCTGCTGTATCCTTTGACAACCTTCCTCATTATCCACGACTCCACCAATTTTCGTGTTTTCGGCAAACTTACTAATCAGACCATCGACATTTTCATCCAAATCGTTTATATCTATTACAAACACCCCAGAGGATCCCAGCACTGATCCTTGCAGAACACCACTGGTCACAGGCCTCCAGTCAGAAACACACCCCTCCACAGGGACCCTCTGTCTTCTATGACCAAGCCAATTTTGTATCCAACCTACCAACTCATCATGGATCCCATGTGATTTAATCTTCTGGACCCCCTGACCATGAGGGACCATGTCAAATGCATTAGTAAAGTCCATGTCGACAATGTCCACTGTCCTACCTTCACCAATCATCTTTTCACTTCCTCAGAAAACTCAGTCAAATTTGTGAAACAAGACCTCCAAAGTTGTTCAAAGTCTATCCCATTTAGCACGGTGATAGTGCCACACAACACAATGCAGGATATTCTCAATGTGAAGGCGGGACTTCATCTCCACAAGGACTGTGCGACGGTCACTCTTACCGATACTGTTATGGATATTTGCAACTGCAGCTGGCAGATTGGTAAGGATGAGGTCAGTTATGTTTTTCCCTCTTGTTGGTTCCCTCACCACCTGCTGCAGACCCAGTCTAGCAGCTATGTCCTTTAGGACCCGACCAGCTCGATCAGTAGTACTGCTGCTGAGCCACTCTTGGTAGTGGACATTGAAATTCCCCACCCAGAATACATTTTGTGCCCTTGCCATCCTCAGTGCTTCCTCTAAGTGTTGTTCAACATGGAGTATTACTGACTCATCAGTGGAGGGAGGACGGTATGTGATAATCAGCAGGAGGTTTCCTTGTCCATGTTTAACCTGAAGCCATGAGACTTCATGGAGTCCGGAGTCAATGTTGAGGACTCCCAGAGCAACTCCCTCCTGACTGTATCCCACTGTGCCGACCCCTCTGTGCCGGTGGAACAGGACATACCCAGGGATGGTGATGGTGGTATCTGGGACATTGTCTGTAAGGTATGATTCTGAGTGTATGACCGTGTCAGGTTGTTGCTTGACTAGTCTGTGAGACAGCTCTCCCAATTCTGGCACTAGTCCCCACATGTTAATGAGGGGGACATTGCAGGGTCATTAGGACTGTTTCTGCTGTTGTCTTTTCCAGTGCCTAGGTCAATGCCAGGTAGTCCGTCTAGTTTGTTCCTTTGTTGAGATTCATAATGATTGATACAAGTGAATGGCTTGCTTGGCCATTTCTAAAGGCAGTTGAGAGTCAACTACAATGCTGTGGGTCTAGAGTCACAAGTAGGCCGGACCAAGTAAGGATGGCCAATTTCCTTTCCTGAAGGACAATATTCCTGCGATAATACGACTAGGCCATTTCCTCCCTGCCTGAAACATCTAACCTCTGGAACGTTGAACTGCCAGTCCTGCCCTTCACCCAACTGAGTTTCTGTAATGGCTACAATGGTACTAATCCAGGCTCTAGGCTCATCAGCCCCACCTGTTATACTCCTTGCATTGCAATCAATACACTTGAGACCACCAGTCCCACTATGTTTATTAACCTGGCCCTGCCTGTTCTTCCTACTAAACTGACTTATCCTCGTCTCTACCTTCTCCTCATTCACTCGACTGGTGAATGTACTGGTCTGGTTGCTACCCCACTGCCACATTAGTTTAAACCTGCCTGAGTAGCACTAGCAAAAGGGATAACTAAACCAATTAATGATATTTCAATTAACATTTCAGTCAACATACCTTCAGAACATGAGGCTGCTGAAATCAGTAACTCCCTTGGGGCATTCTGTTTATTTATCATCAACTATCAACACAGCAACTTTGCTTTTATAACAGAGATTTTAAACTTTCATTTGAAATGTTTTAAAATTTGCTTCTTATCATCTTGTTTTAGGCAGAGCCTATAGCTATGGAGCTACCCTTGTCTGCCCTTGTCTAAGTAATCACTCCTCATGCATAACTAGAGACAATTGGATATTTTACTGCAAGACCCACCCTTTCTGAATTGTCACTATTGCTGTCAGCCTGTTTCTACAGAATGTACAGCATAGAAAAAGGCCTCATGTTATAAAAGCAAAGTTGCTGTGTTAATAGTTGATGATAAATAAACAGAATGCCCCAAGGGAGTTACTGATTTCAGCAGCCTCATGTTCTGAAGGTATGTTGACTGAAATGTTAATTGAAATATCATTAATTGGTTTAGTTATCCCTTTTGCTAGTGCTACTCAGGCAGGTTTATACTATCATCCATATGCCTATCTAATAGCTGCATAAATGTCCCTAATGAGGCCGACTCCACTACCCTCTCTGGCAATGCATTCCACGCCCCTACCACTCTCTGAGTAAAGAGCCTACCTCTGACGTCTCCCCGATATCTATCTCCACTCACTTTAAAACTATGTCCCCTCGTAAAAGCTACCTTATCAAACTGTTTTCCAATCTTAAATTCTATGAGATTTTATATGTATTGCTGTTCTCACCGACACCAGTTCACAGTGCTGTCATGTTGAAGTTGTGTTTTCACACAGCTTCCTAATGCATTAATTCATCGTTCGTCTTCCAGGCTATGGAGGGCTCAATGCTCACACTGAGCTTTGGGAGCTGGATGGAGTTACCAGGTCTGAAACTGAAGGACTGGGCTGGAGAGAAGCGAAGGTTTGTAGCAATCCCTATGACATTGTAGTTTCCCTTGACTGGGTTGTGCTTAATGAGTTCAGGCACCTTGATAGGGAATATTATCGTGGGGGCGGGGGTGTCAGTGCAGACTGACCAGAGTGTTTTGAACATGATCTTATTGAATGGCTTGGCTGAATGGCCTACTTCTGTTCCTACATTGTATATTGTAATGTTACCTGAACTTGAAGGGTTAGACTGTGGAGAGAGATTTCATAAACTGGGTTTGAATTCCCAGGAATGTTGAAGGTTGTGGGGGGTATAGATTGAGGATTTCAGGATTTTGAAAGTTGTTGATGAGAGAAACGTTTCTGCTGGTGAGTGAGTCCCAGCTATTCCAGAGAGAAATTTCTTCACATACAGTATAGGATGGGCTGAATGGTAGATCACACTCCCACAAAAAGCAATTGATACTTGATAACAATATTAATTCTGAGATTGGTCCATTTTGCGAGGCAGGCTGTGGAGGGCCATGAAACCAGGATTGGATGGGTTGAGTTGGAGTACACATCAGCTGGGGTCTCACTGACTGGGAGAAACAGCCCCTAATGGGTCACAGGTCCCCCCCTGGTGCATTGCTACAGCTCCCAATATTTGGTACCTCACTGAGGTCGGATCCTGTTATCGTGTGTGCAGACCCCCTTGCCCATCCTGTGTTAATTTCAGCCAATCACCATAGCCTGTGGTGGACCTGCATTTACAAACTCACTGAAGAAGGGAAAATATCGTAAATAAAATCATTTCTATAGCACCTTTCCTGAGCGCAGAATATCACAGAGCACTTCACAGCTGATGAAGTACTTTTTACCGTGTAGCCTGTTATTGCGATGTAGAAACATGGCACCTGAAGCATACTGCATGGCAAGATGCCACAATGTGCTAATAGCCCGATAATCTGGTTTTTTAATGATATTAATTGAGGGATAAACATTGGCTAGGACACCAGGGTGAGTGAACTAGTGACCATGGGATCTTTTACATCCAACAAAGTGTATAAATTCTCTGATCTGAACAATGGGGCTCTGACAATGCAGTGTTCCTCAGTACTGCACTGGAGTAAGAGGTTTGATTCCCTGCTCAAGGAAACCCACAAGTTTCTGACTCTGAGCTGAGAGTGCTCCTCACTGATCCACGGAAGAAAGAATGCTTAATGGAAAGGAGCAGTTTTGTGGGGTTTCAGAAAAAAATCATTGAGGTCCAAATAAGGAACAGAAGGAAAAGATACTTAGCATGAAATGCATAAAACTAGCTAGATGGACAGAGAGATGATTCTAGGACAGAGCAAGGATTAGCAGAGTGGAGTCAATACAATGTGGAGATGGAGGAACACAGCAGGTCAGGCAGCATTAGAGGAGCAGGACAGTCAACATTTCAGTCCCAGACCCTTCAATGAAACATCGGCTCTCTTACTCCTCTGATGCTGCCTGACCTGCTGTGTTCCTCCATCTCCACACTGTATTGGCTCTGACTCCAGCACCTGCAGTTCTTGCTATCTCCATGTGACTTAGAAGAGTGAAGAGTGGCTAACGGTCATTGAGAGATAACCACAAAAAAGCATTAAAGAGCTGTTTATTCATAGGGGTTAGAATGTAGAAACTAGCTCCGATTCTAGTCTTAGTGTTAGGAAGGGGAGTTCAACACCCCTCTGATAATTAAAATCGAAACACAAGCCCCCAATCTGTTACGGCAGGAGTAGAGATCCCCTTCTAATAATTAAACCCAAAACACCTAGAGAAGCTGGCCTTACCTCACCTAATCTGTTAAAAAGGAGTTGTTAAGTGAAAGAAAATCCCTAATATTCACTTCACAAGCAATAAGTAACAATTTATTTATTTAACCCTAACAGTGAACAAATTAACAGAACTACTAACAAATCAAATAATTCCCCCTTAACTACTGACAATTCCCAAACAGAAAAAAATTCTAATAGTATGCTGTTCCAATAAATAGAAGTCCCACTTATAAAATGCCAAGTAATAATAAAAATAAATTAAAACTTAGACTCTCAAAAGTACAGCCAGGTTAAGTCTTCCAGAATGTTCTTTCCCTTCTCTGCTGATCCTTCTGTCAGGAATGCTTTCTGTGTGAATTCTTATGTCAGGAATCTTAGCTAGGAGTGCCATGGTACCTTTATGAATGGATGGTGCTTTCTCAGAGAGCTTAGAGATTTCTGTGAGAGCCAGATATTTATACTTCAGGTGGCAGTTCATGCTTAGATCTATTTTCAAAAATCGTGTTCACATATACTCCGCTCTCCCCCCACCCCCCCGCCCCCCCCGCCCGCCCCGATGACCTGTCAATTTCCTTATTATAAGATTAGTGTGAGGTTGTCAAAAGCATCAGATTTAAATTCAGTTGGTTTTCACTCTCTAAGTGCTTGGTTTAAATTAGTTGGCTGATCTTCAAGTAGTTGCCAAAACATCAGAACAAGCCTAAGGTTTCTAATCACACAGCCAATTGATACATCTTTCAATTTCAAAACTGCCTGTACCCCTTCAGCTGCTTACCGATACATTCTAGTTTAAATCTCCAAGCTTAGAAAAGCACATCACCTCTTAAAGGGACTATGCACTCTTTCCCCGCCCCCACCCCCGCACCTTATCATTTTTACAAACAAATTCTACCTTCCTGCTTTGCAATTCACAAGAACTCTGCACAACTTTGCAACACTTAGCAACATAGGAACAGGAGGAGGCCATTCAGCCCCTAGAGCCTGTTCCACCAATCAATGAAATCATGGCTGATCTGTGGCCTAACTTCATATACCTGTCTTTGGCCCACATCCCTTAACACCTTTGCTGTTTCAAATTTAACAACTGATCCAGCATCCACTGCTGTTTGTGGAAGAGATTTCCAAACATCTACCACCCTTTGAGTGTAAAAGTGCTTCCTAACGTCTCTCCTGAATGGTCTGGCCCTAATTCAGTCAGAACTGATTGCCATGTCTAAACTACACCAACCTCAGCCATCTCTCCAGCTATATCTTGCTTTGAGCCCCAAAATCAGGCGGCTGCTCCCTCCTAATCCAATCCTATCCCCTCCCCCTCCATACCCCTATTCACCCTCTTACTCTCCCCTTCCCATCTCAATGCTGCCTGCTTTTCCCCCTCCTCCTCACCCCCTAATTTCCCTCCTCCTCACCCCACTTGTCCTCCTCCTCACCCCCTTCCTCCTCCACACCCCTCAATCACCCCTCCTCACCCCCTTGGCCCATCCCCCCAACTCCCGCTCCTGCAGGGGCTCAGTGAGACGTCCCACACAGAAAAGGATTCTTTGAAGCCACAAAAAGCAGATGCTGCTGGGGACCAGATGGAAATCGATGGATTTTATTGTTAGGATATCAAGAGTTACCGAGCTGAGAGAACTGATTGGCTTTCTCCCAATTACAGAGAGTCATAAGTTAGAGAATAATGTTCCAACTGCTTGTTTCAATAAAAACAGGAAATTCTGTTAGTATTCAGGACCTGGGGTGTGGGTGCAGAGTTAAACTAACAAATTGACCAATCCCATCACTGTTTCCTGCACCATGGGTTCCTGGATGGAGGGTGGGGGTGTGAGGGCACCCCACTGTAAATAGTAAATTGTACCCAACATTCTTCATTTATACCTTTTACCTTTTTCTTCTTTCTGTCTTTTGATTCCCACTCTCTGCCCTCCCTGCTCCTCTGTATCCATTCTCCCCTTCCCTCCGTTTCTCTTCCCTATTTACCCTCCTGTTGATACCCATTCCCCTCCCCCAGGAATCTAAGGAATGATCGCGTGACCCCAGCTGAGGTTGCTGCCTATTATCAACACTTTGTCAGTGAGATGGGTCTTGAGAAGAACTTTGTGCCCAATAGCTGCCTGACATCCCTGTGTCGAATCAGTGACATTGCTGAGGGTGAGGAAGCCAGCAAGCGAAGAGTGACCCAGGACAGAGGACAGGAGGAAAACAGCGGGGCAGCAACACAGTCATTGTGGGAGGTCAGAGGTTTCCAAACGGGGAGCAATGGGGTGCAGACACCCTTCCTGATCTTGGCGGAGAATGTCGTCTTAGCGACTGGGACACAGGACGAGCCTGTGAGGCTGGGTGTCGAGGGTGAAGACCTGCCATACGTCTGTCACAGCATTTCTGAGTTTGAAACGGCCATAGTGCATAGCTGGGTGAGTGAGTGCTCAGAGCCTGTGCTGATTGTTGGAGCAGGATTGACTGCAGCCGATGCCATTCTGTGTGCCCATCACTACGAAATTCCCGTTCTTCACATCTTTCGACGGGCAGTCACTGACCCCAACCTAATCTTTAACCAGCTGCCCAAAGTGCTCTACCCAGAATATCACAAAGTGCACCAGATGATGAGTCAGCAGAATGCTGGCAGAGACTCTGCTTCTTATCGAGGCTATACCAGCTTTCCCCAGCACCAGGTCAGCAGCTTCAAGCCGGACAAGAAATGCATCCTGGAAAGCTGGGACAAGTGTCAGACAGTGGTGAATATCTCCATGGCATTGGTGCTGATTGGGGCTAATCCCAGACTCACCTTCCTTAGGGACAATGGTAGTTACCTGGGACTGAACACTAAGATGCCGATCTCCTGCCGCTGTAACCCTTTGCAGATTCATCCTTACACCTATGAGCTGCTCCAGGAGCCCAACCTTTTTGCAATGGGTCCCCTGGTGGGTGATAACTTTGTGCGGTTTGTGAAGGGTGGGGCTCTAGGTATCACCAGCTGTCTGGTGAAACGCCGCAAGGAACAAAAGGACCATGTCCTGGCCAAGTGAAGCAGGAAGCTGGCAGTTTCTACTGATCGTAAACCAGACAGAGGAGTAATCTCTTGTTGTGTATCACTCCTGAGCAGACTGATTGCTGCTGAGTGCATTTAGGGGCAAGCGTTGCTGCTTTCTGTCATGGGTCTGACTCAAAAACCACTCAACTCTCACACGTTCCGGAAATGTGCATTTGGGAACGTTAAACTTTCTTCCTGTTCTTTTGGAATTTCTGCATGGATTGATAGAGGAGGATGGGATTGACAAGAGGTAATGAAGGAGAGAGCAGGGGCTGTAGAGTCAAGGGTACCCTGTCAGGAAACAGTTGTGGTTTGCTCCATTACAGACTCCTATCCATTCAGTAAAACTGGCAAAAACACTGGTCAAACAGTAAGCAGAATCTATATTCTCACCCATTGACACTCAATCCTGCTCCAGAACTTTCTGAACCAGACTTATGACCGAGTACTTGTTTGTCACTCATTGTCAGGTCACTGAACAAAGGTAAAAGGTGAAACAAGTTTTTGATTTGGGTCTTGGAGGAGTTTGGGTTGTTAAAGTTGTAGTAATTTCTGTAAAGTGAGAAATGACTGACATGCTTCAGGCTGTGCTCACTCAGGTGAGTGTTTTGTTGTGTGGTATCTCCCTCCCTCGGTGATATTTGGACTGTTACCAGGACTTAACTGGAATTGAGAGGGAGTTTGCACACAGACAGAGATCTGCAGTATCAGCTATGATGCCATCAGCTAGCACCGTCAGATTTATTGAGCCCAGTCTAGTTGGAATGGAACACATCACCACTCTCACCTTTAGTTAAGACTTTTCCTTCAAATTAGGTGAAAAATGTTTTGCAATTTTTTTTGTTTCTAATCAGTCTGTTCAGAAATATTATTACACAGTTCTGCAGCAGTGGGACTTGCTGTGAACTGGAGCTGATAAAGGCTCTGGGACCAACACAATGTCTGGGACTTCACCAAATTTGGAACCAACAATTTATCTCCTTAAGCAATAATTGTGAAAGAAATTCAGAATGACAGAGAAGGAAATAGTTAACTCAAGTGAAATGAGATGCAGAAAAAGAAATGGAATGAAGGAGAGATCAAACTGAAAAAGAAAAGATACAGAAGGGGAGAGATTTGCAGGAATGAGTTATCAGTTTAATTGTTCCCTATCTGGGACAGGGAGAGGTTTGTACTAACAGTGATCACGCTGCTTGAAAGATGCTTAATGCTGTCTTCAGTCCTAACACATTAATGAATTTAATATGCAAATTCTGCAAGTTTTCTAAAACACCAGGGAGCAGGAGTGTGAGAATCTGTTGATATAAATCGAGCAGTGGTTTCTAGAAATTTACCCTCTCCATCAGTTTCACAGTTGACTTTCAATTAATCCCAACAGGTGTTGTTAAATTTATTTTTCCAGCAAAATCCGCCAGCTGTGCTTCCTTAATCCACACAATCAGCAGAATTAGGGAACAGCATTCCCAATTTGGATATTGGAAATCCAGGAAAAATCCTTAATCACGGGACAGATTGTGGTGGTTGTGGGTGTGTCAGATGTTGGTGTGTCTATTGGGAGGGTTCAGGGAGTGAAGGGGACAAGGGAGAGGGAAGAGGGGTCAGGGAGTGGAGACGGAGTGGAATGGGGTCAGATAGTGAGGAAGGGGGAAAGGGATCAGACAGTGAGAGAGAGAGCAGAGGGAGGGCTTGGGGGAGTCAAACAGTGGGAGGGGGATTGGAGAGGGGTCAGACAGTGGGGGAACGGTCAGATGGTGGGGGAAGGAGGGGTCAGATGGTGGTGGAGGGTGTTGTGTGTCAGACTGTTGGGGCTGGTCACTGGGGTTAGGAGGTACACTGGTGTGATTGGACTTGTGTTTTGAACTGTGTGGCCAATTCTGTGCATGATTCTTTGCCGGCGTGTTTCTGTGAAACTGGTTTGTCGAAAAGTGCTGAGGTTCAATACAATGATTGTAAAACTGGAGTAGTGTTGTGAAGCTGATTATTGATCCAGCTGGGCTGATTTATTACATCCAAAGTCCTGAGCTGTTGCTCTGGCTAAGTAGTCTCTTGTTTGATCCTGCTGTAACACATCCACTTTCTGCAGTCTCCTCCCCAGCATGGCCTCTAGAGGAAGTCCTGTCACTGTCACTACGACCTGACCATAGATTAAAATTTATCACAAAAAGGGGCTGCTGCCATCTCCAACAAAACCTGATCCCAGTGCTCCACAATATGATCACAATCCTGATTCCGAGCTCAGTGAGGAAGGCAGCCTCGCCCCGACACATTAAGCACCTGGAATTGGTGGTAATTAACTGGCATAGATTGAGAATTGATTCCCAGATGGGAAACAGCGTGTGAATAAATGGGTCATTTTCAGAGTAGAAGGTGGTGAGAAGTGAAGTGTTGTTTTGCCCCATCAATTCACAAAATAGGTCAACGATTTGACAGGGAATCAAATGTAATATTTCCAAGTTTACTGATGACACAAAACTAATGAGATGCGAGAAGGTGGCAAGGATGTAAAGATGCTTAGGGTGATTTAGAAAAGTTGAAAGAGTGAGTAAATACGTATCTGATGCAGTAGAATGTGATGAATGTGTCAAATTGTTCATTTCAGACAGTGGGGAGGAAAAACTGGCAAGAAAGGCAAAGTATTATTTAAATGCTGATCGATTGGGAAATGTTGATGTACAAAGGGACCTGGGTGGTCTTGTACAGTAGTTGCTGCAAACATGCAGGTGCAGCATGTTAGGTAGGGAAGTGGTGTGTTAGCCTTCATTACAAGACAGTTTGAGTACAGGAGCAAGAAAGTCTTACTCCAGCTGTGGTGAGACCACACCTGGAGTATTGTGTGCAGTTTTAGTCTCTTTTCCTAAAATAAGATATAGTCGCCATAGAGAGGGTGCAGTGAAGATTCACCAGACTGATTCCTGGGATGGTAGGACAGTCCTGTGAGGAGTGATTGGGTTGACTAGGCCTGTATTCACTGCAGTTTAGAAGAATGAGAGTATAAAATAAACACAGAAAATTCTGATGGACATGGACAGACTAGATGCAGGAATGAGGTTTCCCCTGATCAGGGGTTCAGAACTGGGTTCACAGTCTCAGGATGTGCAGTAGATCACTTTGGACTGAGGTGAGGAGAAATTCTTTTACTCAGAGTATGGCGCACCTCAGGAGTTTTCAAATACAGAAGGCAGTGGAGGATGAGCCATTGAATATATTTGAGAAAAAAACAGACTTCTGAAAGCTAAAATGTTAAAGGGTAAGGGGAGAGCAGAAGTATGATGTTCAGATAGAAGATCAGCCATAATCATGTTGAGTGACACAGCAGGCTTGATGGGCCAGATGGGCCAAATGGCCTAATGCTGTTTTTAGTTTCTATGTTGAACACTACCTAGAGGAAGCACTGAGGATGGCAAGGAGACAAAATATAACTAAGGGTGGGGGACTTGGAATGTCCATCACCAAAATTGTCACTCTAGCACCACTTCTGTTTGAGCTGCCAAAGTTTTTAAGGACTTTGCTAGACTGAGTCAGCAGAACCACAAAGAGAAATAAATCCAATTGACCTCATCCTAACCACAGAAAGCAAGGCAGATTTAAATGATGGAAGGTGTCACCAACAGTGCTATCAGGTGGCACTTGCAAAGGAATATTCTGCTCATTGATGCTAAGTTTGTGCTTTGCCATGGCCACTCAGCTCCTGATCTCATCATAGATTTGGTTCAAACATGGACAAAAGAGCTGAATTCCTAAGGTAAGATGGGAGTGACCGCATTTGACACATTGTAGTATCGAGGAGCCCTAAAAAAACTGAAATAGATTTTCTCGAGTGTTGCATTTGACACCAACCAAGGCAAAGCAGCCTGCTTGAGTGGCACTCCATTCATTAACATGGTATGCATAGTCATACAGCACAGAGACAGACTCTTCAGCCCAACTGATCAGGTTTTCTAAACTGAACTAGTCCCATTTGCCTGCGTTTGGCCCATATCCCTCTGAACCTTTCCTATTCATGCACCTGTCCAAATGTCTGTTAAACGTTGTAATTGTACCCGCCTCCACCACTTCCTCTGGCAGCTCGTACCATTCATTCCCTCTACCATTGATGTTCAGTAACAAAAGTGTGTCATCTACTGCTATCCATATTCCATGAATGAATTAAAAACACCTTTTGTTTTATTCATTCGATGTGAACATCTCTGCCTGGCCAGTATTTATTGTCTGTTCCTGGCTGCCCTTGAGAATGTGGTGGTGAGCTGCCTTCTTGAACCACTGCAGTCCACAATGCCCTCAGGGAGGGAATTCCAGGATTGTGACCCAGCGACAGTGAAGGAACGGCGATGATATTTCCAAGTCAGGATGGTTAGTGACTTGTTGGGGAATGTGGTGTTCCCATGTATTTGCTGCCCTTTGCCCTTCTAGATGCCAGTGCTCGTGGGTTTGGAAGGTGCTGTCTGAGGATCTTTGCTAAATTTCTGTAGTGCATCTTGTAGATAGTACACACTTCTGCTACTGTGCGTCAGTGGTGGAGGGTGTGAATGTTTGTAGATGTGGTGCCAATCAAGCGGGCTGCTTTGTCCTGGTTGGTGTTGAGCTTCGAGTTTTGTTGGAGCTGTACCCATCCAGGCAAGTGGGGAATATTCCATCACACTCCTGACTTGTGTCTTGTACAGGTAGTTCTCCTATAACGTGATAGTTGCGTTCTTGTGTGTCCTCGCGCTATAGAAAATTGCCATAGAAAATCACATTAAATGGAAATTGCTATAGAAAATCACTATACGGAGAACGTTCACCTTATCCTAACAGTGTCCACTATTCATCAATCGCATTACAGCCAATTTGTATTAACAAAACGTGTGTTATAGCAGAACTATCTGTAGATGGTGGACAGGCTTTAGGGAGTCAGGAGGTGAGTTACTTGCTGCAGTATTCATAGCCTCTGACTTGCTCTTGTAGCCAGTTTTTATTTATATTTCAAAAATATTGATTATTCATAAAAAATATCTTTGTATATATACATTGTCACAAATGCAACAGTTCAGTTCTGTACAGTAGTATATCAAGTAAACAAGCAAACATTTGAATTTGAGACAACAAGGTGTAGAGCTGGATGAAAACAGCAGGCCAAGCAGCATCAGAGGAGCAGGAAAGCTGACGTTTCAGGCCTAGACCCTTCTTCAGAAATGGAGAAGGGGAAGGGGGTTCTGAAATAAATTGGGAGAGAGGGGGAGGCAGATAGAAGATGGATAGAGGAGAAGATAGGTGGAGAGGAGACAGACCGGTCAAAGAGGTAGGGATGGAGCCAGTAACGGTGAGTGTAGGTGGGGAGGTAGGGAGGACGGACAGGTCAAGGGGGCAGGATGAGGTTAGCAGGTAGGAGAAGGGGGTGGGGCTTGAGGTGGGAGGAGGGGATAGGTGGGAGGAAGGACAGCTTAGGGAGGCAGGGACAAGCTGGGCTGGTTTTGGGATGCGGTAGGGGGAGGGGAGATTTTGAAACTTGTGAAGTCGACATTGATACCATTGGGCTGCAGCATTCCCAAGCGGAATATGAGTTGCTATTCCTGCAACCTTCGGGTAGCATCATTGTGGCACTGCAGGAGGGCCAGGATGGACATATCGTCTGTGGTATGGGAGGGGGAGTTGAAATGGTTTGCAACTGGGAGGTGCAGTTGTCTAGTGCGAACCGAGCGTAGGTGTTCTGCAAAGCGGTCCCCAAGCCTCCACTTGGTTTCCCCGATGTAGAGGAGGCCACAACGGGAACAGCGGATGCAGTATATCACATTAGCAGATGTGCAGGTGAACATCTGCTTGATGTGGAAAGTCTTCTTGGGGCCTGGGATGGTGGTGAGGGGGGAGGTGTAGGGGCAGGTGTAGCACTTCCTGCATCTGAGCTAACAAGGTGTAGAGCTGGATGAACACAGCAGGCCAAGCAGCATCAGAGGAGCAGGAAGGCTGACGTTTCAGGCCTAGATCTGAGATAACAAGGTGTAGAGCTGGATGAACACAGCAGGCCAAGCAGCATCAGAGGAGCAGGAAGGCTGACGTTTCGGGCCTACAGCTACCTAGAATACACCTCCTCCCACCCACCTTCCTGCAAAAATGCCATCCCCTATTCCCAATTCCTTCGCCTCCGCAGCATCTGCTCCCAGAACGAGGCATTCCACTCCCGTACATCTCAGATGTCCTCGTTTTTCAAGGACCGCAACTTCCCCCCCTCAGTGGTCGAGAACGCCCTCGACCATGTCTCCCGCATTTCCTGCAACTCATCCCTCACACCCCCTCCCCGCAATAACAACCAAAAGAGAATCCCCCTCGTCCTCACGTACCACCCCACCAACTTCCGGATCCAACGCATCATCCTCCGACACTTCCGCCATCTGCAATCCGACCCCACCACCAAAGACATTTTCCCCTCCCCACCCTTATCTGCCTTCCGGAGGGACCACTCTCTCCGTGACTGTCTTGTCTGCTCCACACTCCCCTCCAACCCCACCTCACCCGGCACTTTTCCCTGCAACCGCAGGAAGTGCTACACCTGCCCCTACACCTCACCCCCATCCCAGGCCCCAAGAAGACTTTCCACATCAAGCAGATGTTCATCTGCACATCTGCTAATGTGATATACTGCATCCGCTGTTCCCGTTGTGGCCTCCTCTACTTCGGGGAAACCAAGCGGAGACTCGGGGACCGCTTTGCAGAACACCTGCACTCGGTCCGCACTAAACAACTGCACCTCCCAGTCGTGAACCATTTCAACTCCCCCTCCCATTCTGCAGACGACATGTCCATCCTGGGCCTCCTGCAGTGCCACAACGATGCTACCCGAAGGTTGCAGGAACAGCAACTCATATTCCGCTTGGGAACGCTGCAGCCCAATGGTATCAATGTGGACTTCACAAGTTTCAAAATCTTCCCTCCCCCTACCGCATCCCAAAACCAGCCCAGCTCGTCCCCGCCTTCCTAACCTGTCCTTCCTCCCACCTATCCCCTCCTCCCACCTCAAGCCCCACCCCCTTCTCCTACATACTAACCTCATCCTGCCCCCTTGACCTGTCCGTCCTCCCTGGACTGACCTATCTCCTCCCTACCTCCCCACCTACACTCACCTTTACTGGCTCCATCCCCGCCTCTTTGAACGGTCTGTCTCCTCTCCACCTATCTTCTCCTCTATCCATCTTCTATCCGCCTCCCCCTCTCTCCCTATTTATTTCAGAACCCCCTTCCCCTTCCCCATTTCTGAAGAAGGGTCTAGGCCCGAAACGTCAGCCTTCCTGCTCCTCTGATGCTGCTTGGCCTGCTGTTTTCATCCAGCTCTACACTTTGTTATCTCAGATATCTCCAGCATCTGCAGTTCCTACTATCTCTGAAACATTTGAATTTGATTGAATCCCAACAAACCAAAGGCATCTCTTACACATACAAGACTATATTTACATACATTGAGGCACTAGGAGGGTCCAATAACTGAACGAACTCCCATTTACCTTCAGCAGGAAGACCTCAGACAGTGGTCTTACCCCAATGTACCTTGGCGGAAGCTACCCAAGCTTTAGTGCGTCCCTCAGCTTGTAGTCCTTGGCCTTGGAATGTGCCAATCTACAACACTCAGGCAGGGTCAACTCCTTGTTTTGGGAGACCAACAAGTTTTGGGCAGAAGAAAGAACATCTTTCACAGAGTTGATGGTCCTCCAGGTACAGTTGATGTTTGTCTTGGTGGAACAGCCTGTAGAGCACAGAGTCACCTGTCATTAGAGCTGCTCGAGATGAACGTTGACAAAAACCACTGTGTCTTTCTCCAGACTTCCTTTTCAAAGGCACATTCCAGCAGGAGATATATGACAATGTTTACTTCCCACCACCCCCACCCCAGCCCCCAGACACTCGAGGGCAGCGTGCAGTGGCACAGACACCAGGCATACATGAATGATCTCACAGGCAGTGCCTGGCTCACCACCAGCCAAGCAACGTCTTGGTGTTTGTTCGAAAGTTCTGGTGATGAGGCATTCTGCTAAATGATTTTTGACAGTCTGCTCAGAGAACCATGTGACAGGATCCACCCTGTCCTTTTCCTCAGGGTCTCAACGACACTATGTGCTAACCACTTCCTGAAGGACCTATGATCAGAGGCGTTTTGCTTTGAAATTTCTCGACAAAGGACCGGTGATACGGAATGGTCCAACTACGAGGCCAGTCCCATCCTTTGCAACACCGGTGATGGGTAGAACCTCAGTTTGTAGTTACACGTGGTGTTTAGATGCTAAAGGTCAATGCACAGCTTGATGCAGCTGCACACAAAGGTGGCCATCAGAATGAGGGTGACATTGGGTGTGTTGTTCCCATCCCCTTATCCAGAGTTTTGTACATGGAGTCCCTGCAGATCCAGTCTCTCTTAGGCTTACAGGTGAAATGGAAGCTGGCTTGGGTGACTGAAACAGCATAGTTTTGGGGGATGGGCAAAACCTGCAACAACAGAGAGAGTGCGTCACACCTGCAATGGAGAGGGAGCGGTGCTCTCAAAAGACCAGTTTCTGCTTCACTTTGGCGATGCGCTCCTCCCAAGACTTTGCTCATGCCTCCAGCCCCTCCAAACCATATTCCCAGCACCTTCAGGTAATCTGTCCTGACGGGGAAGACGCTAAAGGATTGGTTGGCCCAGTTCCCAAAGAACATGGCCTCATCCTTGCTTCGATATATCTTGGCTCCCGAGGCCAGTTTGAACTGGTTGCAGATGGTCATGAATCAGTGGATTCAAGCGGAAAACAGCGATGAGCCCATGTACAGGGAGGCTCCGACCTGCAGGCCTCCGTTGCCTGGAATAGTCGCCCCTCTCCGGCTCACATCCTTCAGCAAAGGGCTCTATACAACACATAAATAAGGCAAGAGAGAATGGGAGCCCTGCCTGACTCCAGACCTGATAGGAAGGCTTTCTGATTCCCCCCCATTGATTGAGTCTGCACTAATGATGTTGCAGATTCTCTCCCCAAAGCCCATTTTGGAAAGCACATCCACATGTAGGTGTGCAATATCTTGTCAAAGACCTTCTCCTGGTCCAGGCTAATGAGGCAGGCATCCAGCCCACTGTCCTGCACGTAGGCAATCGTATCCCTGAGGAGCTTGAGGCTCTCAACGATCTTCCTGCCCGGCACAGCAGAGGTTTGGTCAGGGTGAATCATTAATCCCAGAGCAGACCTGACTCGGTTGGTGATGACCTTAGACGGGTTTTGTAGTCTGCATTTAGCGATGAAATTGGTTGCCAATTTCTAATTTCCTCCCTCTTCCCCCTTCTGCATGTAGATGAGGGTGATGATGCCTTTCCTCATGGATTCGCACATGGTACCTGGCAGAAGCATACTGTTGTACATGTGCAGCAGGTCCTGACCAATCAAGTCCCACAGAGCAGAACACAACGTGACCAGTAAGCTGTTGCTTCTGGGAGTTTTATTCTTTTCTAAGGACTTGAGGGCCTTTGGATGTGCTGATGGAGATAACAGCTGGTCCAGCCTCTCCTGTGTGATAGTGGACAGGAATGACTGGGAGGCCACACTGTCATTGAGTAGAGTAATAGAGTCATAGAGTATTAAAGCATGGAAACAGGCCCTTCAGCCCAAACTGGTCCATGCTGATCACTGTGCCCACTCAGCTAGTTCCAATTGCCCATATTTGGTCCATATCCCTCTAAACCCTTCCCATGTACCTATCCAAATGTTTTTAAAATGTTGCTATTGTACCCGCCTCAACTACTTTAGCAGCCCTTTCCATATATGCACCACTTTGCATGAAGAAGTTGCTCCTCAGGTCCTTCTTAAATCTTTCCCCTCTCACCTTAAATCCATGCCCTCTAGTTTTCAATTCCACATCCCTGGGAAAAGGGCTATATGCATTCATCCTATCTATGCCCCTCATAATTTTATACACCTCAACAAGGTCATCCCTCATTCTCCTACATTCCAAGGAATAAAGTCCTTTCCTGGCCAACCTCTCCCTATAACTCAGGCCAACTAGTCCTGGTAACATCCTCATAAATCTTCTTTGCACACTTTCCAGTTTAACTATGTCCTTCCTATAACAGGATGACCAAAACTGTACGCAATACTCCAAATGCGGCCTCACCAATGACTTATACAACTGTAACATAACACTCCAGCTCCTATATTCAATGCCTTGAACAATGAAGGCCAGCATGCTAAATGCCTCCTTATCCACCCTGTCTACCTGTGATGATGCTTTCAATGAACTATGTACTTGTACTTCCAGGTCCCTCTGTTCCACAGCACTCCTCAGGACCTTACTATTTACTGTCTGTGGGCTTTGAGTCATACAGTCTGGCATAAAAGGATTTGTTGATCCTCAGTACATCAGACTGAGATGATGTTACCAAGCTATGTTCTTCCTTCAGGCTGCGGAGCACAAAGCTCTCCTTATGCACCTTCTAGAAAAACAAACGTGAGCACATCTCATCCTGCTGACGATGCAGACTGTGGACTGGAAGATTATCTTGGAGGCCTCCGAGGCAAGGAGCAAGACTTGCTGACTCTTCACGTCTTGGAGATCGTCCGTAACATCGACCCCCATCGTCTGCAGCAGGAGCAGATTCTGAATGGCTTTCTGGAGTTTTGACAGTTTTCCCCATCTCTCATCTTCTGAGCACCTTTGAGGATAAAGAACCTCTTGATGTTCCCTTTGACTGTTTTTCATTAGTTCACTGGAGATTCAAAGAGGGGCTTCATGGTTCTCCAACCTGTGTAATCCCTTTTGAGCTCCTCAATGCTTTCTGGGGTTGAAAATTTCACATTTGGCTTCCACATACCCTTGCTCGCCCGCTGGTTGGCCTGAAGGTGACAGTTGGCCAGTAGGAGACAGCAGTCAAAGAAAAACACCAGCTTGATGTCAGTGCATCTGACTGAGAACGTGCAGGACACAAACAGGAAATCTATCCTTGAGCGGATAGACCCATCTGGCCATGACCAAGTGTATCTATGGTGCGCTCCATCTGCAGGGGTGCTGAACACATCGTGCAGCTTGGCGACTTTAATTGTTTCCATCAGGAACCTGGACATGGCATCCAGTTTGCTGTCGGCCCCTCCGTTTCCTCCAACCGCATCGATGATGCAGTTGAAGTCTCCGGCCAGAATGACCGGCCTGGACGTTGCCAGTAGCAGTGGGCGGTGTTGCAGGACAGTCAGCCGCTTACTCTTTACCACCAGTACATACACATTAATTAGTCTCAGGGGAGTGTTTCTGTACATGACATCTACTACAAGGAGGTGCCTGCCCACAACCTCTCTAACGTCAGAGATGGTGAAGTTGCCTCCTCGCAACAGAATACCAAGGCTGGAGGAACAGCAATCATTTCCCCCTGACCAAATCAGAGGCCCATGGGTCCATAAGCTCGACCATCTCCTGCTGAGGTGAGGTATCCCACACTCCTGCAGAAACTGAAGGTCTGCTCTGATGTTAGCCAGCTAAGCCAATGTGAAGACACATTGCGTGGTAAATTTAACACTATGCATGTTAATACCGGCAATTTTAACACCCATTTTAAGACTTTATAGAATTACCCAATGTCTATTCACCCATGATCTTGTCACTGGCGGACTCCCTGTGTCCCTTTGGTGTGGGTGCACTATTGGACACTGTCCCCATCGAGCTGTCCTGTTCCTCCCTGGAGTGGTTTCCTTGCTCCGGTGTCATTGGGGCAAGAACAAAGCCAGAAAGGTCCAGTTTGGAGTCTGATAGAGGGACCATCATGCTTTGCTCCTGATTTGGAGTGTCGTTACTCTCAGTTCCCTTGAGTTGTGGTCCTGTTCCCAATGGTTGCACGTTGGGCTTCACCATGCCCCTCGGGAATTCCAGCATTTCAGGGTAGGGAGGCGATCCTCTTCTTCTCCCTCGTGGTACTGTGCCTCTTGTTTTGTTGGTGGCCATCCCTCCCCATGTCTTTGTTGTCAAGAGGAGCTGCTGGTGTGTCCATCATGCAGCTGTTTCTTTCCATTTTGCTGTTAGCCTGTGAGAGTCTGGCATGTTTTTCTTTTCCAGTTGTTTCTGACTGGCATTCACTCCCATACCTTCTTCGTTTCCTTCTCCTCCATTGACTCCATCTGTTCAGGTGGAGGTAGCTGTGCCTCTGCGCTGGTTGCCTTTTCTTCCTGTCTGGACTGTTCCTCCTTCTAGGTGGCCGTCTTACTTGCTGGAGGGTGGTACCTTACTGTCCTTTGGGGGTCCACAGCTCACGTCTCCACTTCCAGTCATAAAACTGTATGTTGTGCTCCCCTCTCCCCGTTTTGGGCAGGCGTTATACATGTAGCCTGCTTCCCCACCTAGATTGCGTCTCTTGGACGCCTTGCAGTTCTTAAATAGGTGTCTCTCCTGTTTGCAGTTCCTGCAAAGGGTCACTTTACAGTCCACTGCCATGTGCCCTGCCCTCCCCCACATTCTAGGCTGCCCCACATATGTCAGGTAGCCTCGGCTCCCTCCGATCATGGAGGATATTCCCACTGGCATTCACCTTCGGGCTAAAATTGACCTGCTGCTTGCTAATCCAGATTGCGAAGGGGTCGATTATGTCAGTGCTGCCTCCTTCTAGCTATACGCACCTTCCCAGGAAGATCAGGCCCTCCGCTGCTGGGATATGGGGTTTGTACAAATGGATTGCAACAACCTGGCTCCTCTGTGCAGAGAGAACGAACAGTGTTGCAGCAGACAGGGAAGAGAGGGGACTCTCATCTCCATTTTCCTTGAATGCCTTCAGGAGATGCTCGCATTGCTTCATGCTCCTGAAAGTCACATCAAAGTAACCTCCACTAGGAAAACTCTGCAAACAGAAAATGTCTGCTGCTTGGAACCTCCAGCAATCCCAGAGGACTCTCTTCACGAAGAAGGTCCTGTCAACTGGTGATACTTTCTTCACAGTCACCCTGACTGTATCGCAGAACCCCTGTCCTGGGGCGTGGGCATTAGCAGAGGCCATAGCTCTGGTTAGCTGGGTGGTCACTGAATTGGTGTTAGGCTGAAGCCAGCATAAAGGTCCACCATGTTCAGCTCAGCTCAACAAGTGATCTTGCGGGTTTTGCCCACAATCTAGCAATGATCTCACTATCTTCCAGTGATAAAGGTTCTTAGCTCAGAACTTGGATCAAGGTGTCTCTCTTGCCAGGTAAATCAGTTATGGTTGGGTATATCTGAATGCCACTTGGTAGCCACTGTGTTTATGTGGTAAGTCCAGTTGAATTTCTGGTCAATGGTAACCCTCAGGATGTTAATCGTGGGGGTTCAGTGATGGTAACATCGTTGACTGTCAAGGTGAGGCAGTTAAATTGTCTCTTATTGAAGATGGTCATTGCCTGGCATTTGTATGGCATGAATGTTTCTTGCCATTTTTCAGCCCAAGCCTGGATATTGTCCAGATCTTGTCGCATTTGAACATGGACTGCTTCAGTATCTGAGGAGTTGTGAATGGTGCTGAACATTGTGCAATCATCGGCGAACATCCCCACTTCTGACCTTATGATGGAGGGAAGGTCATTACTGAAGCAGTTGAAAATGGTTGGGCTGAGGATACTACACTGAAGAACTCCTGCAGAGATGTCCTGCAGCTAAGATGACTGAACTCCAACAACCACAACATCTTCCTGTGTAGTAATAAACTTGAAAAATGAGGAGGGGATTGCTTGGTCTGCTATTTGGATTCGCTAAATAAAAATAATAATGGGTACAGTGACACTGTACTCAGAGTCACAGCTTGTACCAATGTGAGGATTCGCTTGCTTTTACCCCCACCTGGGACCTTCTTTTAGGTAAATTAAATAAATTAATCTGTGTATTTGGTGTTCTGATCATCTGCTGCTGTTGACACCGTATTCAATGTGGGATTTAACGTCATTCTGCCTTCAGTAGCAAGGGTTATCTTGGCCAGTTAGAGACACAGGCATTGGGAATGTTGAGCATCAAACTGGTCATTAATTTCTTGTTCTTTGTGGAATTTACTCATTGGCACCAAAGGTAAATCATTGTGAAGAGTATCAAAGTAGCAGAGCTGTGGCTGTAAACAGCCAAATCCATGTGAGCTGTTTATTTAAATTTATTTGTATTTTATAGGAAGAAGCAGGCATTATGTATTCATGTTTGGATTTCTTCCAAAGTCAATACTAATTAAAATTGAATGAATTGTTTCACCCTGTATCAGCACATTTTCAATTCAGAAAATAACTGCCTTGTCTGCATCACCAACCACCAGAGAGCAGTCTTAACCAGTGGATCCTAGGCCAGAAATTTCACTCCACTGAAATCAAGGATCCACCTCACTAGCACCATCCCACCATTCTCCACCGCCCCCCCCAACCATCCTCCTTCCTTCATTTACATTCTCTTCACACCGTTCCCTTTCTCATTCACCCATGTCCTATCCCACCTGCACTTACTTCCACCAATTACCCGTCCCTCCCGTGTACTCCTTCCCCTTCCTACAACTTCCTTTCACGGTGAGTCATTTTTTTAAAAAAACTCCCAGCCCCCTCCACCTTAGATTCATAGAATCTATACAGTGTGGAAACAGGCCATCTGGCCCATCGAGTCCACACCCACCCTCCAAAGAGCATCCCACCCAGATCCACCACCCTACCCTATCCCTGTAACCCCGCATTTCCTATGGCTAACTCACCTAGCCTGCCATCTCTGGGCACTAGGGGAAATTTAGCATGGCCAATCCACCTAACCACATCTTTGGACTCTGGGAGGAAACCCATGTAGACACAGGGAGAATGTGCAGACTCCACACAGACAGTTGCCTAAGGGCGGTTTCGAACCCTGGTGCCTGGCGCTGTGAGGAAGCAGTGCTAACCACTCAGCCATTGTGCTGCACTCATCAACAACATGAGAGGAGCTCATGGAGGTTCAGACAATTTCATCTGCTGTTTCCCTTCATTTGAGAAGCCTACAGAGCCCAACATTCTCCAAGGTTTTCCCTACCCCTGCTCACCTCATCCCCCACCCCCATCCTGCTGCACACCCCACCTCCCCAATCACGCCCTGCTCACCTCATTCCCACCCCTTTCTCACCTCACTCCCACCATGCTGCTCACTGCACATTTTAAAATTGAAAGCATTACACAAAATACAATGCTAAAGGCACAAAAGGACTTTACAAAGTAAAATGTAACATTACAAAACACCAAGTTCAGAGACTGCTGAATGTTCTTCCAGAATGGCTTCATTGAAATAAGGTTATTGAAAATAGAATCTAAAAAAGCACAGAACAGCATGAGGATGGATGCGTACCAAATATTCCAACATGAATTGGAAGGCCACTGATGTCCTATCCAAGTTCAACCTATTTAAATAAACAATACAACTATACTTCACAGACCAAGCAGTTGTACAATTGGTTAAGACACCATGAAAATACTCACTCCAGTTAGAAACAGTTGGTGGGGGGGATTATACAGAATCAATACTTCTGGCTTATCTAATGAGGCCCAGAAAATTCCCGCAAAGATATGGAAAATGCTAGAGGATAAGCTCCATACAAGAGAAAATTTTACAACTCATTATGCAGAACTGATGCCCTACAGGTAGCAGCCACAGGAATCAGTGGTTTAATATGTTAGTAAGTCCAATAACAAGGGCAACAAATGTGATTCTTCAGTGACTGTTGATAAATGCCTCAAAACCTATTGAAATGTTCCAAAATAGACCTCCTGAAAATAAAGAGAAGTCACACCATTGATTCACTGTAAACAGATAGCTGACAAAGCAAAGCCATTGAACTGAACAACAGCACCATGAGGTGTAGCCAACAGTATTGGTAGGACACCAAATGCAAACAAACTATGAGATTAAATGTGATCTGTTGCACCCACAGTGAAGTTGTCCTGTGCTCCAGGATCAGTGCAAGGTGTGTTGTACACAAAAGATACTAGACTCTGCCTCTGCAAGAAATCTAGTTCCAAAGGATTCTTAGGGGACTTTGCAGAGTAGATGCAGAAAGGTCTTTTAGCTTGTGGGAGAGTCTAGCACCAGCAGGCATAATCTCAGAACAAGGGGTCACCCATTTAAGAGAGAGATGAGGAGGAATTTATTTCTGTCAGAGGATAGTGAATCTATGTAATTCTTTACCATACAGGGCTAGTGAGGCTCGGTCATTAAGCATATTCAAGACTGCGACAGACAGATTTTCAATCAGTAAGGGAATTAAGGGGTATGTAAAAAAGGTAAAAAAGTGAAGTTGAAGATTACCAGAATAAAAGAAAGAACTATGGATGCTGGAAGTCAGAAACAAAAACAGACATTGCTGGAGGAACCTAGCAGGTCTGGCAACATCTGTGGAGAGAAATCAGAGTTAATGTTTCAAGTCCAGTGACGTTGGACTTGTTGATCTAGCCAGAGATGGCTTTATTCTGTTTAGAACAATCCTGAAGAAGGGTCACCAGACTCGAAATGTTAACTCTGTTCTCTCTCCACAGATCCTGACAGACCTGCTGAGTTTTTCCAGGAAGTTCTGCATTTGTTGAGGATTATCCGATCAGCCATGATTTCATTGAATGGCAGAGCAGACTTGATAGTTGAATGTCCTGCTTCTGCCCCAACAGTTTATGGTCTAATGCTCAATATGGAAGGAAGTCACAATGGTCCAAGAACTCTGGATAAATAGAAGCAGTTGAGTTAGAGTGGGGTCAGTGTCATTACCATTTCCTATGAATAGGCTGATTGAGACACTTAATGCTTCTATTTTCTGATTAAGGATCATTAATACGGCTGTAGTGACTGTGGCAGTGTGTTTGATGCTGATAGAGCAGACAGGGGACTGAATACAGCTTTAATCAGTTCAGTTCTGGGTATAAGAATGAAGATTGCTGGAATGTGCATTATGATCTGCATAAGCTGCATAAACTGAGCTAGTTCCAAGGATTAGGCTATAGTCCCAGTCAGTACTGACATTCCAATGTGGTAGTGGTAAGTGCTATATCATTGAAGGTGCCTGTTTCTGTTACCTGTTGTGGTAGCAGCGTACTGTCACATAAAATGATGGTCTTGTGGTGTGGCTCACTCCGATACAGCACTTTTGACATATTTGCTCCAGAGAGAGACTGGGGACTGAGAAAGTGCATGATTCACTGGCCTCTGTTCTCACCAGCTCCTCTTCTTAGCAAGCTACTGTCCATTACTATCCACCACTTCCAACGCCCTTCCAAACGGTCAGCCTCCTGAGGGCATGGCCATCAGCATGTCTCTCAGTTGTCCATGTCAATGTTTGCCATCTTCAACTGTCAGTTCAACTGTCAAGGGGTCATGATCCACTGGCCTGTTAACCCTACGGAAGGTTTTTGGGTGAATCCATCCGTGAATGTAGCTGAGGCAGAACAGCCTCAGTGGCTTAGCAATGAGGATCTGTCAATGGAATTAGCACATCCCAGCACCTCCAAGTCCATGTCCTGTCAAGTGATTCTGAACATATAGAAACAGAGAATTGTTACAGTGCAGAAGGTGGCCATTCAGCCCACTGTGCCTGCATTGGCTCTCCCAATAAGCATCTCTCTCTGTTTTATTCTCCTGCCTTTTCTCCATTACTCTGAACAGTCTTCCTTCTCAGATAGCAATTTAATTCTCTTTTGAATGACTTGGTTAAGCCAATTAATTTTAATCTTCTTATTTTCTTCTGAATGGCTTCTCATTTTTGATCCTTTCAGTGAGCGGGAACAGTTTCTTCCCACCTTTTCTGTCTTGACCCCTCATGATTTTGAACACCTCTATAAAATCCCCTCCCAGACACCTTTTCTCCAAGAAAAAAATTCCCAACTTCTCCAATTTATCTTCATAACAAGAATTCCTCATGTCTGCAGCCATTCTCATTAATATGTATGATGGAAGTTGTTTAGTCTTTGATGCTGCCCAGAGATGTTGTCCGGGTCTCAGCAGTGTAGAGGAGTGTGTAAAGGAACAGGCTTGGTAAGACTTACAGCTTGGTGCCCTCTGTCACGTTGCTGTATTTCCACGCTCTCCTACTCAGCTGGGACATAACCACTGCAGTTTTTGCATTGTGCATGTTGATTTCAGCATCAAGTGACAGATCACAAGTGATTGTGAAGCTTTGATGTGTAAGTCTATCAATAACCTCCTGCACCTCATTCTCAATGTTGACAGACAGCAATACGGCAACATCCTGGACCATGCCCTGTGTTTTCTTGAAGGTGATGGTCAACCCAATCTCTTTCCAAGTGGGAGAGAGTATTTTCTCCATTTGCTGCTGAAGAATGATAGTACAGTATCATCAGCGTAGAGCAAGTCCTTGATGTGGACTTTGTCTTGGTTCTCAAGTGAGCAAGACTGAATGACACCTGTCAGTTCTGATCTGTACATAATCACCCTCTGTAGTTGACCTGAAAGCACATGACAGCAACAAAGAGAAAGCACCAAAGACTGTCAGCACCAGATTGCAACTGTTTAACCGAGGGGATAGTTTAAAGGGACACCTAATCAAGTGATGCTAAGAGTGTCTGTGCAGCATCCTTTTGCACCATAATGTTTCTTTGGTTCTGTCACTATGGCAAAGGGGAAAGGGTTTGCTGGCTGGCGAGCCTATGAGAGTGGCGGGGAGGTTGGGGGAAGGCAAGGTACCAGTGAGAGTTGGCAGTGGGGGTGGGATACTACTGAACCTTTCTAAAGAGGTCAGGGGGAGGAGAGCTCAGCGTGCCAGTGCAAGTGTATACTGTGCATCCTTAAAAATAATGGACCAAGGCATCCCAATTGCACATGACCGAAGACATGGGAAACGTGCTTCATAAGTGGAATGATCCAGGAAGTTGATCACTCTATTTGACCCCACTACATTTCTCCAAGGATTTTAATGATGCTCCATCATAGCTGACCTTGCCCAGCAAGTTGTTACAGAAACAGGAGATCACATTGAGCAGCTTTAGCAAGCAGCTGCAGCAGTTCCTGTTTCTGCTCCCATGGTCAAGTGTCTTGATGAGATTAGTGAAGGTGATGTGCAGAGGGTTTATACACAGCATTTCTCTTGCAGCTGCCAGATCCAAATTGTGGACCTTCCAGTTTAGGGATTCTGATTAGAGACTCTCAGCCAGAATCTGCAATCTGACAAAGAAAACTCAGGCAAACACTTTTAACTTGCTTCAATTGAGATGCCTCAATCAATGTTGTTGTAATCACTGCACTGCTCTTACCCTTCATCTTATACAGGGTTCCAATCTGTGCATCATTCTATCACCAGGCACTGCCCTTTCCCTCTGGAGACAGCCAAGTTCATGCAGATGATGTTGGGATGGGGTTTAAACATCAAACAGTGCTATTTCAGTGTCCTGGCTGGTATAGCTCCCTGAACCGAGAATATCAATTTACCATTTGGGTAATTTCTCTGGTGGGACCTTGACACCAGCTGGCTGTCACTGCTGCTTGTGTAACAGTATTATTTTTTGAGATGTTATGCTACTGTGTGAAACTGCAAAAATTGTACAGAAATTTTCTTATTCGATTTTAGGTATTGTCACTTACCCAAACCATGGTATTACTCAAACTCCATTCCTTATCCCTAAAAGATGGCAGCAGTGGGGGCAGGATAGGAAGTGATGGGGGGGCTCTGTGCCCATATGCTCCCACTCACTTGGACGGCCACATTCTTCTTTGTTCTTGTTTTTTGTTTCATTTCTTCATATCTCTTTTATATCCATAGTGGACACGGCTTTATCGAAGGCTTCATTGTCGATGGGTCCTGGTTTGATCCTTCTGAGTATGGTGGCGATGTAGCAGCTTAGGGTGGCAACTGAAGTGGTGATGGCTCCAGCAATGGTGACTTAGTGGTTCTGGTCTGTACCTCCTTGCTATGGCGGTGATGCAGTGGATTCGGTATCTGTTACGATGGTGGCAGCGTAGTGGGTCTGTTCTGGAAATCCTTGCTTTGGCAGCTTCAGGAGTGGCTTCAGCGGCAGTGTTCCATAGCCACTTCAGAAACCCAGGAGCCATAGAGGGAGCAAAAGATAAACTTTGTCTCAATTATTTCTTTTTATAATTTCTGTCATTAAAATGGCGCTAAATTGTGGCAACTGATGCACATCTCACTGTATTTTCATAAATACAAGTGACAATAAATTGCTATTCTATTGTATTGTCCCTCGTCTATTCACCAATAAATCCATTTGGATCATCTTAGCTGCAAAATTAAACTCCATTCCAATATTTCTCATAACTTTGCTTGTTTCTTAAAGTTGCAGCTACCAATGCTGGAGATCAAATGGCAGGGGACGCACGGGTTTAGATACAGAGTAAAGCTCTCTCTACACTGTTCCCCAATCAAATATTCCCAGTTCAGGGCCAGCACGGGGTTAGGTACAAAGTAAAGTTCCCTGCACTCTTTTAAATTAAAGCTTCCTCTACACTATCCCTATCTAACACTCCCAGGAAAGATATGGCACGGGGTTAGATACAGAGTAAAGCTCCCTCAACACTGTCACCATCAAATACTCCCAAGACAGGGACAGCATAGGGTTAGATACAGAGTAAAGTTCCCTGTACACTGTCCCCATCAAACACTCCCAGGGCAGGGACAGTTTGAGCCAAAAGCAGAAATTGCTGGCAAAATTCACAAGGTCTGGCAGCAATTGAGGGGTGAAAGCAGAGTTAGTGTTTCCAGTTGGGCAACTCTTCATCAGAATACTGGACACGGATGAAGAGTCATGGGACTCGAAACATTAATTCTGCTTTCTTCCCACAGATGCTGCCAGACCCGTTGAGTTTCACCAACATTTTCAGTTTTTGTTTCAGATCTCCAGCATCCTTAGCTCTTTGTTTTATTTTCAGGGATAGCTTGAGGTTAGATACAACATAAATTAGGCAACTATTAGGCAGAGCATAAATTGGGATCAGATGTTCTCAGGGAAATGCACAACAGAAATGTGGAGGTCGTTTAGGGAGCAGTTGCTACAAGTACTGGATAGGTTTGTCCCACTGAGGCAAGGAAAGGATGGTAAGGCGAAGGAACCTTGGATGACAAGACATGTGGAACACCTAGTCAAGAGGAAGAAGGAAGCTTACTTAAGGTTGAGGAAGCAAGGATCGGACAGGGCTACGGAGGTCTACAAGGTAGCCAGGAAGGAACTGAAGAATGGACTTAGAGCTAGAAGGGGGTATGAGAAAGCCTTGGTGAGTAGGATCAAGGAAAACCCCAAGGCGTTCTATGCTTATGGGAGGAACAAGAGGATGGCTGCTTGGCCTGCTGTGTTCATCCAGCTCTACACCTTGTTATTTTAGCTAGCGTGAAGGTAGGGCCAATCAGGGATAGTTGAGGGAACTTGTGCACGGAGTCAGAGGAGGTAGGGGAGGTCCTTAATTAATACTTTGCTTCAGTATTCACCAGTTAGAGGGACCTTGACGTTTGTGAGGACAGCATGAACCAGGCAGATATGCTCGAACAGGTTGATGTTAGGAAGGAGGATGTGCTAGTAATTTTGAAAAACATGAGGATAGATAAGTTCCCTGGGCCAGATGGAATATACCCAAGGTTGCTACGGGAAGCGAGGGAAGAGATTGCTGCCCCTTTGGCAATGATCTTTGCGTCCTCACTGTCCACTGGAGTAGTACCAAATGATTGGAGGGTGGCAGATGTCATTCCCTTGTTCAAGAAAGGGAGTAGGGATAATCCTGAGAATTACAGACCGGTCAGTCTTTCTTCTGTGGTGGGCAAATTATTAGAGGGGATTCTGACAGATAGTATTTCTGATTATTTGGAAAAGCACAGTTTGATTAGAAATAGTTAGCATGGCTTTGTGAGGGGCAGGTCATGCCTCACAAGCCTTATTGAATTCTTTGAGCATGTGACAAAACACATCGATGAAGGTAGAGCAGTGGATGTGGTGTATATGGATTTTAGCAAGGCATTTGATAAGGTTCCACATGGTAGGCTCATTCAGGAAGTAAGGAGGCATGGGATTCAGGGAAATTTGGCTATCTGAATACAGAATTGGCAGTCCAATAGAAGTCAGAGGGTGGTAGTAGATGCAAAATAGTCAGCCTGGAGCTCGGTGACCAGTGGTGTTCCACAGGGATCTGTTCTGGGACCTCGGCTCTTTGTGATCTTTATAAATGACTTGGATGAGGAAGTGGAAGGGTGGGTTGGTAAGTTTGTCGATGACACGAAGGTTGGTGGAATTGTGGACAGTGTGGAGGGCTGTCATAGGTTGCAACGGGACATTGACAGGATGTAGAACTGGGCAAAGAAGTGGCAGATGGAATTCAACCCAGAAAAGTGTGAAGTGATTCATTTTGGAAGGTCGAATTTGAATGCAGAATACAGGGTTAATGACAGGATTCTTGGCAGTGTGGAGGAACAGAGGGATCTTGGGGTCTACGTCCACAGATCTCTCAAAGTTGCTACCCAAGTTGATAGGGTTGTAAAGAAGGCCTATGGTGTGTTGGCGTTCATTGGCAGGGGAATGGAGTTTAAGAGCCACGAGGTAATACTGCAGCTCTATAAAACCCTGGTTAGACCACATTTGGAATATTGTGCTCAGTTCTGGTTACCTCATTATTGGAAAGATGTGGAAGCTTTAGAGAGGGTGCAGAGGAGATTTACCAGGATGCTGCCTGGACGGGGGGGCAGGTCTTATGAGGAAAGGTTGAGGGAGCTAGGGCTTTTTTCATTGGAGCAAAGACAGATGAGAGGTGACTTGATAGAGATGTACAAGATGATGAGAGGCATAGATAGAGTGGATAGCCAGAGACTTTTTCCCAGGGCGGAAATGACTATTATGAGGGGGCATAATTTTAAGGTGATTGGAGGAAGGTATAGGAGAGATGTCAGAGGTAGGTTCTTCACACAGAGAGTGGTGGGCGTGTGGAATGCGCTGCCAGCAGTGGTAGTGAAGTCAGATACTTTAGAGACTTTTAAACGACTCTTGGATAGGCACATAGAGGATAGTAAAATGTAGGGTATGCAGGGTAGTTTGATCTTAGTAGGATAATAGGTCGGCACAACATCGTGAGCTGAAGGGCCTGTACTGTGCTGTGAAAAGTAAAAAAAAGCTCTCTCTACACCACATTGTGACATTTTCTACCCTGGAAGGCGCTACATAAATGCAATTATTACGCGGGCTGCAGTTGATTCGGTTTAAACAGCCTACTGTTTGATGTGTCTGCCTCACCACAAGGAGCCATTGGGGGAGCTCTAAATTGCAGGCTGGCTTGTGTTGGAGTGAAAGGTTTGGTTGATATTTTTGGCTCGTTCTCCTGCCAAGGCAGTGGGTGGGTTAGGGACACAGTTATTTTTGTACAAACCCACCAGTGACCCTAAACCTTCCTGAGGAAGCTGCAGCAATCCCTTCACCCAGCGAAGCGGAAGATGCTCCCAGATTTCCCATTACCTTCTCGGGAATTTTATCCCATTTTGCACTGGATCACCTTTACTGAAGCAAGTGGATCTCCGGAATCTTTTCCTTTATTTCCCAAACACAAGAAGGCAGCTTGTGTGATTGTGCAAGGATTACTGTGCTGTTAGAGTGTGGGTGAAAAACCTCCGCTAACTCTCTCAGCACCAATTCCATGTACTAGCGCACACTCAACACACGCTGCTCAACCAAGGGGGGCATCACAATCCAGCCTGATCTCATTAATACCAACTACCTCCTCCCACCACATTCCACATTATACCCCCTCCGCCCCACATTTTACCCCAACGGCACTGAGGCCAATTTCGTTGCTGAACACTAACTTGTCCATGTCCTTGTTTCCATGGCAACAGCCGAGACACACACAGAGTCTCAACTGGGGGGGGGGGTGGGGGAGGGGTTAGAAATTACTGGAAGAATGGCCGGGGGTGAGGGTGACGAGAGGGGGTTATTGAGGGAGGGGTCAGTGAGGGGGTGAGTGAGGGAG
>NC_063350.1:1137909-1139519 GCF_021869965.1 Rhincodon typus
TGGTTAATCCTGAATCCACTGTTTTTAACTCCTTGTTTAACTGTGGATCTCAAGTTTTCTCTAATAAAACTTCATTTTAATCTTTTACTTTGTGGTGGGGGGTGGTGGTGGAGCAAGGATGAATGCAGGTTGGGGAAAGTTTTTGAAACAGTTGAACCTAATATTGAGGTTAACATTCCAGCAGTGCACAAGGGGTTGTTGAAGAAGAACATGTTTGAGGGACAGACAGTGAAGCCTCTTTTCATTTGGTCAGGGAGGGCTGGGTGAATCTGTCGCTGTTTCTGATAGTAACGAGGGTAAGAAATATCAACAGAGACTAAGCTCTGATCTGGAATAGCAATTGATCTGTGTCTGGTTTTGGGATTCATTGATTTTCTTTATTAATTCACTTGAGCGCGGTGGGCATTGCTGACTGGGTCAGCATTTATTGCCCATCCCTCGTCTTTGAGAAGGAGGTGGTGGTGAGCTGCCTTGTTGAACCACTGCGTACACCTGCTGTTGTTTGTTCCAAAATGCCATTAGGGAGGGGGTTTCAATGGCAGCAATATAGCCTGTTCACTACCTAATGCTATTTAACATAATGCAGACTTAAGGCATTATTAAACCTTGAAATCTTTAGGTGCTTTTTTACGTAAAAACTCTTTGCAGGTCACTTTAGAGTGTGATTCATTTTCTAAAGATTCCATTTGAAAATTTGTGTGTTTAAAACTTTGATTATGATGGAGTCGCAATTTTCAAGAGTATTGGAAATATTCTTGAAGGCGACATATTTGCAAGACTCTGGAGAAAGATCAGGGTGAGTGGGACATTATTGGATAGGTCTCTCAAAGACCGGCACAATGGGCTGATTGGCCTGCTATTTGGAATGATTCTACAACTAGTGAAGAATTCAGGTGCGGAATGCTTCCCCCAAAAATAGTTAGGGTGCAAAAAAAGTCTTCAAAGTCATTCTCATTTGATTTAGTTTTGCTTTGGCAGTTCAGAAGTTCCTTTTGAAGGAATGATGAGAGACTTGGATATTAAGATTTAGTGAGAAATTCAGCTGTTGTCAGGATGGTGCTGGAGCAGGGAATTAAGTGGTTAGTGATTGATATGCATTGATGTTCATATGGTGTAGTGACTGTTGTGATAGTCCAGTGATCAGTTCTGTACTGGGTGTTGTCACCAGGTATGATCAAAAATGAGTTAGACGCGAAACAGTCTATTTAAACATCTGTGTCCATTCACTGCTGTCCATTAATGATTTTAACGCATTCTTAACTACCAACAATAATATTATAACCACCAACACAGCTTCACACTTAGTTAGATTTTACTGTATGTGGAGTATGGATTTATGTCCATGCTTGGAAATTGGGAAAACTCAATCCACCCAATGTTAGGATTAACAACTATTCACCCTCCTAGCCAGATCGTTATCAACTGCTTTGTCTATCCAACTGCTCTTTCCTCTCTTCAGGCTAAACCCTATTGTTTACTCCCTAGCCCATCTCTACTTTCTGCATATAAACTGACATTTTCCCAGCCACCATCAGTTCTGAGGAAGGGTCACCGGACCCGAAACGTTAACTCTGATTTTTGTTCACAGATGCTGCCAAACCTGCTGAGCT
>NC_063350.1:1140019-1143353 GCF_021869965.1 Rhincodon typus
CGCACCTCCATCTCCTACCGACCAACCTCATCCCGCCCCCTTGACCTCTCCGTCCTCCCTGGACTGACCTATCCCCTTCCTAACTCCCTACCTACACTCACCTTTCCTGGCCCCATCCCCGCCTCTTCGACCTGTTTGTTTCCTCTCCACCTATCCTCTCCTCTATCCCTCTTCTATCCGCCTCCCACTCTCTCCCTATTTATTTCAAAACCCCCTTCCCCTCCCCCTTTTCTGATGAAGGGTCTAGGCCCGAAACGTCAGCCTCTCTGCTCCTATGATGCTGCTTGGCTTGCTGTGTTCATCCAGCCCTGCACCTTGTTGTCACCAATTAATCTGTGTCAGTTGATCAAATCAAACGGGAGCAGTCTGCAGATCTGCCTCAGTCACCGTCAGGACAAAAAGGCTCAGCACTTCGTGGCCACCTCACAGCTTCTTGCTAAGCCTCTCTGTTCAATGGATTCTTAATCTCTAATCTCCACTCTCTGAACATACTTTCTTTCACCCCAGTAGACTTCCTGCAATCTCAGCCCCACTCATTGCTGAGCTCCCACTGAAAGGCACATTGGATTCCTAAACTGAAAGGTGCCAGAAAGGGAAGAAGAAGAATCCATCCAGACATGATGCAGACAAACACTCAGCTCACCCATTCCCTTTCCCAACATACACTGTTCCAATTATTGCAGCTCCATAGTTACATAGCTTGGGCGGAAGCCATTCCTCCCCATGCGTTATTCTGACCTTCCCTCAGGACCCAGCACTCAAACCTGGCTTGGAACAGGCTGTTATCACCTTGCTGGTTGCTGCCCACAGCCCGGTCTTGTAGCCAGAGCAGAGAGAGGTGGGAGAGCTGCATTCGCTAACCGACCTCCAGGTTTCTGAAGCCTCGGAGGATGCTGAACTGGTGGATTTCTGCAGGTTAAGCCAATAATTAAAGCAAAACAAAAAGTAAAGAGAGAGATAAAGAGAGAAATAAAGAGGAGAGAGGAAGTAGAGATTAGAAATCATGATCTTAAAGTGGCTGGTCCAACTCATGTCAACATTGCAGTGTCAAACAGATTTAACCCAAAATGAATTCTCACTGGCTCTGCCACACTCAGCACAAAGTGTACACACCCAACTCCCCCATTTTACTGAGTTAGCTGGCATCTTCTGCCAAATTGGAAAATTGAACCTTTACAGTGCCATTGTTTGGCAGGGTATAATTACAGAGTGACCTGTTTCCATTATAAATGAAGACAAGAAGTTACGAGAAGAGTGGACATCAGGAAGTAAGATTTTGTAGACAGGTAGTTAGGACAGACATTACACTTTAGTATAGAGTCAGAGTCATACAGCATGCAAACACACCCTTCGGTCCAACTAGCCCCTACCAATCATATTCCCATACTAAACTATAAGACCATAAGACATAGGAGCAGAAATTAGGCCATTCGGCCCATCGAGTCTGCTCCACCATTTTATCATGGCTGATAAGCTCCTCAACCCCATTCTCCTGATTTCTCCCTGTAACCCTTGATAATCAAGAACCTATCTATCTCAGTCTTAAATGTACTCAATGACCTGGCCTCCACAACCTTCTGTGGCTGTGAATTCCATAGATTCACCACTCCCTGGCTGAAGAAGTTTCTCCTTATCTCCATTCTAAAAGGTCTTCCCTTTAATCTAAGGCTGTACCCTCGAGTCCTAGTCTCTCCTACCAATGGAAGAATCTTCCCGACATCCACTCGGTCCAGGCCATTCGGTATTCTGTAAGTTTCAATTAGATTCCCCCTCATCCTTCTAAACTCCAATGAGTACAGTCCCAGAGTCCTCAAACGTTCCTCATATGTTAAGCATTCCTGGGACCATTCTCGTAAACCTCCCCTGAACCCGCTCTAGGGCCAGTACATCCTTCCTCAGATATGCGGCCCAAAACTGCCCACAATACTCCAAATGTGGCCTGACCAGAGTCTTATAAAACCTCAGTAGTACATCCCTGCTTTTATATTCAAATTATCTCAAAATAAATGCCAACATTGCATTTGCCTTCCTGACTACTGACTCAACCTGCAGGTTTACTTTGAGAGAATCTTGGACTAGGACTCCCAAGTCTCTTTGCACTTCAGCTTCATCCTCCCTGTACCATGCTTCTTTTTCCTAGGGATGAATTTTTACTGCGTCTCCTGAATTACTCCCAGAAACTCCTGCCATTGCTGTTCCACTGTCTTTCCTGCTAGGCTCCTCTTCCAGTCAATTCTGCCCAACTCCCTCATACCTCTGTAGTCACCTTTATTCATCTGTAATACCGGTACCTCTGATTCTATCTTCTCCCTCTCAAATTGCAGAGGAACTAGTCCCACTTGTCAGCATTTAGCCCATATCCCTCTAAACTGTTCCTATTGATATACTTAGCCAAATGTTTGTCCAATGTTGTAACTGTACATGCATCCACCACCTCCTCTGGCAGTTCATTCCAGATCTGAACCATTCTGTGTAAAAAAAAGTTGCCCCTCATGTCCTTTTTAAATTTTTCTCCTCTCACCTTAAAAATATGCCTCCTGATTTTGAAATCCCCATGCTAGGGAAAAGACCCTTACTATTCCCCTTTTCTATGCCTCTTTTGCTTTTATAAACTTCAATAAGATGACCCTTCAACCTTGGATACTCCAGTAAAAACAAGCCCCAGCCTAGCTTTATAACTCAAACCTTCCATTCCCAGCAACATCCTCGCAAATCTTTTCTGACCAGAACTGAACACAATACCCCAGAAGACACCCACCATGTCCTGTACAACCTCAATATGATGTCCCAACTCCTTTACAAGAAGGTCTGAGCAATAAAGGCAAGTGCGCAAAACACCTTCTCAACCACCCTCTCTACACGTGACCCAAATTTCAATGAATTATGTACCTGAACCCCTAGGTCTCTGTTCTACAATATTATCCAGGGGCCCACCATTAACCGTCCTAGTTTGTTTTACACAGAAGTGTTCAGAGACAATGTGTTCGTGTTAGTGTGTAGGGCAAGGCTGATAGAAGTAAGGAACATGGGATGAACATAGAACATAGAACACAGAACAGTACCAGCCCTTCGGCCTATGATGTTGTGCCGAACTTTTACCCTAAACCTAAGGTCTATCTAACCTCCACCCCTACCTTATACTATCATCCGTATGCTTATTTAATAGCTGCTTAAATGCCCCTAACGAGGTCGACTCCACAACCCTCTCCAGCAATGCATTCCACGCCCCAACCACTCTCTGAGTAAAAGAACCTACCTCGGAGTAAAAGAACCTACCTCGGAGTAAGAGAACCTACCTCGGAGTAAAAGAACCTACCTCGGAGTAAAAGAACCT
>NC_063350.1:1143363-1158327 GCF_021869965.1 Rhincodon typus
CTACCTCGGAGTAAAAGAACCTACCTCGGAGTAAAAGAACCTACCTCTGACTTCTCCCCTATATCTACCTTCACTCACTTTAAAACTATGCCCCCTCGTAATAGCTACCTCCACCCGAGGAAAAAATCTCTGGCTGTCTACGCTGTCTATACCTCTGATCATTTTGTACACCTCTATCAAGTCACCTCTCATCCTTCGTCATTCTAAAAAGAAAAGCCCTAGCTCTCTCAACCTGTCCTCGTAAGACCTTCCCTCCATTCCAGGCAACATCCTGGTAAATCTCCTCTGCACCTTTTCCAATGCTTCCACATCTTTCCTGTAATGAGGCGACCAGAACTGGACACAATACTCCAGATGAGGCCAAACCAGACTTTTGTATAGCTGGAGCATAACTTCATGGCTCTTGAACTCAATCTCTCTATTAATGAAAGCTAATACACCATACGCCTTCTTAACAACTCTATCTACCTGGGTGGCAGCTTTCAGGGAACTGTGGACATGAACCCCCAGATCCCTCTGCTCCTCCACACTGCCAAGAATCTTTCCGTTAACCCTGTATTCTGCTTTCAAGTTTGTCCTTCCAAAATGAATCACCTCACACTTTTCAGGGTTAAACTCCATCTGCCACTTCTCAGCCCAGCTCTGCATCCTATCAATGTCCCTTTGTAACCTAGAACAGCTCTCCGCACTGTCACAATGTGACCCACCTTCATATCGTCCGCAAACTTACTAATCCACCCTTCCACTCCTTCATCCAAATCATTTACAAAAATCACCAATAGAAGAGGACCCAGAACAGATCCTTGTGGTACACCACTTGTAACTGAGCACCATCTTGAATATTTTCTGTCCACTACCACCCTTTGTCTTCTAAGGGTCAGCCAATTCTTAATCCAATCTGCCACATTTCCCCCTATCTCAAGCCTCCTTACCTTCTGCATGAGCCTACCATGGGGAACCTTGTCAAACGCCTTACTTAAAACCACGTATACCACATCCACTGCTCTACCTTCATCCATGTGTTTGGTCACATCTTCAAAGAATTCAATAAGGTTTGTGAGGCATGATCTACCCCTCACAAATCCATGCTGACCATCACGAATCAAACTGTGCCTTTCCAAGTGATCATAAATCCTATCTCTTAGAGCCCTTTCCAATAATTTGCCCACCACTGACACAAGACTAACTGGCCTGTAATTTCCGGGGTTATCCCTATTCCCTTTTTTGAACAAGGGAATGACATTTGCCTCTCTCCAATCTTCCGGCACTATACCCGTGGACAGTGAGGACAAAAAGATCATCGCCAAAGGCCCTGTGATCTCTTCCCTCACTTCCCATAGAATCCTTGGATAAATCCCATCAGGCCCGGTGGACTTATCTATCTTCAATTTCCTCAAAATTCCTAGTACATCTTCCTTACTAACATCGACCTCCTCTCGCCTACCAGCCTGTTTCATACTGTCCTTCTCTACAACTAGATTCCTCTCAGTTGTGAATACTGAAGAAAAGTATTCATTAAGGACCTCTCCTATCTCTTTAGGCTCCGTGCACAAATTCCTTTACAATCCTTGATCGGCCCTACCCGTAATCTGGTCATTCTCTTATTCCTCATGTACGTGTAAAAAGCCTTGGAGTTTTCCTTGATCCTATCTGCCAAGGTTTTCTCATACCCCTTATAGCTCTGCTAAGCCCTTTCTTCAGCTCCTTCCTGGCTAACTTGTATCCCTCTAGAGCCTTTTCCGATCCTTGTTTCCTAAACCTTACATAAGCATCCTTCTTCCTCTTAACCAGTCGTTCGACCTCTCTCGAGAACCAAGGCTCCCTCACTCGACTGCATCTTCCCTGCCTGCTAGGGACAAACATATCGAGCACACACAGTACGCATTCCTTAAACAATCTCCACATGTCTACAGTGCTCTTCCCTGACAGCATCTGTTCCCATTTTATGTTACCCAGTTCTAGCCTAACAGAATTGTAATTACCCTTCCCCCAATTACAAACCTTACCCTGCTGTATGTACCTATCCTTTACCATGACTATTGTAAAAGTAACAAGAGTTATGATCGTTACTGCCAAAATGCTCTCCCACCATCAGGTCTAACACTTGCCCCGGTTCATTGCTAAGCACCAAATCCAAAGTGGACTCTCCTCATGTTGGTCTATCTACACACTGTGTCAGGAATCCTTCCTGAATGCACTGGACAAAATCCGCTCCATCTCAACTATTACAACTGAAATGTTTCCAATCAATATTTGGAAAGTTGAAGTCATCCATGACTACAACTCTGTGACTTCTGCACTTTTCCAGCACCTGCCTCCCAATCCGCTTCTCCGCAACTATTAGGGGTCTGTAAAAAACCCCCAACAAAGTGACTGCTCCTTTCTTGTTCCTCAACCCAAACTGACTCTGTAAACATATCGTTCTCGAACTGCCTTTCAGTAGCTGCTATACTAGCCCTGACTAGCAATGCCATTCCGCCGCCTCTTTTACCACCCTCCCTATTTCTTTTAAAGCATCTAAATCCCGGAACTTCCAACAACCATTCCTGTCCCTGAGTTACCCAAGTTTCTGTAATGGCCACTAATGACTAGAGATACTGAGGCTCTGGTCAAGAAAAAAGAAGTATATGTCAGGTATAGACAGCTGGGATCGAGTGAATCACTGTAGGAGTATGGGGGTGTAGGAGTACACTTTAGAGGGAAATCAGGAGGGAAAAAAAGGGACATGAGATAGCTTTGGAAGTTAAGGTTAAGGAGATTCCAAAGATGTTCCACAAGTAAACTAAGGGCAAAAGAGTAATTAGGGAGAGAATAGGCCCCTTAAAGATCAACGAGGCTGTCGATGTGCGGAACCACAGGAGATGGGTGAGATACTAAATGAATATTTCACCTCAGTATTTACTGTGGAGTCTTAAAGAGAGTCCCCCTTACAGAAGGGGTGGTGCTGGAGGTCTTAAAATGCACAAGGGTAGATAAATCCCCGAGACCTGATCAGGCGTGTCCCAGGACATTGTGGGAAGCTAGAGAAGAAACTGCAGGGTCCCTAGCAGAGATATTTGTCTCATCAACAGCAATGGGTGAGGTGCTGGAAGACTGGATAGTGGCTAATGTGCCATTATTTAAGAAAATCTACAAGGAAATACCAGGGAACTACAGACCGATGAGCCTGATGTCAATGGTGGTTAAGCTGTTGGAGGGGATTCTGAGAGATAGGATCTACATGCATTTGGAAAGGCAAGGACTGATTAGGGATAGTCAGTTTGGCTTTGTGCATGGGAAATCGTGTCTCACAAACTGAGTTTTTTGAAGAGATGACCAAGAAGATAGATGAAGGTAGAGTGGTACACCTTGCCTACATGGACTCTAGCAAGGCCTTCAAAAAGGTTCTGCATGGTATACCGGTTAGTAAGGTTAGATCACATGGGATCCAGGGAGAGCAAGCCGACTGGACAGAAAATTAGCTCGATGGTAGGAGACGGAGGGCGGTGGTGAAGGGTGGTTGTTCAGACTGGAGGCCTGCAACCAGTGGTGTGCTGCAAAGCATTACTGCTGGATCCACTGTTTTTTGTCATTTATATAAATGATTTCGATGAGAATATAGGAGGCATGGTTAGTAAGTTTTCAGATGACACCAAAATTGGTGTTGCGGACAGCGAAGGTTATCTCAGAGAACAATGGGACCTTGATCAGATGGGCCATTGGGCCAACGAGTGGCAGATGGAGTTTAATTTAGATAACTGAGGTGTTACATTTTAGTCAGGCAAATCAGGGCAGGAATTATATACTTAATGGCAGGGCCTTGGGGAGTGTTCGGAACAGAGAGACCTGGGGGGCAGGCGCACAGTCCTTGAAAGTGAAGTCGCAGGTAGACAGAGTGCTGAAGAAGGCATTTGGCAGGCTTACCTTCATGGTCAGTGCATTAAGTATAGGAGTTGGGAGGTCACGTTGTGGCTGTACAGGACATTGGTTAGGCCACTTTTAGAATACTGCATTCAACTCTGGTCTCCCTGCTATAGGAGAGATATTGTTAAACTTGATAGGGTTCAGAAAAGACTTACATGGATGTTGCTGGGTTTGGAGGGTTTGAACTGTAGGGAGAGGCTGAATAGGCTGGGGCTATTTTCCCTAGAGCATAAGAGGCTGAGGGGTGACCTTACAGAGATTTATAAAATCATGAGGGGCATGGATAGGGTGAATAACCAAGGATAGGAGAGTCTAAAACTAGAGGGCACAGGTTTCAGGTGAGAGGGCAAAGATATAAAAGGGAACTGAGGGGCAACCTTTTCATACAGGGGGTGGTACATGTATGGAATAAGCTGCCAGAGGAAGTGGTGGAAGCTGGTACAAGTACAACATTTAAAAGGCATTTGGATGGGTACATGAATAGGAAGGGTGTAGAGGAAAAAGAGCCAAGCTCTGGCAAAAGGGACAGGATCAGTTTAGGATATCTGGTTGGCGCGGATGCATTGGACTGAAGGGTCTGTGTCCGTGCTGTACAACTCTTATGACATTTTGACTCTATGATATTTGGACAGGTGCATGAATAGGAAAGGTTTAGAGGGATATGGGATAAATGCAGCAAATGAGATTAATTCAGTTTGGGAAACCTGGCTGGAATCGGCAAGATGGACCGAAGGGTCTGTTTCCGCACTGTATGACTCTTGAATGTTGGTCAGCCGTGCAGTTTATCGCACCTTTGCCAGTTCCTTGAATTATTTCTTCACTCAGTCCCCGAACAATTGCTCCAAAATGTTTTACAGTTTGCTGTTCCAAATATTTATCAATTTTCCCATTAGACTGGAAGACAGCAAGCGCAACTCCTTTATTTAAAAAGGGATGCAAAGTAGGAAATTACAGGCCAGTTGGCTTAATATCTGTTATAGGGAAAGTGTTGAGTGAACATGGCTTTGTGAAAGGGCTGTCATGTTTAATCAATATATCAGAATTTCTTGAGGAACTGGTGGATGTACTACACTTAGTTTTCCAGAAGGAATTTGTTAAGGTGTCACATCAAAGGTTATTGTGGAAAATAACAGCTTATGGTGTAGACAGTAGCATATTAGCAGCTTACAGGAAACAAAGAGTAGGCATAAATGGGTCTTTTTCAGGTTGGTAAGATGTATTATTGTGGTCTGCTACAGGGATCGGTCTGGAGGCACAAGTGTTTACAATCTAGATAAATGAGCCGAAGGGTTGGTTGCCAAATTTACTGGTGGCACAAAGACAGGTCGAACAGTAAGTTGTCAAGAGAACATAGAGACACTACAGAGTGATATAGACTGGTTAAGAGAATGGGCAAAGATCTGGCAAATGAAGTATAATATTGAAAAACGTGACATTGTCCATTTTGGCAGGAAGAACAAAAAGGTATATCACCTAAAAGGTGAGAGATTGCAGAGTTTTGAAATGTAAACAGATCTAGGTGTAGATACATGAATCACAAAATGTTAATATGCAGGTACATCAAATAAATAGGAGAGCTAACAGAATGTCACCATTTATTGCAACGGAAGTAGAAAACAAAAACAGGGAGGTTACGCTTCAGTTGTACAGGCCCTGGTAAGTTTGCATCTGGCGTATGGTGTACAGTATCGATCACCTTACTTATGGAAGGATGTAAATGCATTGGAGGCACTTCACAGAATGTTTACCAGACTGATACCTGGAACAAATGGGCTGTCTTATGAGGAAATTTTGGAGAAGCTAGACCAGTATCCACTGTAGCTGACAAGAGTAAGAGGTAATTGAAATATCTAAGATCCTGAGGGGTCTTGACAGGGTGGATGTGGAAAGGATGTTTCCTCTTATGGGAGAATCTAGAACCAAGGGGTCATTGTTTAAAAATCAGGGTTTGCCAATTTAAAACAGATGAGATGATTTTTTTCTCTTAGAGGACAGTGTGTGTTTGGAACACTCTTCCTGAAAAGGTGGCAGGAACAGAGTTCTTGAATATTTTTAAAGTAGAGGTAGATAGATTCTTGTTGTACAAGATGGGGAAAGGTCATGAGGAATGGCTGGGAGCACAGATTTGAGGCTGCAATCAGATCAGCCATTACCCTGCTGAATGGTGGAGCAGGCTCGGAGGGACAAATGGCTTACTGTTGGCCTTTGTTTGTATGGTCCTATGTACTTTTATTTGTTTCCCCCAGTTTCTGAACAGATGTCCTGCGCTCCAGCAACTGAACAGTATTACATCATCCTCACCCTTCCTTCTGTTCATTTGCTGTCATTCAAATTGATGCACTCTGGTTATCAGTGGAAACAGTTTTTGGTGATGTTTTCTATTAAAACCCCTCATCATTGGGAACATCTTCACCAGATTTGCTGGTGATCTTTATTCCAATGAAATGAAACCCATATCAGTGATTTCTCCTCATTCCCAGAACCATTCTGAATCCCTCACAATATCCCCAGACAGTAAAGTTTTGTACTAGGATAGTGCATTTAGGTAGCACCCCACTGAGAGACAGTGCATTCAGCCAGAGCGGAACAGCATTGAGGACAAACAAAAAAGTCACCACAACATAACAACTGGATCGATATCTCCCTGAATTACGGACATGCTACATAATCCAGCAAAACAGGGGAGGTGCTCCATCTCTTTCCCAATGGATAATCTCTACAATTCCACTGTAGACCATGGGCCAAGTTGGGAAACTCAGCCAAACTTAAGGAACTTAGGAAATTGGATCAGGATTGGGCTATTCTGTCCCCCCTAGCCTGCTCCAGTATTCAATTAGAGACTGCATCATCTACCCCAACAGTATTTTTCCATTATCCCTTCATGTCTTTAATATCTACAAATGTGGGTTATTAAGGAAAGACAGTACAGATTTATCAAGAGAAAATTGTGTTTAACTGAATTTGAATTTCTTAAAAATTTTTTGAAGAGGTAACAGAGAATGTTGCTGAGAGCAAGGCAGCTAATGTGGTGGACTTACCAAAGATCTCTGCTACAGTGCCTCCCAACAAACATTTTAGCAAAGCTATAGCTCACGGAATAAAAGGGGCAGCTGCAACATATTGTTGGGTGTGAAATCAGCTGAATGATAAGAAACAGGGAGTAAAGATAAATGGATGTTTTTCAGGTTTGAGGAAGTGGAGAACCCCAGGTGTCAGTAAGACTGTGTCCCCTTGTTCTAGAACACCCCCACCACCACCCCAAGCCAGCAGAAACATTCTTTCTGTTTCTATCCTGCTGAGCACTATAAGAATTGGGCTTGTTTAAATCAGATTACCTCTCATGGTTCTAAACTCCAGAACCAACAGGCCCAGACTCCTTCCCCATTTCTCCTGCAACAATCAGACCTTCAATGTCTTAGTGCCTCAGTTTGGATTTTCATGCAGAACTGACCCTCCAATGGAACAGAGACCTTGTCCATGCAACAATATAGCACAGGACAGACATCATGACTCAGTACACTATGACAGCAAGGCTGGCTTGCAGTCAGATTCCATTCTTACCTGGCTGGTGCCATCAGCTGTTGAGACAGATGGAGGTTGTATATGAAGTGTTTCCATTGATGGAGAGGCAGATTCGAAGTTAGGAATACTGGGATGTTTCCCTGTAGTTTGTGGGTAATGGTATACGCTGAGGGAATGGGAAGAGAAAATCTCGGTTAGTTTCCTTTTATAGCACTTGCTTGATTGTTGAAGATGGAGGTTTCTCAGAGTTCCTTTTTGGACTTATTTATGGACCTTATATTTACTGCCTCAGGTTCTGTCCTTGACTGAAAATAGAAACAATTTGATCATAAACACTCTATCGAAACAATTCACAATTTTAAACCAGATCTTCTTTTTAGAGAAAACAGCCCAGCCTGTCAATATTTCCTGCACGTTATCATTTTCATAATATACAGACCAGAGTTATTTTTATGAAAGATACTTTAGTTCAAGGACCAGTCCACTGTGCAGTGTGTCAGCAATTTACTAAGCTTCAGGTGGGACCTATAAGGTATCACCAGGAAAGGCCAAATCAGTGTTTTTAGTTGAAGTCAAGCTTAACTTTTAAAAAATCTAGAGGAATCCCTTTAAGTGAATTTGGCGAGAATGACTTTCCTTCTGAAAACAGTCTGGGTGCAAAATGAGGAAGAACATGTAGGAAGGGGTGAGACTACAGTCATTGCTGGCTAAAACAATAACACAGAGAAACCAATGAGTGCCTGGCAAACCAGCTAACCACCCACCTGCTTACAGTGCCCCTCCGAGAGTGAGAGCTGCTGGGTGATGAGGGCGGTGTGTGGTATGTGTAGTCATAATCATCTGCCACCTTCAAATCCAAGATCACCTGTTGATAAAAAAAAAGACAACCAGAGTCAGAAATGTGGCTGGTCAGAGGAGCAGTGGGAAACAATTAACCTGCCACTGTTTGTAATAATAGGAAGGGCAGTTGTTTCAACGGCGGGAGTCCGGGAGGAAGTGCGAGGGCACCCTGGGAAGGTAAGCTTTTCGATTATAAAAGTCTTACCTCACGCGACTCCATTTTTGCAGCAGCAGTGAGAGCGAGGACCAGGGGGCTGAGCAGGAGCGGACACGGGACGGCTGAGTAAGTGAGGTAATATATTTGGGTGGTTGCTTTACCTGAAACACTACCGAGGTAGTGTCTCCCACCCATCCTCCCCCTCTAACCAAAAAAAAGGTTCCGAGCACCGATTTGGTAAGGTTACTAGTTTTTCTTTTTTTTTCAATAGTCTGTTTGGGAATTCAGAACAGTGGGAATGGATGTTAGGGCAGTTTCATGCTCCTCCTGTAGAATGTGGGAGGTAAGGGTCACCACGAGTGTCCCCACTGACTTCATCTGCGGGAAGTGCACCCAACTCCAGGGGTAATTGAGAGGAGTCACAGGGAGGTAGTCACACCTCAGGTACAAGAAAAAGGTAGATGGGTTACAGTCAGGGGACGGAAAGGGAACAGGCAGACAGTGCAGGGATCCCCTGTGGCCGTTCCCCTCAAAAACAAGTATACCGCTTTGGATACTGTTGTGGGGGGACGATTTACCAGGGGTAAGCCATGGGGTACAGGTCTCTGGCACAGAGTCTGTCCCTGTTGCTCAGAAGGGAAGGGGGGAGAGGAAGAGAGCATTAGTCATTGGGGACTCCATAGTTAGGGGGACAGATAGGAGATTCTGTGGGAACGAGACAGACTCGCGGTTGGTGTGTTGCCTCCCAGGTGCCAGGGTCTGTGATGTCTCGGATCGTGTTTTCGAGATCCTTAAGGGGGAGGGGGAGCAGCCCCAAGTCGTGGTCCACATAGGCACCAACGACATAGGCAGGAAAAGGGATGGGGATGTAAGGCAAAAATTCAAGGAGCTAGGGCGGAAGCTTAGAGCTAGAACAAACAAGAGTTGTTATCTCTGATTTGTTACCCGTGCCACGTGCTAGCGAGGCGAGGAATAGGGAGAGAGAGCAGTTGAACACGTGGCTACAGGGATGGTGCAGGAGGGAGGGATTCAGGTACCTGGATAATTGGGGCTCATTCTGGGGTAGGTGGGACCTCGACAAACGGGATGGTCTACACCTGAACCAGAGGGGTACCAATATCCTGGGGGCGAAATTTGCTAATGCTGTTCGGGTGGGTTTAAACTAATTCAGCAGGGGGATGGGAACCTGAATTGTAGCTCCAGCGTACAGGAGGTTGAGAGTAGTCAGGTCATGAATAAGGTTTCATGGTCGCAGGAGTGTACCGGCAGGCAGGAAGGTGGTTTGAAGTGTGTCTACTTCAACGCCAGGAGCATCCGGAATAAGGTGGGTGAACTTGCAGCATGGGTTGGTACCTGGGACTTCGATGTTGTGGCCATTTCGGAGACATGGACAGAGCAGGGACAGGAGTGGTTGTTGCAGGTTCTGGGGTTTAGATGTTTCAGTAAGATCAGGGAAGGTGGTAAAAGAGGGGGAGGTGTGGCATTGTTAGTCAAGGACAGTATTACGGTGGCAGAAAGGATGTTTGATGAGGACTTGTCTACTGAGGTAGTATGGGCTGAGGTTAGAAACAGGAAAGGAGAGGTCACCCTGTTGGGAGTTTTCTATAGGCCTCCGAAAAGTTCCAGAGATGTAGCGGAAAGGATTGTAAAGATGATTCTGGATAGGAGTGAAAGTAACAAGGTAGTTGTTATGGGAGACTTTAACTTTCCAAATATTGACTGGAAACGCTATAGTTCGGGTACTTTAGATGGGTCAGTTCTTGTCCAATGTGTGCAGGAGGGTTTCCTGACACAGTATGTAGATAGGCCAACAAGAGGCGAGGCCACATTAGAATTGGTACTGGATAATGAACCAGGCCAAGTGTTAGATTTGGAGGTAGGTGAGCACTTTGGTGATAGTGACCACAATTCGGTTACGTTTACTTTAGCGATGGAAAGGCATAGGTATATACCGCAGGGCAAGAGTTATAGCTGGGGGAAAGGCAATTATGAGGCAATTAGGCAAGATTTAGGATGCATTGGATGGAGAAGGAAACTGCAGGGGCTGGGCACAATTGAAATGTGGAGCTTGTTCAAGGAACAGCTACTGCGTGTCCTTGAGAAGTATGTACCTGTCAGGCAGGGAGAAAGTGGTCGAGCGAGGGAACCGTGGTTTACTAAAGAAGTTGAATCTCTTGTCAAGGAGGAAGAAGGAGGCTTATGTAGAGATGAGGTGTGAAGGCTCAGTTAGGGCGCTTGAGAGTTACAAGTTAGCCAGGAAGGACCGAAAGAGAGAGCTAAGAAGAGCCAGGAGGGGACATGAGAAGTCTTTAGCAGGTAGGATCAAGGAAAACCCTAAAGCTTTCTATAGGTATGTCAGGAATAAAAGAATGACTACAGTAAGATTAGGCCCAGTCAAGGACAGTAGTGGGAAGATGTGCATGGAGTCCGAAGAGAAAGGAGAGGCGCTAAATGAATATTTTTCGTCAGTATTCACACAGGAAAAAGACAATGTTGTCGAGGAGAATACTGAGATACAGGCTATTAGACGAGACGGGATTGAGGTTCATAAGGAGGTGTTAGCAATTCTGGAAGGTGTGAAAATACATCAGTCCCGTGGGCCGGATGGGATTTATCCAAGGATTCTCTGGGAAGCTAGGGAGGAGATTGCAGAGCCTTTGGCTTTGATCTTTATGTCGTCATTGTCTTCAGGAATAGTGCCAGAAGACTGGAGGATAGCAAATGTTGTCCCCTTGTTCAAGAAGGGGAGTAGAGACAACCCTGGTAATTATAGACCAGTGAGCCTTACTTCGGTTGTGGGTAAAGTGTTGGAAAGGATTATAAGTGATAGGATTTATAATCATCTAGAAAGGAACAATTTGATTAGGGATAGTCAACACAGTTTTGTGAAAGGTAGGTCGTGCCTCACAAACCTTATTGAGTTCTTCGAGAAGGTGACCAAACAGGTGGATGAGGGTAAAGCGGTTGATGTGGTGTATATGGATTTCAGTAAAGCGTTTGATAAGCTTCCCCACGGTAGGCTATTGCAGAAAATACAGAGGCATGGGATTGAGGGTGACTTAGCGGTTTAGGTCAGAAATTGGCTAATGTTCATCCTAGAGTTCAGTTACTAGTGGTGTACCGCAAGGATCTGTTTTGGGGCCACTGCTGTTTGTCATTTTTATAAATGACCTGGATGAGGGCGTAGAAGGATGGGTTAGTAAATTTGCAGATGACACTAAAGTCGGTGAGTTGTGGATAGTGCGGAAGGATGTTGCAGGTTTTAGAGGGACATAGATAAGCTGCAGAGCTGGGCTGAGAGGTGGCAAATGGAGTTTAATGCGGAAAAGTGTGAGGTGATTCACTTTGGAAGGAGTAACAGGAATACAGAGTACTGGGCTAACGGTAAGATTCTTGGTAGTGTGGATGAGCAGAGAGATCTCGGTGTCCATGTGCATAGATCACTGAAAGTTGCCACCCAGGTTGATAGCGTTGTTAAGAAGGCGTATGGTGTGTTAGGTTTTATTGGTAGAGGGATTGAGTTTCGGAGCCATGAGGTCATGTTGCAGCTGTACAAAACTCTGGTGCGGCTGCACTTGGACTATTGCGTACAGTTCTGGTCGCCGCATTATAGGAAGGATGTGGAAGCATTGGAAAGGGTGCAGAGGAGACTTACTAGGATGTTGCCTGGTATGGAGGGAAGGTCTTATGAGGAAAGGCTGAGGGACCTGAGGCTGTTTTCGTTAGAGAAAAGAAAGTTAAGAGGTGACTTAATAGAGACATACAAGATGATCAGAGGATTAGATAGGGTGGACAGCGAGAGCTTTTTTCCTCGGATGGTGATGGCTAGCACGAGGGGACATAGCTTTAAATTGAGGGGTGATAGATATAGGACAGATGTCAGAGATAGGTTCTTTACTCAGAGAGTAGTAAGGGCATGGAATGCCCTGCCTGCAACAGTAGTAGATCGCCAACTTTAAGGACATTTAAAATGTCATTGGATAAACATATGGATGATAATGGAATAGTGTAGGTTAGATGGGCTTTAGATTGGTTTCACAGGTTGGCGCAACATCGAGGGCCGAAGGGCCTGTACTGCGCTGTAATGTTCTGTGTTCTATGTTCTAATAGATTAGCTGAACATTAGAACGCTCCAACACAAGTATTGCAACTTTGAATTCAAGTCTGATGAGTGATTTGCCCAATGTTTTTCAAACTAGCCCTTCCACTTTATAAGTGACCTGGATAAAAGCTGCTTTATACTCTGATCTAATGGTGTAGGTCTGGAGTCACACACAGGCCAAGTCTGAGTAAAGACAGGACAACACGATTCCTTCCCTCAAGGTCATTACTGAACCAGTTGGATTTTTAATCATAATCAAACAGCTCTGTGACCATATTCCCTGAATTATTCATCCAGCAACAGATTACAATTGCATGATTGTATCCACAAGCAAGTAAACAAATACAAATAACATCCTGGACTTTAAATTCTCTTCTCATTTTCAAATCTTTGTATGGTCTCGCCCACCCATATTTGTAACATCCTCCAGGCCACAGCCCTTTGAAATCTCAGAGATTTTCCAATTCCAGGTCCACTTAAGCAAACACCAAATTTAACGATTGGTGGTTGGGCCTTTAGTTGCTTCTTTCCCAACAGTGAAATTCCAACCCCGGCGCACCCGCCCCCACCCCCACCCCCACCCCCCATTCTCCTCCTCTCTTTTCACGTAACCTATTTTTCTAATTACCCTGTTCAGAGATGTCATTACACATCACTGAAGCAGGTGGGACTTGAACCCAGGCCTCCCGGGTCCAGGGGTAGAGACAGTACCTCGTTGGGCCTTCACTCTTGTGCTTTATGATGCTCCTTAAAACCTTTCCCACCCGGTCCTAATACTTCCTTATCTGATTTGGGAACAAATCTTGCTTGCTAATTAATCCAGTGAAACACACTGGGATGTGTCACCATGTTGAAGGAGTTATATAGCTGTGCTATAACCATGCTGAGAAGCCCATTGTTTTAATATGTAATTCAGAAATGCAGAAACTTGGCTGCCTCTTGCACCTATCGGCTACTCCTAGATAGAGTATCAATGCCATTCTCAAAAACAATGTAGCTTAGCCTGTGCACCGTTGGTGCAGGGACTTCAGGCTAGCCAACTGCTTTGTGCTGATATAACAAGGTGTACAGCTTGATGAACACAGCAGGCCAAGCAGCATCAGAGGAGCAGGAAAGCTGACGTTTCGGGTCTAGACCCTTCTTCAGAAAGGTCTGAAGAAATTTTCTGAAGAAGGATCTAGACCCGAAACGTCAGCTTTCCTGCTCCTCTGATGCTGCTTGGCCTGCTGTGTTCATCCAGCTCTACACCTTGTTATCTCAGATTCTCCAGCATCGGCAGTTCCCACTATCTCTGAATCTGCTTTGTGCTGATGTTGGTCTCAGTGTCGAGGTGGATGAGCCTGAATGCAGGCCCATGGCTAACAACTTAAAGTGGATTGTAACGTTGAACCTTTAACTTTATTTCTTTATTTTTCTGTCTTTATACTCTTATGTTTGGCTTGTTTCTGGTTGTTTAAGATGGCACTGGAGCGCAGTGACATTAAACCACACTTTTCACTGTATTTGTTACAAATGCATGTAACAAATCCACCTAACAATAAAATCATTCAATCATAAACCCTGCATGTCTCAGCAGAGAAACGTCACTCTTGGAACTGTGGGACTCTGAGTTTATTCAGCTATTGTAACAGAGCAAGTGATCGTCTGCAACCCAGCATGTGCTGAGTGACTGTACAAAGGGTCAAAAATGGAAATTGCTGGAAAAGCTCAGCAGGGCTGGCAGTATCTGTGGACAGAGGCAACGTTTCGGATCAAGTGACCCTTCCTCAGAACTGCTCAGTTACATCAACTCTGATTTCTTTCCACAGATGCTGCCAGACCTGCCAAGCTTTTCGAGCAATTCCTATTTTTGTCTCTGATTTATAGCATCTGCAGTTCTTTCAGTTTGTACACTGTATAAAGGGTGTAAAATTGAGCAGGGCTGTGCTGAGTCGCTGTATGAAGGGTGTTAGGCTGGGCAGTGTTTGTGGGGGGGGGGAGCGGGTAGGATTTTGAGTGTGATACCTCTTACGGTCAAAGAGTAAGGCCCAGTGTGGTCATTGGCCATCTGGACTGGTCCTGACCAATGTGGAGAGAGAGAAAATGATGCTGACAGGAGTTCGAGTTCCCCCCTTTTCAGAGGAGCCAAGAGGCACTCACCTGTTCACTGGCAGGAGGCAGTGTCTGGGGGTCAGCTGTCAGGTTTGTCAAGTCTTCTAGAATAGTCTGCAAGTGTGTAACCTCTCCCAACATTCCAATTTCCTCACCCTGTGTAGGGGAAGAGAAATGAATATTTTAAAAGAAAAACAGCGCACTGGATATTTCGTACAAACATAGAAAATGTTATGAAGTAGAGGTCAACCCCACTATGATAACTAAAACTGAAACACCCAGAGAGGCTCGCCTCACCCTATAATCTGTTAAAAGAAGTGTGAAAAGTGGTATAACAAGATGTAGAGCT
>NC_063350.1:1158427-1163736 GCF_021869965.1 Rhincodon typus
CCAGCATCTGCAGTTCCTACTATCTCTGAAAAGTGGTATAACTTGCCTCTCGCCCCCAATCTGTTATAAAGGAGTGGTTAAATGAAATAAACTCCTTAACCTCACACTACAATCAAGAAGTAACAATTTATTGAGCTAATTCTAACAGTGAACAAATTAACTGAACTATTAACAAACCAAACCATTCCCCTCTAACTACCTACTATTCTGGAATAAAACAAGATACCAATAGTATGCCGTTCCAATAAACGCAAGTCCCACTTATATAAACCAAAATTTAAAAAGAAAACTTAGTCTCTCGAAATTACAGCCAGGTTACATTTCCCTGAATGTTCTGTGCCTTCTCCGTTGATCTTCTGACAGGAATGTTCTTTCTATGAATTCTTCTGTCTGGAATATTAGCTAAGAGTGCCGTGGTACCTTTATTAATTAGGTGATGCTTTCTCTAAGAGCTGAGGGAGCTGATCTCTTAGCAGATGGCAGGTGGTTCTCTCCGGATTTTCCAAATGCCCTCATCTTTTATATGCTTGATGGCATATTAATTTCTTACAATAGGTCTTATGTTGTCAAAACCATCAGATTTAAATTTAATTGGTTTTTGGTATGTAAGGACCTGGTTTAAACTAACTGGCTAAATTCAAATTTGTTGTCTTGATAAACTGCTGCTTTGCTTGCTAACAGTATAGCCTTTTGATACAAATCTTACAATTCAGATACTTGGTGCAAACTCACAAGCTGCCCACAGATCTTTATTTTCTCTCCAATCCTAGAAAAAGCACATAATCTTTTAAAGGGACCATGCACTGCCACCTCCCCCCACCTATCATTTTAAAAACACCGATATTTAAAAAAATCACCAAATTTTAACATCCTGCCTTCCAATCCACAAGTATTCTACCAAACTTTGCAACAAAAATAGGAGCAGGAGTAAGCCATTCGGCCTGTTGAGCCCACACCACCATTCAATGTGATCATGGCTGATCATGCAATCTCAGTGTCTCATTCCCGCTTTCTATCCCATTCCTGCTTTCTCTCCATACCCCTTGATCCAGTTAGCCATGTCCAGCTCCCTATTGAATATATCTAATCAACTGCCTGTGGGAGAGAATTCCATAGATTCACAACTCCGAGTGAAGAAATTAAATAGAGAGAATAATTCACAAGGATTCAGGGCCTTTATATCACTAGAGATGAACTGGCTTGTCAGGGGAATGGGAGCCCAAGCTGGAAAGGAGTTCGGGGCTGATAACTAATTGAATGGCTCTGAGGGAGACTAGAAGACAGAAGAAACAAAGCTGAGCTTGAATGTGGAAAGATGTAAAAAAGAAAAGTTGAGACCATTCTACCTGAATGCATGCATCATTCACAACAAACTAAGACAATGTAAATGCACAAATATTCTTGTTTCAATCATACAGGAGCTGGCTTAGACCACAGTTGGAGCACAGCAAATCTTCACTTGTGTGTGTGTGTCGCGAACTGTATGCGGTTTTGGTTTTATTATCTTAGGAAAGATGAGGTAAGTATAGATTGTCTTTGACATCAAGGCTGCATTTCACCAAGTGTGGAATCAAGAAGCCCAAGTGAAACTGGAATCAACGGGTATCTAGGTCAAACTCTCTGCTGGTTGGAGCCATACCTGGCACATAGGAAGATGGTTGTGGTTGTTGGAGGTGTTGTGATCAGAACAGACCCCCTGAAAATATATCAAGAAGGTAGCTTAGACCTCGACGTTTTCTTATTTTAAAAGGTAAATATGAGGTGCTGTGTTCCAGATGCAATTTGATTGGTCAAACTACTCGATGTTAAGCAAAACAAAATTTATCCAAATGCTGCAGTTAAAATACAACAAAAGAAAGAGGAACTTGGAATAACTTAACTCAATTGTAAAATTTAACAGAACAATAGATTATTTTACTACTAAACAGCAACTGTTCAAATTTAGTAACATCCCATAAACACATCCATGGCAAAAAGGCAAATTCAGAAAAGATTGTCTCACATGCAGTTCTCTAATCCAGGAGGAAAGAACATCAAAAGACAATTCCGAGAGAAAATGCAGAGAGACAGTATAGCAGCCGAGAGAGATTCACTTCCAACCCTGCTGAGACCACAGCAACAACTGCCAACAGCTCACTAAAAAACCTGGATCTGAGAGAGCTTGACCACACCCATTCAGACTGCTTTTATTATTCCAACTTTTTAAAAAAACCTTTGGGCCTCAAAAGTTGTTTATCATCTCATTGACTGCTCAGTACTTGTCCTCCAATTGCTCTCTAAAAAAAACCAGGACAAAGCACACCTGTTAAAAACACAACATTGTCAGAGATCAGTCATCTCAACTCTAGGACATCTCTGCAGGAGTTCCTCAGGGTAGTGTCCTAGACCCATCCACCTTCAGTTGCTTCCTCAATGACCTTCCCTCCATCATAAGGTCAGAAACTGGGATGTTCACTGATGATTGCATAATGGTCAGCACCATTCACGAGTCCTCAGATACTGAAGCAGTTCATGTTTAAACGCAACAAGATTTGAACTATGTCCAGGCTTGGGCTGACAAGTGGCAAGTAATATTCACACCACACAAATGTCAAGCAATGACCATCTCTAATAAGAGGTAATCTAACTCCCACCCTTTGACATTCAATAGTATCGCCATCACTGAATCCCCAACTATTAACATCCTGGGGGTCACCACTGACCAGTGACCACCATGGAACTATACTTGCCACGTAAGTGCAGCAGATGCAAGAGCAAGTCAGAAGCTGGGAATACTGCGGTGAGTAACTCACCTCCTGACTCCCCAAAGCCTGTCCACTATCTATAAGGCACAAGTCAGGAGTGTGATGGAATGCTCCCTGCTTGCCTGGATGGGTGCAGCTCCAATAACACTCAAGAAGCTCGACACCATCCAGGACAAAGCAGCCTGTTTGATTGGTACCACATCCACAAACATCCATTCTTTCATCCACTGACGCTCAGTACACATTGCTGCTACTATCTGCAAGATGCACTGCAGAAACGAAGGCTCTGTAGACTCTACCTTCCAAATCCATGACCATTATCATCTAGAAGGACAAAGTCAGCATTTTCATGCAACTAAGTCACTCATCATCCTGACTTGGAAATATATCGTTGTTCCTTCACTGTCGCTGGGTCACAATTCTGGAATTCTCTCCCCCAGGGCATGTGGATCAACCCACAGCACATGGACTGCAGTGGTTTGCACTTCTTCAGTGAATGGAGGAGAAATCTGGAAACTAATCCCCAAGCAACTGTTGAGTTAGGAGCCAATTTAAAAATTTCAAAACTGAGATTGATTGATCTTTGCTAGGAAGGGGTTTAAAGTCAAGGTGCATAGGAGTCATGATGGAACAGCCAAACAGACTCGAGGCGCTGAATGGTCTCCATCTGTTCATCAAGGTCAGCATCTGAATGATTTCCTAATCTCATCCTACCAAGGAGAAATAATAACTTCACATCAAATAAACACGCACACCATCCCTCTCCTGACTGTTGGTGCATTCAGCCCAGACGCCTGGTTGTCTCCCTCTGCCACTACACCACACCCCAATGCCTGACTTACCAGCACAGGTCGCAGAAGGGTGACAAACGTACAGAAGCGACTGCGTTCCTCAATCAGAGCCCGGCACACAGCCTGCTTCTCTGTCTCCTCCAGCAGCACATATTTTTCATTGACATCCTGTAAAGCTGTGTCCAACTGCAACCTCACTTCTTCCTTCCCTGTAACAGAGAAGGAACAGTAGCAGAACATCGTCCCAAGAGCTCATATTCGATCTATTGGTTTGGAACAGCAGCTGGTGTGTGTGGATAAACCAACATGATTCCCCACTATCTCATACACCATTGACACTTTCTCATCTCCAGCCAGTCTGGTTTTGTCAATACCACTCTCACCTCTGGGTCACCAGACCATGGGTTCAAGCTCCACGCCAGGTCTTCAGTTGATATTCTCAGTCAAAAATTTTGGAAGTCCCACCCTAACGGTTCTATTTTATAAAGGGTATAGAGACACAGGACAAGGTACAGAAAGGAGAGGTTATGATTAACAGTGAAGGCTATGGCTAGGACTGTTTCATCTAGAAACAAAGCAACTTAGGGCTGACCTAATAGAGATCTTTAGAATTATGGCAGGGTTTGATAGAGTTTATGTAAAGAAATGTTTTCAGTTGCAACAGAGACCAGATGTTGGGGCCATCAATATAAGAATCACCAAGAATTCCACTTGGAAATTCAGAAGAAATTTCTTTACCCAGAGATTAGCGAGACTATGGATGTTGTTCCCACAGCAAATGATTGAGGTGAATAGTATCGAGACATTTACAAGGAAGCTGGAGAAAGACATGAGGGAGAGAGGGAGAGGGGGATAGGATGATAGGCGGAGATAAAGCGGGGCTGTGATGAGTCTCATGTGGATCAGAAACACTGGAATGGACTAGTTGGGCAGAATGGCTTTGGGTTAACATAAACATCAACTCCTTCAGAATCATTGCTTGGCCAACAATCTTCACCACACGGACTTTTAAGAAAATGGTCACCTTCACCACTACCTTCTCAAGGGGCAAATAGAAATGGGCACTAAATTTCAGCTGGGTCAGCAATGCTCACAACTTGAGAATTAATACGAAAATCCTCTTGACTATCACTCTGGGTGGGATAGAGCTGGTGGTTTTGGGATGAGTTCTACAACTGAGGCTCCAGCTGACCAGGTCAGTTGTGAATGTGAAAGACACAAGGATAGTTAATGTTTGAAGAATTCTCCTGATATCCTGCTCACTGTTTCCCTTCAATCACCATCACAACCAAAACAAGACAGAATAGATTCTCCTCCGTTGCAATGATAGACACAGCTCAAAAGTATAGATTGGGAAGAGCTGATGAGAAGGTGTCACTGTGACAGTGAGCAGTGATGGACAGCAATTACTCACATACAGGAGGCAAAGGAAACCCTTGAATGAGTCGCTTAAAAAGGTCACGTCTAATGGGGCTGGCTCCTGAACCTCTGTTGATTTTGAGAAGGTGGACGAAAAGGAGCTGAGAGCAGGAGTTCCATTGCTCCTGCTTCAGGAATGCCAGCCTCTGTTACTTTGTAGGGAGGGGGTTGACCCAGTGCTTATAGGGAAGGAGCATGGCCAGGGGAAAGGAGGGGGCATTGAATTATCTTGCAGCTTGGGGAAAGGGTGTGGGTACCAGCTGTAGTCCTGATACCTGCACATCTGCCAATGTGGTATACTGCATCCACTGTACCCGGTGTGGCTTCCTCTACATCGGGGAAACCAAGCGGAGAC
>NC_063350.1:1164236-1168374 GCF_021869965.1 Rhincodon typus
ATCAGTGCTGCCATCCCAGGAATCAGTCTGGCAAGCCTTTGTTGCACTTCCTCCATCGCCAGAACATCTTTTCTCAGATAAGGAGACCAACACTGCGCTCAATATTCCAGGTGTGGTCTCACTAGAGCCCTTTACAATTGCAGCAAGATATTCTTGCTCCTGTACTCTAATCCTCTCACTGTGAAAGCCAACATACCATTTGCCGCCTTCACCGCCTGCTGTACCTGCATGCTTTCTTTCAGAGACTGATGTGTGGGAACACCCAGGTCTCATTGCACCTGCCCCTTTCCCAATCTATCACCATTCAGATAATAATCTGCCTTCCTGATTTTGTTACATTACACTGCATCTCCAATGCATTTGCCCACTCACTCGGCCTGCCCAAACCACACTGAAGCATCGTCCCCACTAATCACTCGCAAAATGTCACGTTTATTCCGGCTCTTCTTTCCTATTTGTCAATTAGTTTGCTTCCCACATCAGTACAATACCCACAATCCCCGTGCTTTAATTTTACATGCTAACCTCTGTTGGATACTCTCTTTCCTGCTTAGAATAACCGGTTGTCAATAGGTAAAAATCTGAGGATTTTTTATTAAGAAGCAGTGACAGTTATGTTCTGGTTGCCGTGAATAAGCGTGTAACTGCATCGATGCAAAGTTCGGCTTGCATTTTTAAATATTAAGACGCTGATAGCTTTTATCTAATTACAATTCGTTTTTAAATGTTGTCTTGACGTGTTCAGTGCGCTTCTGAATGAGCTTTCTCTATTCTGGTTGGGCACAAGCCAGGGTTTTCCATAAGATGGTGGGGGTGTTTGAGGTTTTCAGGGTTGCTTTGAGGACATCCGTAAAACGTTTCCACTGTTTTTCTGGGAGTGTCTTGTCATGACCAAGCCCCGCGTAGAGCATTTGCTTCTGGGGTCTGGTGTCAGGCAAACGGATAACATCCTAGCAAGAGGAACTGGTTTTGGATGACTAACACCTCACTGCTTGCTGTGTTGGGCTGGGGAAGATGGTGCTGTTGGACCTCCTGTTGTGTAGTTTTCTCGATCCATCGTGTAATGAGGGCAACTGATAAAATTCCAGGAATCTGGAATGTCAGTAATGCTTAACTATAACAGTGGAATTAATTCCCCTTCCTCTGCACACACTGACTTATCCATGTCCTGAACAGGAATCTCAGACCTTAGCCAATTGAGCAATCTGAGAGGAGGAAAGCAGGATTGCTGTTTTTAGTGACAATATTATAATGTTTGGTTGAAGTCTCACTATAACATGATTCCATTTGTCCAGGTTAGTAGGAATTTAAAACCCTGATGAGGAATTGCATTTTTTGCCCCACTTGTGGGACATGGGCATCGCTGGTTGGGCCAATATTTATTGCCCCTGGAGAAGGTGGTGGTGAGCTGCCTTCTTGAACTGCTGCAGTCCATGTGCTGTAGGTAAACCCACGGTGCCCTTAGGGAGGGAGTTCTAAGATTTTGACCCAGTGACAGTGAAGGAACGGTGATACCTTTCCAAGTCAGGATGGTGAGTGGCTTGAAGGGGAACTTAGAGGGGGTGGTGTTCCCATGTATCTGTTGCCCTTGTCCTTCTAGATGAAAATGGTCAATGGTTTGGAAGGTGCTGTCTGAGGATCTTTGAATTTCTGCAGTGTGTCTTGTAGATGGTACACACTGCTGCTGCTGAGCATCGGTGGTGCAGGGGATGTGGTGGCAATCAAGCGGGCTGCTTTGTCCTGGATGGTGTTGAGCTTCTTGAGTGTTGATGGAGCTGCACCCATCCAGGCAAGTGGGGAGTATTCCATCACATTCCTGACTTGTGCCCTGTAGATGGTGGACAGGCTTTGGGGAGTTTGGACGTTACTCACTGCATTTGCTAGCTTGCTTGCTTACTAGCCTTTGTCCTGCTGTTGTAGCCACTGTGCTTGTTTGATGAGTCCAGTTGAGTTTCTAGTCAGTGGTAACTCCAACGATGTTGATAGTGGGGAATCACTGGTTATGCCATTGAAGGTCAAGAGGTGATGGTTAGATTCTCTCTTATTGACTACTTCTTCTAACTTTCAACATGAATTGACATAGTGGTAATGTCACTGCAATACTAATCTAGAACCTCAAGTTGATGTCCTTGGGATGTAAGACTGTGGCAAGTAGCGAACTTTGAATTCAGTGAAAAAAAAGTACTGGAATAAAAACTGGCATAATGGTGACCAAAAAACCACCATCGATTGTCTTAGAAACCCATCTGATTCATTATATTAGTTAGGGAAGGAAATCTGCCATTCTTACCTGGTCTGGCCCACATGTGACTCTGGACCCAGAGCAGTTGGGTTGACCCTTAACGGGGATTAAAGGATTAAACAGCAATTGGGATGAGTAATAAATACCCATTTCCTGTGAAGGAATAAAGAAAAGCATCAAATGCTTTATGTGACACTTTCAAGTTAGTGATATGTTAGTTATTGCTCGTTGTGCCCAGTGTCATTTCTGATTCAATTCAACTGTATTTCATCATCTTACCTATTTTTTTATTCTTCTCTAGGGCGGTTACCCGGTTTGGGAGGATTTCATTTCCAAAACTACAAAGCTGCAATCACACTTGAGGTATTAATTTATTAGTCCAATTTGGCAAAAGTAGGTTTTTTTTTGCTGTGGTAATTTGCTCTTTACCTGATCTAGACAGGGTTTGGGTGCACAGGTTCCCAATTATCATCATTCAGTTGATCATTTGAGAGTGCCAGCAGGCCATTCAACTTGTGAATATGACACAGTGGCTCAGTGATTAGCTCTGCTGCCTCTCTGCGCCAGCGTCCCGGGTTCACTTCCACCCTTCGGTGACTGTCTGTGTGGAGTTTGCACGTTCTCCCTGTGCCTGTGTGGGTTTCCACTGGGTGCTCCGGTTTCCTCCCACAGTCCAAAGATGAGCAGATTAGGTGGACTGACCATGCTAAATTGCCCATTGTGTTCAGGGATGTGCAGGCTTTGGTGGGTTAACTATGCTAAATGTGAGGTTCTGGGGAAAGGTTGGGATGCTTTTCAGAGGGTTGGTACAGACTCGATGGGCTGAATGGCCTGTATCCGCACTGTAGGAATTGTATGATTCTAAACTTCCCTTGCGTTCTCTCTGTTTTCTTCCCTCTCTCTTTCTCTCCTCCTTCATAGAATCCCTACAGTGTGGAAACAGGCCTTTTGGCCCAACAATTCCACACCGAACCTCAGAGCATCCTACCCAGACCCATCCCTCTATAACCCACCTAATCTACACCTCCCTGAACACTATGGGCAATTTAGCATGACCAATCAACCTAACCTGCACATCTTTGGACTGTGGGAGGAAACCGGAGCACCCAGAGGAAACCCACGCAGACATGGGGAGAATGTGCAAACTCCACACAGACAGTCGCCCGAGGCTGGAATCGAACCCGGGTCCCTGGCACTGTGAGGCAGCAGTGCTAACCACTGTGCCACCGTACCGCTCCGTCTCTGTCCTCCGTCTCTGTCCCCCGTCTCTCCCCCTCTACACCACACCTCTGTTATCCTTCTTTCTCACCATTACCCTGTTTCAGTCACAAAATGCCCCACTTTTTCTCCACAGCTTGTATCAATCCCAGTAATTCCTGTGCCCTGCACTCACTCCATATCCCTCTATTCCTTCCAGAGTATACCAACTGCACTGGTCTCTATCCCCATAGCACTGCATTTCCTTACCCGTGTTCCTGTTTCTTTTAGACACGTCTATGATCTCTGTCTCAATCACTCCCTGTGTTAAATCATTCTGCAATCCCAAAATCCAGCAGACAAAAGAATTGTTCCGCCTGATCCCCAACCAGCGGAATTTGTCTTGCCTTATTCCCCGTGTAGATATTTTCTAAACTACCTATTAGAGAAACTAATATACACCTCTGGAGCAGGTGGGACTTGAACTCTGGCCTCCTAGCTCAGAGATAGGGACATATCATTGTGCCACAAACCTTATTAACTTTAAAAAAACTCTCCATAGTTTTAAAGGCTTCATTAAATCTCTTGAGATAGTAGGAACTGCCGATGCTGGAGAATCTGAGATAGCAAGGTGTAGACCTGGATGAACACAGCAGGCCAAGCAGCATCAGAGGAGCAGGAAAGCTGACGTTTCGGGTC
>NC_063350.1:1168774-1202265 GCF_021869965.1 Rhincodon typus
GCCAAGCATCATCAGAGGAGCAGGAAAGCTGATGTTTTGGGCCTAGAGACCCTTCTTTCTGAAGAAGGGTCTAGGCCCGAAACGTCAGCCTTCCTGCTCCTCTGATGCTGCTTGGCCTGCTGTGTTCATCCAGCTCTACACCTTGTTATCTCAGATTCTCCAGCCTCTGCAGTTGCTACTACTATCTCTGACACAATGCTTGGCTTTTGTTGTTTTGTCTCACACTGGTTTTCCGGTGTGTCCGCTGCCCTCGTCCTTCTAGGCAGATGTAGTTGCTGAGGTCCATCTTGTAGAATGAGCACACGTAGTAGTGGAGAAAGTAAATTACCTAATTTAATGGAGTGGTTTACAGTACCAGTCATGTCCTGGATGATGTTGAGTTTCTTGAGTTGCGCACTTAGAGAAAAGGTGAGAGTATTCCATCACGTTCCTGACCTTGTAGGCAATGGACAGGCTTTGGGGAGATAGGATTCAAGCTATTCTGTGCAGAATCCCAAGCTGTGACCTATGAGGGAGCAATGTGTTGTCAGGGGAGCACTGTCATCACAGTACAGAGCGATATTTCACTCTTATGTGCCCTGAGGTTGCGAAAGGTGCTACGGAAATGCAAGTATGCTTATTTTCCCTTACATCTGTGCTTGCCTTTGTCATTCTTTTCCTTTTCTGTTGAAGCTGAGCCCACTTTGGCAGGTAGTACGGAAAATCAGTATGTAGGTTAAATGGATTGACTACTGCACAGTGGCTCTGACCTCCATCATTATGAAATACTTCGAAATCATGGCTCATGTTAGCTCCAGCCTACGAAATTGCTTTCATCCTTTGCATTTCACCTGGTGGCGCAACAAGTCTGCAGCAAATGCCATCTCCCTGGTCCTACACTCATCCCTAGAACGTCTGGATAACAAGGATATCTACGTCAATCTCCTACTTACTTACTACAGCTCCACCATCAACACCATAATTCCAAACTCCAAGACCTGTGTCTCTGCTCCACTCTCTGTAACTGGATCCTCGACTTCCTGACCCATAGACTGCAATCAGTAAGAATATGTGACAACGTCTCCTGAGAGATAATCCGCAACACCAATTCCCTGCAAAGTTGCATACTCCTTTTTCACTCATGACTGTGTGGCCAAATTCCGCTCCAACTCCATTTATAAGTTTTGCTGATGACACTACCGTGTAGGTCACATCTCAAGCAATGATGAGACAGAGTACAGGAAAGAGATGGAGTGCGTAATGGCATGGTGTTAAGACAAAAATCTTCCCATCAACATCAGCAAAATGAAGAAGCTGGTCATTGACTTCAGAAAGACTTCAGAAAGCGGGGTGGAGGGCACACCCCTGTCAGCATCAATGGTGCTGAGGTGGAGATGGTCTAAAGCATCAAGTTCCTTGGATTGGTGACCACCAACAATCTGTCCTGGCCCATCCACATCAGCATGACAGTCAAGAAAGCACACCAATGCCTCTACTTCCTCAGCAGGCTAAGGAAATTCAGCATGTCCACAAAAACTCTTATCAATTTTTATAGATACACAATAGAAAGCATCCCATCTGGATCAATCACGTCATAATATGGTAACTGCTCTGCCCGAGACTGCAAGAAACTATAGAGCATTGTGAGCACAGTCCAGTCCATCACACAAACCAGCCATTAACTCCACCTATACTTCCTGCTGCCTCGGGAAAGCAATGAACATAATCAAAGACCCTCCCACCCCAGTTATACTCTCTTACACCTTCTTCCAACAGGCATAAGATGTAAAAGTTTGAATACATGTACAAACCGATTCAAGAGCAACTTCTTCCCTGCTGTTGACTTTTGAAAACACCTCTTAAATGTTAATGTTGATCTCTCTCTCTGCACTTTCCCTGCAGCTGTAACACTATATTCTGCATTCTGTTTTGCCACCCTGAATAATTTTGTATAGTACGAACTACCTGTAGACCACATAAAACAACACTTTGTTGTATCTCGGTACATGCGACAGCAGTAAATCAGATCAAATCAAAATCCGATCCACAGCCCAGTGGTAGCGAGGGATCTAGAGGTCTTGGTGCGTGGATTACAGAAAGTTAATATGCAAGCAAAGCAAATGATTAGAAAGTAAATGGGATGTTAATATCGTTGCTAAGGGAATGGAATATAGAAGTAGGTTTTATTACAGCCGTTCGAGGCCTTAGTGAGTCTACATCTGGAGTACAGTTTATAGTTTATTTTAAAAAATTAATATAGTTACTTTAGAAGCAGTTCAGAGAATGTTTGTTTGACTCATTCCTGGGATAAAAGGTTTACCTTATGAAGAAAGATTGAATAGAATGGCTATACCATTTGGAGTTTAGAACAATTAAGAAATGATCTCATTGAAAGATGCAGGATCTCCAGGAGGCGTGATAGGGTGGATACCAGCAGGTTATTTCCCCTTATGGGGGACACTAAAACCAGGGGATGTAGTTTAAGAATAAAATACTTAGAGACTGTAAGAATTAGACTGTTGAGACGGATGGGATTGTTTTCTCTGAGTTGTTGATCTATGGAATTCCTTTCCCCTGAAGGTGTTGGACACTGGAAATTTTGCTTTTGTTCAAGGCCAGGTTGCATGGCTGCCTGATAGGCACCAGAGTTGAGGCTTATCAGAGGTTGGAGATAGAAAAGTTGAGACCACAACCAAATCTCATTAAAAGGTGGAGAAGGTTTAAGGGGCTGCTCCTATGTTCCTATTATTCATTGATTCGAGGCTTTACTCGCCACATCCATCTTCCTCTTGATTCGCTTGTTCACCCTTCTAGGACCCTAATCAACCAGACTCTAAGCAGACATCCAGTTTGCTTACTTTGAAAATCTGAGGCCTCTTTTCAATATTTTTCCATGGCCCGCCTCTCTTTCAATTTGCAGCAATCACAAGCTTTACTTTTCTGCATTATATCCTGTACATATTCTCTGTTCCTTTGCCTACTGAATTTCTCCCTCCCTCCCCAGGCTCCTGTCCAACCACTTGTTGCCCTCCTGCTAGCAGGAGATCTGGACCTAGTTTCCTTCCCTTTGTCCTTCTGTTCCTCACCATTCCACTTTATCCAATACCCTGAGGCATCTTCTGGTTAGTCCTATAAGTACCTGCATAGGAATTGAAAGGCATTACCCTGTCTCCTACTCTGACCTAATTCCTCAGAACCTCAAATCCAAAGAAGGCCTCACTCCCCTTGTCCCAGCTGCTTCAATCTTCAGGCTTTTAAAACTGAAGGCTGTGCTCGCACAATTTCTTTCCTTCTGTCTCTACAGCCGTGTTGCCGATGTAAGGACAGGGGCAGCTTCTCGATGATTTTTAAAAAAAAGTTCTTGTGTTGCTTTTTCCAAGTTATGATCTGGGACAAGGTTTCCTGTATTTTTCCACTTGCTCTGCAAAGCTCAGTTTGTTCCTTCAATAAAGAAATATTTGTTCCAAAGATTCAAATATCCAAGTTAAATAAGACCAGTAAAATATTGAGATATTATTGCTGGTTAGTTCAGTGTGAATGTAGCCTTCTGTTCATGTATAGCCTTAGTTTCAAACTACTTAATGTTGTTTTCTGAGAATCTGTAAGTCTCTCTCTAGGCTAAGTGAGTTGAATTTGGTGCAAATCCCAGGAGCCAGCTCATAGACAAGGTCAGTCTCCCAGCATTGCAAATAAAAATGAATCCAACATAAAGACAGCTTGTTAATATGCGCAGTAATGTCTGGAAACAGTTCTTCACACAAGGGAGTGAACGTTTGCAACTCTGTCTCCTGAGATTTGTTGAGGCTAGGGGTGAACTGAAAATTTTGAAAATGAGTTTGTAGATTCTTTTTGAGTTAAGGGTAATATGGCATATAGGAAACAAGGCAGGTGGATGGAGTTAATGTGCAGATCTTTGATGATTACAAAAGCCATATCTTTTTATTCCTTAATTTTGATTGTGGACTGATTCGAAGAAAGGACTGTTTTAAAAACCAAGGAACGTAGAAAGGCTTACTGCAATTCTTAAAAGCAGCTTACCTTATGCTCATTATAAGTGCTGTTTACACTGCAGTTTGTTCAAGTAGTGGGAGAAGTTAGTATGGACGAGCTGGAGCCAGGGGCTGTGTATGGAGGGAGATTCCACTGACAACAAATAGCTGATTGGTCTGTGGGCTGATCATTTATCTATAACAGAGGCCTCTGTCTGCCAGTAACTGTATATTGGCTCCCAGGTAGCTGAACAGCTTGTTTTGTGTGAATGTTTGGACAGAAGCCATCAAACCTCGGAAAAGGAAGGAGCTGTCCTCTCTGCACTTCAAGTTTGAATGAAGTCAATTTATTTCCCCTCATCAGTTGATGTAAGCTGTGGCTTTTAACCAGTAATTCAGAGATATTGTACATGTGGAACAGTCAGTCCTCACAAGCCAACAGCATTATCTCTGTGAGCCATATTGACAGGGATCATTGAACTGCCTCCCCAATCTTTCCCTCTGCCCATAACACCCATTTTCTTTGTGTGCCTATCTGCATATGTACAGGGGAAGCTTCAGTTTCAAATTCAGCAAAGATCTAGACAACATCCAGGTTAGGGGTTGACAAGTGGCAAGTAACATTTGAGCTACACAAATGCCAGAGATTGACCATTTCCAACAAGATATGATCTAACTATAGCCTTCTTAATGCAATGGCATCACCATCCCGTGAATCCCCTTGTTGACCAGTAGTCAAACTGGACCAGCACCATAAATACTATGGCTGCAAAAGCAGGTCAGAGGCTAAGAATCCGGTGGAGAATAACTCCCCTCCTAACTCCTGAAGCCTGTCCAAACACTCCACAGCATAGGGCAGAAATCAAAATGGCAGCGGAGTAGGTGGGCTGAGCCCTGGGCTCATCTGTTCCCATCAACTTTCTTTCTCTTTTTTTTTCTTCATTTGGATGTTTTTCTTTTGTCACTTTTTTTTTTGTTTTCTTTTTGGTGTTTTGGATATGGAGAGTTGTGGATGAGCGAGGAGTCCTCTCCTGGCGTGATGGTCTTGTCTGGTTTGGGGGGGTCATCTTTGTCTTCAGCTTCTTGGTGTTCCAGCGGCCTGGCGTGACGGTCTAATCTAGATGTAGCAGTCTTTGGCGGAGATTTCCAGCCCAGTATTCCAGCGGCCTGGCATGGTGGTCTCGTCCTGGCTGCATCTTCAGGGTGTTCCATAATCAGCTTTCCCTGAGCCCAGGAACCATTATTATTAAGTATGACTTCTGTCATTGATGTAGGTGCTGCAGTGGGGCGACTTATAAAACTTTTCCTTGTATTTTTCATGCAAAAGTACACATGACAATAATAAATTTCTATTCTGTACAGATGTTTGGAATACTCCCCACTTCCCAAGATGAGTGCAGCTCCAACAATACTCGAGCTCAATACCATCTAAGAAGAAGCAGTCTGTTTGGCATCCCATTCACAATCATCAGCATTCAATCCTTCCACTACAGTGGCAGTAGTGCATACCTTCTCCGAAATGCACAGCTGGCCAAAGCATCTTGACAACACCCTCCAAATCCACAACCTATCCCATCTGGAAGGACAAGGGCAGCAGCAGATACACGAGAGCACTACCACTACCACCTCCAATTCCCCTCCAAGCTACTTACCATCCTGACTTGGAAATATATTGCCATTCCTTCACGCACAATCCAGAACTGGTTTCCCAAAAGCATTGTCCTTGCACCAGATGGACTGCTGTCGTTTAAGAGGATAGCTTTTTCAAAGGCAATTAAGGATAGGCAATAGATGTTGTTTTAGCCAGTGACCTACCACATCTCTTAAATAAGTAAATAAAAAGCCCACAGATACACTCATTTCAATTCCCCATATGAAGAATAACACTTTTTAATCAATGTGTCATGTTAATTGCTCTCTTTGGGCTTAGTGTCACTGATCATTTTTTTAAATAGACTTCAGGTCCTTTGTGGCCCAGTACCTGGATAAATGTATCATGTCCCGTGGGAATTTATTGGAATTTAAGAGGGACCATGGCAGAATTGATAAGGGATGATGATACAGTTCTAAGCAAGATAGGAAATTTGATGGCTCTAAGAATGAAGTCCATTTAGCTTGAGTTGAGGAACAATAATATAGTGAATCCCGAACACTAATCAGAGAGAGATTAGCAAATTTTAACTAAGTACGACAAAAATAATCATGTTACTGACAAAAGATAATTTTGTTGAAGCTTTTTGTCTTTCACTCATCAGGACAATTTGTAGGAATACCTATTTAAGAATTCATATAGTATGCGAGGTGAGTGCTGATTGGTTGCCTTTGCCATGGAGAGTGCATCAGTTAACAACGATTGACAGTTAATTGTCAGGCTTTATTTGAATGTTAAACCAGGCAGGTTGACTCTGACTAGCCAAGGCATTGTTCAGAGAAATGAGCCAGTGAATTTCTGTCAACCATTTTGTTGAGTTGAAACAGGATACTATGCGGACATGTTTTTTTCTGTCTGTGAAGAACAGGGTCCTGTCAAGTGAGTGTGCAACACTGAGCCTGACTGATAACCCTAAACTGGCTGCAAGTGTAATTCTTCGCAAATTCCAGATTACCCAGCAAGTATTGTGGAATCACATCTGTTTTTGGATAGTGGTTTTCACAAAACTGAGCTTATTGGCTATTGGTTAATACCACTGCTAGGTCAAAATCCTTCAACTCCCTTTCTAACAGCACTGGCTGTTCCTACTGTCCAATGATGATAGAGGCTCTGGAGGTAGCTCACCATCCCTTACTCCAGGAATGGATATTAAATGCTGGACCAGCCAATAAAACCCACATCCTAGGAACAAATTTTTAAAAAATCATAGAGATGAGCTTTACTAAACTACGTCTCCTAGACCCAGATGGAATGCATTCCTGTTTGCTGAAAAAAGCAAAAATCAACCTAGCAGAGGCATTTGTCATAATCTTTCAATTCTCCATTGGACACAGGAGTAGTGATGGAAGACTACATTATGTCGCTGTTGTTTGAAGTGGAGAGGGATAAAGGAGAAGCTACAGATCATATCTGTCAACGTACCGTCTATGTTTGATAAGTTATCTGAAATCAGTATCGAGCAAAATAAACTTGATATTTTGAGAAAGGAAAACTGGAGCAGATTTGTTAAAGTTAATTTGTGTCTATCTTGATTGAATTGTTTAAGAAGGTAACACAGAAAGTTGATCTTGCTAGTGCAATAGATGCTGTAGATTGGACTTTTAGGAGGTAATTGACAATGTGCCTTAAAGGAGGTTTGTTAAAAAGCTGAACGTCAGTGGAATTTGATGAAAGTGGGTTATGGTGCAAGGAATTAGCTCAGTGACAGGGGTGGGTGGATGTCTTCAGACTGGGAGATTGTTTGTAGTGGTAGTCCACAAGGGATAGTCTGGGTCTTTTAGTTCAAGCAATTTTTGTAAATTACCTAAAATACAGTATAAATTGTAGCATCATGAAGTTTGCAGACATTACAAACTTAGCAAAGCATTAGTTAGTGTTGAGATAGTCGTGGGCCTTAGGATAACAGGAAGGATAGTGAACAAAAAAAAATGAAAGAACTGTGGATGCTGGAAATCCGAAACATGCAAGGTTAATGAAATGGTTTGGCCTCAGTTAGAATATTGTGTCTAGTCCTGGGCACCATACTTCAGGAAGGATGTGAAGGCATTAGAGAGAACGCCAAAAAGATCAATGAGCATAGTTCCAGAGACGAAGAGCTTCCATTACATAGGCTGGATAAGGTTAGTGTCCCTTTTCCTGGAAGAAGGGAAGGAGATTGAGAGGAAATTTGATGGAGGTATTCAAATCGTGAGGAGCCTAATGTTGTCATTGATGGAATTGTTTAAGGACCAGAGGGCACTGATATAAGGTGAATGGTAAATGAAGCAGCAGTGACATGGAGCAAATTCTTTTCAATTCAGTCATGGAGTTTGGGCGTTGCTGGAAAAGTCACTATTTGTTGCCCAGCCCTAGCTGCCATCTCAATCCTTGGGATGCAGGGACACCCACTGTGCAATTAGAAAGAGAATTCCAGGATTTTAGCCCAGTGAAATAATGGTGATATGTTTAAGTCAGAATGGTGTGTGATTTGGAGGGAACTTGCAGGAGGTGGCGTTCCCATGTATCTGATGCCCTTGTTCTTCTAGATGGAATAGATTATGATGCTGTCAGAGGATCTTTGGTGAGTTGCTGCAGTACATCTTGTAGAAGGTACATACTGCTGCTACTGTGTGTCAGTGGTTGAGGGAGAGAATTTTGAAGATAGCTGAAGGAATGCCAGTCAAGTGTGTTGCTTTATCCTGGATAATGTCAAGCTTCTGGAATGTTGTTGGAGCTGCACTCATCCAGACAAGTGGGGAATTTTCCATCATGATCCTGAGTTGAGCCTCGTAGATCATGGACAGGCATAGGAGACAGGAGGTGAGTTACTTACTACAGAACTCCTAGCCTTCGACCTGCTCTTGTAGTCATGGTACTTTTATAGCTGGCTCATAAGGCCAGTGTTCCCTCCATGTTCCGCACGTGGTGATCGATGTGCCAGTGCCAGTTGTGGCATTGACTTTCTTTTTTGGAAATTGCTGCTGTGCATTGACCTCAAAGGCCCTGTGCATCTGAGGGAAGACTGCATAAAGCATAGGAGCAGAAAAAGGCCATTTGACCCATCGACCCTGCTCTGTCACTTAATGAGATGATGGCTGATCTGATAACCTGATAAAAAGCTTTCCTGCTTTTTCCCCATAACCCGTGACTCACTCACTGTTTAAAAATCTGTCTGTATTAACCTTGAATGTGTTTGATGACCGAGCCTTTCATATCCTTCTGTGGTAAAGAATTCTACAGACTGACAACCTTCTGAGTGAAGCTGGTGTAGCACAGTGGCTCAGTGGTTAGCACTGCTGCTTTAGCACCTGTGTTCGATTCCACCCTCGGGCGACTGTCTGTGTGGAGTTTGCACATTCTCCACGTATCTGTGTGGGTTTCCTCCGGGTGCTCCAGTTTCCTCCCTCAGTCCAAAGATGTGCAGGTTGGGTGGGTTGGCCATGGGAAATATGGGAAATGCAAGGTTACGGGATGGGGTGCCATGGTGGTGGTGTCCAGTTGAGATGCTGTTTGGAGGGTCGGTGCAGACTTGATTGGCCAAATGGCCTCTTTCTGCACTATCGGGATTCTATCTTTAAAAGACAGAAATTTCTCCTCACCTCTGTCTTAAATAGATGACTTCTTATTTTGAGATTATGCTCCCTGGTCCTAGACTCTTCACAATGGGAACAACTTTTTCACACCTACCCTGTCAAATTCTGTAAGAATCTTGTATTTTTCAACAAGGTCATCTTCCTTCTTCTAAATTCCAGCGAGTACAGGCCCAACCTACTTAGCTTCTCCCCATAAGAAAATCCTCCATACCTGAGATCAACCTAATGACCTCCTCTGGACTGCCTCCAAAGCCGGTATATCTCTCTCTAGGTAAGGGGACCAAAACTGTTCACAGTAGTCCAGATGCAGTCTAACTAGTGCCTTGTATATTTTATGCAAGACTTCCCTACTTTTATACTCTATTCTCTTTGAATAAAGACAAAAATCTAATTTGTCTTCCTATTATCTGCTGAACGTTGTTGCTAGCTTTTTGTGATTTTAGTTTAGTCACTGTTACCCATAGGATGATGTTAGTGGGGAATTCTATGATGGTAATGCCATGGCATGTCAAGTGGCATTGGTTAAGTGTTCTGTTTTTGGAAATGGTTGTTGCCTGGCATTTGTGTAGCGCGAATGTTACTGCCGATTATCAGCAGGAGCTGGGATGTTGTCCAGGATATGGACTGCTTCAGGAGTTGAGTTTGTGAATGGTGCTAAACATTGTGCAATCATCAGTGAACTTTGTCATGCAGTGACTTTTCACACAGTGAGTGGTTCAGGTATGGCATGTACTACATGAGTGTGCGGTAGAGGCAGATTCGATCATTACTTTCACATGAATTGAATAATTAACTAACAAAAACAATTGTCAGGTTTTGGGGGAAAGGTGTACAAATGTGTCTTGGCAAGTTGCAAAGGCACAGCTGGCACATACATAACTGGTTAAATGGCCACCATCTGTACTGTAACTGTTTTATACATGTGCAATGAATTGATTCATGATTGTTGAAAGCCTGTTGGGAAGTATTGCTTAAGGATGTTTACTTGTTAACTTGTCAAAGGCTGGGTTTACACCTCATTTCATCACTTCTAGCCTGGTTTCTTGGTTTGCTCAGAGGAGTTCTCCCAAATTGTTTTGTCTTGTTGTGTCTCCCAGGAAATTGCATGGCATGCAGGAAGGGAGGGAAGAAGTTTTCAGTTGTGTGGAACAGGCATACATGGAGGAATGTAAATGAAGAAAGGTCCTGACCTGAAACATCAGCTTTCCTGCTCCTCTGATGCTACCTGGCCAGCTGTGTTTCTCCAGCTCCACACTGTGTTATCCCTGATTCCAGCATTGGTAGTTCTTGCTATCTGTCAGATGGAGGAATGTTTTGTATGGCATGATGTGGTCTTTCTAATGCTTCACTGTATTGTTGGAGATACCATCTTTTTGAGGTGTTAAACTGAGGCGTTACTTACCCTGTCCGATTGCTATTAGAAATGCAGTAAACTTTTCCAAGAAAAAGCTGGCAACTTCAAATGAACTGACCATGAGCCACAGTAGTGGTGAGTAGTTGTTTTTCACTCTGGTGGATAGTTTACAGTGGAGTTCTTCCCTATATAGATTAATCATCCAGACCTTGTCTACAGGCAAAATTTTCAAATCTATGAACAACACGGAACTTGGAAGTAGTGTGAACTGTGATAGTGCTGAACTTCAGAAGGACATAGGTTGCTAAAATGATAGGGAAAAAGACAAATTAAATTTAATGTGGCGAAGTGTGAAGTCATTCATTTTGATGAAGAATATGGAGACATAGTACAAAATGGAGTGCAAGACTAAAGGGGGTGTAGGACCTTGGAGTGTGAATGCATAAGTTATTGAAAGTGGTAGGGCAAGTTTGGAGAGCAGCTAACATGGCATACAACATCCTGGCCTTTTATATATAGGGCTTGGAGTGCAAAAGCAAGGCAGTTTCTGTTAAATGTATATAAAGCACTGAAGTAATGTGTCCAATTCTGGGTGCCACGTTTTAGGAATGTTTTGAAGGCATTCGAGAAAATGTAGAAAAGGTTCACTGGACTGGTCCCAGGGCTGAGGGACTGCAGTTAAGCATATTGGAAAAACTGGGGAAGAGAAGATTGAGGGGAGACTGGGTAGAGGTCAAAATCACAAGGGGTTTGGTTGGAGTGGTTAGGGAACAAAGCTATTCCTATTGGTAGAGGATTATGAACCAGAGGGCTTAGACTTAAAATAATTCACAAAAGAACCATTCAGGACATGAGGCAAAGCATTTTTTTTATGCAGCAAGTATCTGGAATGCCCTGCCTGAAAGTGTAGTTGAGGAGGTCCCATTGAGACATCCAAAGAGAATTGGGTAATGACTTGGAGAATAGGAATGTGCACAGCAACATGGTGAAGGTGGGGGAATGGCACAAGATGAATTGCTGCTTTGTTGGGCCAGTAAAGATATGATGGCATGAGTGACCATCTTTGGGCTGTAATCATTGTAATTCCTCTAGTTCAGGCCAATAGACTTTACTGAAGCAAAATCTCCAGAAGAGCAGCTCAATTGCTCGTCCATTTAATCATCCTTTTTGGGATCTTGCTGTACACATCTGGTCAAATTTGTCAATAGGAGTGACTACATTTCAAGTACTTATTTCAGGCAGTCCTGAATCTTGAAAGTTACATAACTACAATTATTTTTATATATCTATCTGAAGGAGCAGATGGGGGTTAGTCTCATCATAAAGAAACTTGAATTCTGTCTCAGCAATGCTGTCTGAGCCTAGCATATGTTTTCCAATCCTTGTCTGGATTTGGCTCGGAGTCTGTGGACTTGAAAGTGATGGTGCTCTTCCTTCACTGAAAAACTGATGTTGCTGTTTAGAAGTCAAAGTTCTCCTGGTTCTTGCTGAGGGTTCAACCACTCAGTCCCCCTGCCAATTCTCCAACATTCTTCCCCAGTGTTTGGACTTGTTAGCAGACAGGGTTAAAACTTTTGAATTTGTCTATCAGGATGTATTTTTTATGAAGTGGAGCTTTTTCTTGCTATAAAAAGTAGGTAGATTTTTGCACTGAACAAACAAGATGAAAAGTTAACTGCCTTGAAAGACTTGGAACTTGTGATGCAGAGATGGTTCACGTTATCAGGCTTGCTCCTACCTGTCTGCTTTCATGTTCATTTACATCTTCCAGGCTCAGGCATTCAGACTCATAGTCAGTATTCCAAGCCTCAAACTCGTTGGCAGTGACATGGGATCTGTTTGCTTATCAACTCACAGCTGACTTATGGTCACTTGGCAAGGAACTGAAGGGGAACAGCATTACAAAGCAAACTCATTAAAGACTGGCATTCTCCCCCACCTTCCATAGTCTTCACACCCCGTGAGCAGTGGTACATGGTTTTGTGCATTGTTTATTAGTTGGACAAATCACTTTGCTGAAAATCTCTTGTTTTGAAGTATGCTAAATGGAATGCAAGAGGCAGTAACTCCAATGGAAGGTCATTTGACAGTGGGGATGTTTTAAGTGTAATACACTGAAACCAAACCGAAAACAGATGCATCAATCTAGGGCCAGTTCTCTGAGCTCTTGTAAAGTCATCATTCACAACTTCTGAGCTGGTGTGTCTCACGGATAGTAGAACATGAATTAAACATTGTGTGATACTTATACGCACACAATTGATACTGAAAGCCATGTCATTTAGCTGAATGTTGAAGCCCCTGGAGAAGCCAGTGGTGTCTAATTGAATTCCCTGAGCTGCTTTTGCTCACAGTCCTGCAAAGACTGAATTGTTAATAGCTTTGCACCAGTACAGCCTATTAAATCAGAGATCTTTTTAAAGTAATGAACAGCAGTTAAGAGGATATTAATTCCTCATTGAAAATGAACAGTTTATGGGGTGCTGCTTTTTTTAAACAATGTTGCTATTGTTAGACAAGATTCTTTAAAATGTGATGCTGAGCTTGTTTGTTTTTGCTTTATTGTGTTGAGCATGTTAATTATTTCCAGGACCCATTGCGCAGTTTCTCCCTAATGATGCATGATCACCTGCATAAACTACACCAGTTTCTTTCACCCTACTCTGTTTCTTTATAACTAAATGAAAGAATGACTCTTCTAGTTGTAATAAATGTATTCATTCACGAATGGTTTTGATGTATGCATTTTTTAAAAAAATTAAATAAAATCTTCCAACATGATTAATTTAGAAATTATCCAACCACCCAGAAGATGGATAATCATAGCCAGGTGAGCTGTTAAAGATGGTGACAGAGGATTGTGATCTGAATGACTCTGACTGGGACTCTGTAGGAAGAGAATTTAGACTCAACAAACTAATCTTGATCATACCTTACACTATATCCCCCAAATCCCTTAAGTCCCAGACTCTCATCTAATTTCCTCCTAACTATTTTTACCTATCCCTGCAACATTAAGGAGCATACAATTTAACTTCCATGGGTAGAATCCTGAGAGTTTATATTTGTTTCAAGTTTGGCAGAATAGCAGTATCAAAATGAAATTTCACTGATCTTTATCAAGGATATTTGAAAACGTGGGGACCCTTGCCTTTATAAACTGAAACAAAGACGACAAAGCAAGGAACTGATGCTGAACCTTTGTGAAACATTGGTCAGACCCCAGCAAGAATATTGTGATCAGTTCGGGGCATCATATTTTAGTAAGGCTGTCAGGGTCGGTGATGGTGCAAATATCGGTAACATTGAGGAGAGATTGGAAAAGCTGAAACTGCTCTCCTTAAAACATGAAGGCAAGGGGGATATTTAATTATGGTGAACGGTATGATGAGTAGTTTCAACGAAGTCGGCAGAGAGAAATGGTTTCCACTGGTAGGAGGATGAGTAACTAAAGGACATTAATTTAGAATGATTAGCAAATGAAAAAGAGGTGTGATGTCATCTTGCAAAGTTAATTGGGAGATCTGGGATGCACTGTGCAAAAGGCTGATGGAAGCAGGTTCAAAAATAACTTGGATAACACAGTACGGAGCTGGAATATAAGAACATAAGAACTAGGAGCAGGAGTAGGCCGTCCGGCCCTTCGAGCCTGCTCCGCCATTCAATAAGATCATGGCTGATCTTTTCGTGGACTCCTATCCACTTACCCGCGTTCTCACCGTATCCCTTAATTCCTTTATTGTTCAAAAAAAACTACCTTATCTTTAAAAACATTTACTGAAGTAGCGTCAACTACTTCACTGGGCAAGGAATTCCATAGATTAACAACCCTCTGGGTGAAGAAGTTCCTGCTCAATTCAGTCCTAAATCTGCTCCCTCTAATCTTGAGGCTATGCCCTCTTGTCCTAGCTTCACCTGCTAATGGAAACATCCTCTCTACTTCTAACTTATCTATTCCGTTCATAATTTTATATATTTCTATAAGATCCCCCCTCAATCTTCTGAAGATTTTCTGGAGAAGGGTCCCAACCTGAAAAGTCAACTTCGCTGCTCCTCTGCTGCTTGGCCAGCTGTGTTCCTCCAGCTCCACACCTTGTTCTCTCTGACTCCAGCATCTGCAGTTCTTGCTATCTCAAAAATAACAACTTTACTTAAAGTAAAAACTTGCAACACTATGCGGAAAGGGTGTGGAATTATTCCCACCGTGGGAGGATGTGACGACTAGACTTGCAATCCAAAGGCCAAGGCTATTGCTCTGGTGGCACAGGTTTGAATTCCATCACAGCAGATAATCAAAATTTAATTTTGAAATCTGCAGCAATAAGCCAAATGGTGACCACAAAACCCTTGTCCGTTGTGGTTTAAAAAAAACTGTCTCATTCAGTAATGTCCCTTAGGGAAAGAAGTCTGCTGTCCTTACCTGCTTTGGCCTTCGTGTGACTCCAGACCCAAAGCAAACAATTCAGTTGTATATAGTCGGGGTGAAGCCCGAGAAGAAATGAAATTGGATAGGCTGGCCAACATAGATCTAGGCACTAGCCCTTTTGACTATGCATTGTCCTCCTTACTGACATCTGGGGACTAATGCCAGAATTTAGAGAGCTGTCCCACAGGCTAGTCGAGGAACAGCCTGACCTTGTCATACTTGGGTAATCATACCTCTCAGACAACATTATCTCCATCCTGCTCGTGCCCTGTCCTGTGGGCAGGACAGACCCAGAGGTGGTGGTACTATTGGTATATAGTTAGGAGCGAGATGTCAATGGACCCCAGACTCCATGAAATCTCAGGGAGTCAGCACAGAGTGCCAAGGACACAAAATTTCTCTGGGTAGAGGATTTCAATGTCTGGAACCAGTAGTAAGAGTTGGCCATTTCTATAAGGATGTGGCTACAGTCTGCAGCAGGTGATGATGGAACCAACAAGAGAGAAAAGCCTACTGACCTCTTCCTCAACAATCTACCTGCCACAGTTGCATTTGTCCAGAACGTTAGTGATAGTGGTAATCACCAGGCTGTCCTTGTGGAGGTCAATCCCATCTTCATATTCAAGATATCCTCCGTTGTATTGTGTGGTACTATCGCAGTGACAAATGGAATAGATTTCAAACAGATGTAGCAACTCAAAACTTGCATCCATGAGGTAGTGTGGGCCATAAGGAGTAGATTGGCCTCCAACACAATCTGTAAGCTCAGGGCCCAGAATATTTTCTCTCTGTACCATGACCATCAAGCTGAGATGTGGACTCTGGTTCAATGAAGATTGCAATCTTGAGGGCATGATGGGAATAGCACCAGGCAAACCTAATAAAGCAGTCAAGCTGGCAAAGCTATACCAGTGGACTCATGCATGCAAACAGTGAAGTCAGCATGCTGAGTGATCCCACAGCTAATTAATATAATCTGAGCTCTGAAGTCTTGCCATAATCCAGCTATGAATGGTAGTGGACAATTAGATATGTTTTAAGAGAAGATTCCACAACTATCTCCACCTTCAGCTCATCAGTGCAAAAGACAGGGCTGAAGCATTTGCATCCACCCTCAGCCAGAAATACTGAGTGAAGACCCTGTGCCCCAGAACTAGCCATGTCCACTAGCCAAGCTTTTCTGATATAGCTACAACACCAGCACCTAGCTCACAGTGTGCTGTCCACAAAAAGCAGGACAAATCTTACCTGAATAATTCCAGTCCTATCACTCTACACTTGATCATCGGAGTTGTGGAAGGGGCTGTCAGGCTGCACTTGTTTGGCAATAATCTACTCTCATGCTCATTTTGGGTTCTGCCAAGCCCGCTCTGCTCTCGTCCTCCTTTCAGTTTTGACCTAAACGTGGACAAGGGAGTTAAATTCCAGAGGTGAGGTGAAAGTGACTGTTTTGATATCAAAGCAGCATCTGACTGAGTATAGCATCAAGGCACGTAGGGATAATTGGAATCAAGGTGGGAAACTTTCCACTGATTGATGTTATGCCTAATGATTGTTGAAATTCAGTCCTGTCAATCCCATCACTGCATGGGTTCCACAGTTTCAGGTCCAAGGCCCAACGATCTTTAGCTGCTTGATTAATCATCACCCCCATCGTAAAGAAAGAAGTGGGGATGCTCACTGATGGCTGTTATTCAGCATCATTCATGGCTCATCGTATTAAAGCAGCCCATTTCCAAATGTAGTTAGTAAACACTTCAGCAATGATCTCATCAGATAGTTTATCAAGTAATTTATCTTAAGCCACATGATTCATGGAAATTCTGTTTTGACCCACAGCTTAAAAAAAATCAGTTTCTTACCCTTAATATGCAAGCCACTTACATGGAAATGAAAACCAATTTTTCAAATAAAATTTTGTAAACCTTTCTCACCTCACCACCTTCTCAGGCACAGTTAGGGAATAGGTAATAAATGTTGGCCTGGCCATTGTTTCCCCACATCACACAAGCCTGAATAAAATAAATTCAATAACTGTTTTAAGGGACTTGCACAAGCATAGAGAGCCGAATGTCCCCTTTCTTTGAAGCAGCATAACACGTTATTTTTCAATGTCGAGACCAGGAATGTAAACCTAGAGAGTTTAAGTACAGAGGAGTGTTTACTGACTAGGCTGAGTTGACCTTCCTCAGTGTAATGACCAGATTGGGATCACTGGGCGATAATCAGGGCCAATAATGATGTTTGGAAAGTGATGAACAGCTGTGGATCATGGTCCAATTCTAACTCTTAACATGAACACAGGCTGAATCAGTTAGTTCAACACAGGACAGGAATTTGGTGTAGATACTCCTTATTGTTTATGGCTCCTGATACTATCTGGACGTTGGACTTTTTGGTGTCTTTTCAAATCTCTCTGAAGAACACATTCTGTTTCTCTTTGTGAAATGGTGATCTTTTCAACAAATATTACCAGATCTAAAGCTTGATCGGACGATGTTTGCAGCATCTGTTGGATGATGTCTTTGAATGTGTTTAGGTCCAGGCTAATTTTCTTCCTCCGGTTCCTCTTTTGCTGCCCCTCCCTGTGTTTATCTTTCCCATTCCCTTCATTGTCTTGTATCTTTCCTTTTCACCCTTCCTCTTCCCCTCTGTCTTCATCTGAATTCTTTCTCTTGTCGCCTCTCACTCTACCCCTCCCTTGCTTTTCTGAGTCTGTATCATTCTCTTCTGTCATTCTGTTCTTTGTTTACCTCTCACTTGCTTTTTCATTCTTTTGTTTACTTACATAGGTGTATCAGTCTCTCAGTCATGCTCTGTCTTAACAGCAGCTTGTACTTTTATAGCCCCTTTTGATGGGATAAAATGACCTGAATGTAAGTCGCCATATCCCAGACAGCTACAGGCTGCTCTCTCATTACAGGCGACCTAGGCTGAGTTTAACCCGAGGCCAGTGAGAAGGTGAAGCCTTTAGAGTGAGCTCAGTCGGTCTGGGAATTGAATCTGCATGGTTAGCTGTCAGTATGTATCACAAACCAACCGTCCAGCCAATGGAGCAAACCAACATACATGCACTGTGAAGCGTATTAGGCATCAAGACGGACAAGGTCGTAGTAGAGCAGGTGACTAAAATTTGTTCAATCGGGTAAATTTTGAAGAGGAGTTATATTTAACTCAAAATGTTAACTGTTTCCCTCTCCAACCATGCTGCCAGACCCGCTGAGTTTCTCCAGCAATTTGTTTTTATTTCAGATTTGGAGGATCTTGCATAGGAAAGAGATGTTGAGCGGAAATGAGCTTTAGGCAGGGAGTTGCAGACCATGAGGCCATAACCCATGGATTCCAGCATTAGTGGGCTCAGAGATGAGGATTAAAGCAGTGCAGATATCTGGCAGGCTGGTGGGGCTGAAGTGGATCGCAGAGCCTGGGAGAGGCAAGGCATTGGCGGGATTTTCTCTCACAGGTATGAGATTGAAATAAAGATGTCGTGTTCTTCTGCTGGTCCCACTCTGGGTCTCTGTCTCTCCATGCTGGCCAGCTCCCTCTATCTCCCTACTGCCTGGCACTCTGTCCCCCCATCCCCCACTCCACCCCTCCGCCTGCTCGTGTTCTCTCTCTCTCTTCTCCACCACCCCACCTCCCCGACCTTCTCCCCCACCTCCCCCCCCGACCCACCTCTCTTTGCTTGCAAGCTGTCTCTTGGTACATCTGGAAGATCTGCCTTCCGAGTCCAAACCTGTAAGTAATAAAGTCGTTGTCGTGGCAACATCCAGCAGCATGCCTGCACAGTGTGTTATGATTCAGTTGAAATGTTTTGAAGTTCAGGTGTTGGGATGGGGGTGGGGATTGGAAAATGCTAATTCCAGGTTCATCCTTCACTCAAAAATGTAAATCCCAGGAATAGTGGGAATAGCACGCTGGTCGTGAGCACTGTCTTTTATACGACAATCAGTCACACCATGTAAATGTTCTGCTGTAAAATGTAATTGTCTTCCTTACAGGTTGCAAGGTGTAATTACTTTGCACTCTTTGTACCTTAACTTGTTCATGGTCATTTTCCTCAGTCTCAGCTCTTCTGTCTTCGGCATGTCTCTGTCCTGTCTAATTCAAAATAGGTGGTGACCGGCTTCTTATGAGATGCCCATTTGCCCTGGCCCTCGACTCCCCAATAGCATCATTAGTGTTTAATTCCTACACCGGCTGAGGTTACTATGAAGGACACTCTTTCACAACCCCTCCCTTTGCCCAAGGCATGGTGACCCTCAGGTTAAACCAGGAGTGTGCCCCTTTAATGAGGAAGCAGCCCTGTTGTCTGGTGGAACTTTGATGACTATACCTGTGTCTCCAAACACACCCTCCTCTCTCCAGTATCTCAATCTCTGTTTATTGAGCTACAAAGAATGTACAGTGCAACCTTCCTGCATCTCATTCTATCAGTGTTTCCTGTTCTTCACCAGCAAGTGTGTTGGAGGCTATTGAACTGTGTAAGGCATGTCAAAGACCCAACAATCCTGTTTTCCCTCAATTTTCCACTGAAGTTTGTACCTTTTTTGGGACTGACCCAAGTTCAACTACAATTCAAATAGAACCCTTTTCCAGAATATCTGCTGTAATCAATGAGATCTTTCTAGCCAGAATCACCAGATGGTGATGACAAATGGGAACCTTGCCTGACCTCCCCCTCTACTCCCTAGTCACAGAGCTTATGGGTATTGAACGTAGAACATAGAACAGTACAGCACAGTACAGGCCCTTTGGCCCACGATGTTGTGCCGAACTTTTACCCTAATCCTAAGGTCTATCTAACCTCCACCCATACCTTATACTATCGTCCATATGCCTATCTAATAGCTGCTTAAATGACCCTAATGAGGCCGACTCCACTATGCGCTCCGGCAATGCATTCCATGCCCCTACCACTCTCTGAGTAAAGAACCTACCTCTGACGTCTCCCCTATATCTACCTCTACTCACTTTAAAACCATGCCCACTCTTAATAGCTACCTCCACCCTAGGAAGAAGTCTCTGGCTGTCCACTCTATCTATACCTCTGATCATTTAGAGGCCAATTTAAATGCTCCAGATCTTGCACTGGCTTACTCCTAGAATGATAAAGCACTGAAGGAGGCCATTTGGTCCATCATGTCTGTATCAGATTTTTGAAAGACCTGAGTCAAAACAGCATGGAATTAAAAGTTTTGTTGAGTGTGTCACAATTCACAGCTCAGAGGAAACACTTCAAGGAGGTCCTTAAATTTTCCCTAAAACCTGCTTTATCCCCACTGATTGGTGGGAACCTCTAGTTGAAGACTGCCCAAATTGGAGAAGAAACATCCACGAAAATGCCAACCATTTCATGCATATCTGATAGGCCCGGGGGAATGTCAAGCCAAACGATGGAAGGAGTGTGCAAAAGCCATGAATACCACCCGAACAATTCAGCAAACACCACCTGTGCTGGGGCATGGGGGTCCAGGATTCGATTGTTTATTCACCATACGATCCACAGCATTGAGGTGGAAGAAAGTCCTCTTTGCTCATGAGGGGCTAGTTAAGACTGACAAGGAGAAGAGCCGTTCAGCTCAATATTACTGACTGCTGACAGTAAGATGTATCTTTAACCCGCGAGCTGTAACTCTGGGTACAGTTGTATATGTTTGGATGTTGACAGTATTTTTCCTGCTGGTGTATTGATTTAGGGAAGAACAGAATTGCACTGGGCTGCTCTGTCTGCTCTGTTTGAAGAATAAGGGAGCTCAGTGGGTAGATTATGTGTTTAAATAGGGAGGGTAATGAGACACAGTATATCACATTGGTATACCTGTGTGGGCCATTAGGTGCACCGCTCATGGTGAGCCTTCAGTGATGAGGGACATGAGGAATGCTTTACAATACCTTAAAAAGGACAGGGAGAGAAAGCAGTGGGCTGAATGGAGGCTGTATGTAAGGTGGAAAGAGTTCAGTGAGCTGTGCAGTGCATTAGCTCAAGAGCTTTCCAGTGCTGCTATTGGGACCAGGAAGATTGACCTTGTGTTGTTGGGTGGAGATGTGAATTCCAGGAACTGTCCCCTAGGTTGGAAAAGTGCTTCCCAAGTTTCCTTCCTGCGTCTTTTTTGAAAGAAGCTTTGTACCAATGATATCAAGGGTTATAGAAGTAGCACGTATTGTTTGATGGAGAGTGAGGGAATTCTCCATAGTGTTGCTATCTCCTTAGTTCAATACACTATGGCTTTGCAAACAAATTTGTGGGATTCTGAACCCTAAAAATACAACTGGTATGTGTGGGTGAGTAACTGACCCCAACACATCCTGGGATGAGGAGGAAGGAGGGGTGTGATAGCAGTCTGGGGAAAAAGGCTAATCATAGGTTAGAGTAAATCCCAGAGCTTTCTTGTGTTCATTCCCATGTCAGAGACTGCATTTAGCAAGCTGCAACTCTCAGCCAGTCAACCTTGCCCCTAGCTTCGTTGAAACCAGTCATTCATTTCAGTAGAGGTTTCTCTCCCCTCCCTCCCTGATTTTAACCCTGAAAAGACCTGTCCATCCTGCAAAATTTGCACTTGAGTGGTGTTTACTGTGAATCTGGGTGATGGAGAGAGAGGGGGAGAGAGATTAATTGAAGGAACCTGAAGAAATTTCAGGGGTAACTGATCCTGATCCTGATCCTGATCCTGATACTGACTGCAAACTCACTTATAATAAATGTAAATTGTATTTCCAGCACAGAGACAGGCCCTTTGGCCTTGCCAACCCCGTATTGTATCTGCTCCACACGAACCTCCTCCCATTTCTCTCCATTTAAAACTATCAGTATATCTTTCAAGAGCTTTCTTCCATATCCTGTTAAATACGGCGATACGATTTGCCCCAATTCCATTTGAAATAGGTTTGTTTCCTACATGTCCCACATTCTTTTCTGTCTCTCTTTCTCTCGCTATCTATCTGGCATTGTTGTAGTGTCTCTGTTTTACACCTCTTTTCGAGAATTAATGTCCTTTTTTCAATATGGAGATCAGAATTGTTTGCAGTACTCCAAGTGTGGTCCAGCCAAATTTAATATAATGTTTGAAGATAATTAATTTTGCTGCCTGTGGATGGAGTATGTATATCTCCATGGCACTGGCTGGAAGTGGACCTGTCACAATGTACAGTTTGGTCCAACAGTCTCCTTGGGGTCTAAACCTACTGCAACATCGAAGTGTCATCTTGGGCCTGTGTGTGTGTGTGTGTGTGTGTGTGTGTGGTGGGGAAGGGTGGATTTGTAGCCAATTACAGCAAACATATTTCTTCCCTGGCCTCAGTTTATTCACACTTGCACTTGCTAAGGAATCTTTTCCTGAAACTCCTCTGCACAGCTACCTGCCCTCTGGTATTTTATCCAAATGCCTGACTTTCAAATGTGTGCCTCACTGTTAACTTGTGATCATCTGGTACTATTATGTTTGAGTCAGTTCCTGGTTTTGCCTCATATTAGGAAGCATCTTATTGGATAGTGAAGATGAGAATGAGCTGACTAATTTTACCATCTGCTAAGTCAGACACAAGAAACATTTACAGCACACGAGGCCATTTAGTTCTATTAGAGCATCTGTGCTCTGTACGCAACAAATGACAACACCTTCCGGTTGCCAACCATTTTAATTCCCCTTCCCTGGGTGACATGTCCATCCTGGGTCTCCTCCAGTGCCACAATGACACCACATGTAAACTGGAGGAGCAACATCTCATATTCCGCCTTGGGAGCCTACAGCCCGATGGCCTAAACGTGGAATTCACCAGTTTTAAAATGTCCTCACCCCTGGCCTCGTCCCGTGTCCAACCCTTCCTCTCATCCCTGCCTCCTTGACCTGACACAACCTGTCCATCTTCTCACCCACCTAGCCACCCTTCCCATCCCATTGACCAATCCCCACCACAACCTCCCTGCACTCACCTATCACCACCCCACCTATCTTCACCAGCCTCACCCTCCTCTTTCTATTATTTCCCAGCTCCCTTCCCCCTCCCCATTTCTGAAGAAGAGTCCTGACCCGAAACATCAATTTTCCTGCTCTTCCGATGCTGCCTGGCCTGCTTCACACTGTGTTATCTCTGACTCCAGCATCTGCAGTTCTTCCTGTCTCTGAGGCCATTTAATCCATCCTGTTTATGCCAGTCATATGAGAGTTATCCAGTCTAATCCCACTCTCCAGTTCTGTAGTTCTCCTACAGGTAATGAAACCTCAATATTCAAATACAGTTTTTTGTCAATGTAATGAAGGATTCTGCATCTATAAACCTATTGGGCAGAAATTTCCATACTGCCACCAAGTTAAATCTTAGTTACAGTTTCACTACTTCTGTGCTTCTGTTCCTGTGTTGTTGGTATTGAATATAACAGCCTGGGGGAGTTTTCCCCACTCTCTTTCACTCCTCCACCCTGTTCCCTTTGGACTTTCTCGGTCTGCCTACTGTTGAGGTGTGTTTCACTTTAAGTGAGGGTCAGGCTTGGTGCCTGCACACAGAACCAAGCTCAGGAAACTCGCTCACAAACAAATCTCACTTCCCGGATGTGTAGTCCCTAAACAATTTGGCTCTATTTACAGCAGCATTTCCATCTCCGCTCTGGATTTCGTGATTAAAAGGATGTCACCCTTTAGGTTATTAATGGGTAACAAAAAACAATCCTGCAATGATGTCACTGTTTGGAGGGACTGCTAGTAACTTGTTTCATTTTGTTTTGGGTTCTGTCAAGGCCAGTCTAAAATACAACTCATTATAATGTTTACCCAAACATGGAGACAAGAGCTGATTCCAGAGGTGAGGTAAATGTGAAGTATCGAGGCAGTATTTGCCCTACAAAAACTGAATCATTGTAAATCAGGAGGAAATTTCTCCACTGGTTGGAATCGTGCGTAGCATAAAGAAAAATGATTGTGGTTGTTGGAGGCCAATTAACTCAGTCCCAGGACATCCCTGCAGGAGTTCCTCAGCATACTGTCCTCAGCCCGAACGCCTTCAGCTGCTTCATCAATGTCAATGACCTTTCCTTCATAAGGTCAGAACTGAGGATGTTAATTGAGCAGTTATCAATGTTCATCACGGCACAGTGACTCAGTGGTTAGCACTACTGTCTCACAGCGCCAGGGATCCGGGTGCTCTGGTTTCCTCCCACAGTCCAAAGATGTGCAAGTTAGGGATTGGCCATAATAAATTGTCCACAGTGTTCAGGGATGTGTAGGCCAGGTGGATTAGCCACGGGAAATGCAGGGTATGGTGGTGGGTCTGAGTGGGATGCTCTTCGGAAGGTTGGTGTGGACTCTGGGTTGAATGGGCAGCTTCCACGCTGTGAATACTATGATTCACAATGACCCAGTTACTGAAGCAGTATGTGCCCTGTGTCCCTTTGCAGGAAGACCTGGACAACCTTTTCGGCTTGTGCTGAAAAGTGTCAGAAAGTACTCGTGCTACATTAGTGCTTGTAATTGCCCATCTCCAACAAGAGCGAATCTATCTAATCCTCCTTCAAGGCACTAAAAGTGCTGCATCAGTAGGTTACCATTGACCAGAAGCTGAACTGAACTAGCCATATAGATACTTTGGCAGCAAGAATAGGTCATAGGCTAGGAATACCATAGAACCAAAGAAATGATACAGCACAGAAGGGGGCCATTTGGTCCATCTTGTCCATGCCAACTCGAAGACACACTGATCCCCTTTCTATCTTCTTGCACATGGCCCATAGGCCTGCAGCTTATAGTACTTAAGATACAGATCCAGGTACTTTTCAAAAGAGTTTAGGGTCTCTGCCTCCACTGCCAACTCAAGCAGTGAATTTCATACACCTATCACCCTCATGTCATATCTAATCGTTCTGCCACTTAGCTTGGATCTATAGCCCCTGGTTTTTGAGCTCTCTGCCAAGGGAAATGGGTTCCTCCTGGCTATCTCCACCCCTCACAATTTTGTATACCTCAATCATATCACACCTCAACTTTCTCAGTTCCAAGAACAATGACCCTAACCTCTCCAATCTCACCTCGTAGTTACAATGCTGTAGCCCCGGCAACATTCTAGACATCTTCACTCCCTCCAGAGCAATTACATCCTTCTTATAATGTGGTGACCAGAACTGTGCACACTATTCCAGTTGTGGCCTCATTAGTGCCTTATACAGTTTCATCATTATATTGCTACTTTTGTATTCTATTCTATATACTATTCAATATAGCAGCAAGTAACTCCCGTCACTCCCCAAAGCCTGTCCACCATCTATATGGCAAGGTCAAGGTCACTTGCCTGGACGAATGCAGTTCCAGCACCCTTCGAAGAACCTGACGCAATTCAGGAAAAACAGCCTGCAATTGCAATTATTAAACTGAAATAACCTTGGTGTAAGTTGGCTTCATTGTACTGATTCACTTGTCAGCAGAAATCAGTCCCAGGCTTAGAGAAAAGAATATATAGTGTTATAATCCCTTCTTTCTAAAAAAAAAATCACCAAGAATGTCTCCACCAGCAGCTGCAGTGCATCCAATACCCTAGATACCACAATACCAACAAGGCTCGTGTCTACATCTCCTCTCTCATTGAGTATGGAATCCCCAGACCCCCTTCAATAGTCTGGAAGGTTCTGACAATACCAAGACGGCACCAATGGATCTTGGCCAATCCACAATCCTTTTTTTTATTCCACATGTGAGACATTAGCATTGCTGGCTTGGTCAGCATTGCTGGCTTGGTCAGCATTTATTGCCTATCCCTAGTTATTGAATATCTGCTGGTGAACTTAAACTGCTGCAGTCCATGTGCTGTAGGTAGATCCACAATGCTGTTAGGGAGGGAATTCCAGGATTTTGTCCCAACAGTGCATGGCTAGGAGGAATACCCTTGCTTTGCTTACTCTGTTCAGCTGCACGACACACACAGTAACACAGCCTCTGGTTTGTTCTCAAAGACCTGCTTCAACAAGATCTGTTCAGAAATACCAATCAAAAAATTGTTCCATCAAGAAAGAACTTTGTTTCCTCTCTATACAAATTCTCACTGTGTTTTGAATTGACAAACAAAGACACAAGCTGATCCAGCCTGACTGAAATTAGCTTTTCCATTTTCACTTTGCTGCTTAGCTGTTCATCCCCATGGCAACCTGAAGTTGCATGGGTTTTTTTTAGAGCCAGTGATGTCATTATCATGATACCAATTTACCATCTTTCAGAATACTCTCCAGCCCACTTTTATGTTAAAGATGCGTGGCACTAAAGAAAACACAAGCTATTCTCAGCAAAGAACTGTGGATGCAGGAAATCTAAAACAAAAACTGAAATTACTAGAGAAACCTGGCAGGTCTGGCAGCATCTGTGAAGACAAAGCAGAGTTAACGTTTCAGGTCCAGTTACCCTTCAGAACTGAAGGAATGCTGCCAGATCTGCTGGGTTTTTCCAGCAATTTCTGTTCCCAGTATATTGGTCACCCTGCCTTTCTCCTGCTATTGCTGACAGTGTCTTCACTACCTCTTTTCAATAAGATACTGTGCCACGCACATGGAGTGGAACCATTGGATAGAATATCAGAGACCTGTGAAATTTCACCCTGCATCCACAGTTCTTTGCTGGGAATAGCTTGTGTTTTCTTTAGTGCCATGCATCGTTAGCATAAAAGTGGGCTGGAGAGTATTCTGAAAGATGGTAAATTGGTATCATGATAATGACATCACTGGTTCTTAAAAAAAACCCATGCAACTTCAGGTTGCCATGGGGATGAACAGCTAAGCAGCAAAGTGAAAATTTTTCTGAAGAAGGGTCTAGGCCTGAATTGTCAGCTTTCCTGCTCCTCTGATGCTGCTTGGCCTGCTGTGTTCATCCAGCTCTACACCTTGTTATCTCAGATTCTCCAGCATCTGCAGTTCCTACTATCTCCGAAACAAATTTCATCCAGTGGTGAGTTAGTATCTTCGGGAGAATGAGTTGGGGGAAGGGTAGTAGCCACAGGCTGAACATTCTATGGGATTCACACTCTGCTGTTAGAGAGGCCATCCAAAGAAAATCACAGCAAAAGTCAAAATGATTCAACCGAGAGCTTTGAAATGAGGCTATGGGCTGCATCATCAAACTTCAAACAAATAGTTCACACTGCCTTGATGTCTGTGGTGTTAGTTCACAGCAGAGAAAACAAAAAGGTGTGTTGTTCATGGTGTTTTCTCTGTGGAACAGGGTTTTCTTGTTCAGGCCGGCTGAGCACATGGCTTGTATATACACACAGCTTGTTCTGTTCAAACAAGCACTGCTCAGCTGGCTATCTTGCCCATTCTGAGGTGCAGGTAGTAATTAACTGGGTTGGGCTGTCTACTTGTCAAAACAGCAACTTCAGAATGTTTCCACGTATGTGTAATAATGGCTCTTTAATGAAAGATTTAGGTGGTGTTTCTGTTACATTTTTACCTCTCCAGTAGGCTGAGCTGGGGTAGTTTTGCTTTGAACAAATCTGTACTGTGCCCTCTGGTACCTGAGCCGAGTCGTTGCCGGAAGTTAGACGTGGTAGGTGTCAGTGGGATCTTCCACGGTGGAGCAGGTGGCATTTGTAGTTTGCCTGAAACCCAGCACAGGAAATGCTGAATGGCCTCAGAAGCAGGAAGACTGCACTCTCCAGTTTTCAGCAGAGCTTTACTGCATTACTCAGTCTTTAGTCATTATTCTTCTTAAATGTCCATGATTCAATTGCATGCATCAACCCTGTGTAATAGGCAGTGTGTTCACCTCTGAGTCAGAACCTGTGGGTTCAAGTCCCTTTTCAAAGACTTGACTGCAAAATCCAGGCTGACTGTCAGTGTTGAAGTGATTCATGGTTGAGGTTCCATTTTTGAATGACATTCCATCTGCCCACTCAGGTGGATATTAAAGATCTCATGCTGCTGCTCACAGAAGAGCAGAGTTCTTTTTGCTCAATAGTTATCCTGCTGTCAGCATTAAAAAACTGATTGTGTGGCTGTCATCCTTTGCAGTTTCTGAGATCCTACTATGTCCAAATTTGCATCCTGCACTACTGCTGTGATCACATTACAAAGGTGTGTTTGGGAGGGGGTTAAATGGGTAGTTGGAGGGTGCATTTGCTCTGAGGGCAGTATCTTTGGCCGTTGTTAATGAAGTAACCCTGTGGTTCCACGAGATGCCATCTCCATTTTGTATCTCACAAGGCTTGAGCAGGAGGTAGAGTAAGTGGGTGGAATCGGACAATTTGGGTAAAATTTAGTGCTCTCTGCCAAGGCTAGTTTGGTGGTAGGGTGCTGCCTTTGCTGTGATTAATTTCATGGCAGGAACGCACATGGACGATCTTCCTGCCCTGATGTCAACTTAGGTCCTTAAGAAATAACTAATGCCCACTTAAGGGCCTCATCCCACCAATGCTGGTCATCACTCGGCAGGAAGAGGGGCTTTTGGGGTTTCTTTTTGTTCAAAGGCACTCTGCCTAAACGAGGAACCCAGTTTAATTCTCTTGCTGCAGACCCCCGTCCCACACCTTCCTACCTTGCAACTCACTTTCCTACCGTCCCTTTCCTGCACTGAGGATCTTCGGCCTTGGCTGGGTATGTTACTGGCAGTAATCACTACCTCCCAATGGAAATGCTGATCAATGAGGATCAGCCAGCTCCTTATAGGTGAGCGGCTCTTAGAGTCATCAAGTTGTACAGTACAGAAGCAGACCCTTCGGTCCAACTCATTCATGCTGACCAGATTTCCTAAATTAATCTAGTCTCATTTGCCAGCATTTAGCCCATATCCCTTTGAACACTTCCTATTCACATACCCATCTAGATGCCTTTTAAACGTTGTAATTGTATCAGCCTCCACCACTTCCTCTGGCAGCTCGTTCCATGCACGCATCACCGTCTGTGTGAAAAAGTTGCCCCTTAGGTCCCTTTTAAATCTTTCCCTAACATCTTAAACCTATGCCCTCTAGTTTTGGACTTCCCCTGGAGTGAGGACCTTGACTGTTCACCCTATCCATGCCCCTCATGATTTTATAAACCTCTAGAAGGTAACCCCTCAGCCTCCGACTCTACAGAGCAAATAGCCACAGCCTATTCAACCTCTCTCTTTAGCTCAATCCCTCCAGTGGGACTTCTGTCCCCAGGGTTCTCAATTCTGGACTGGGAAATTCCGCCTCTGCCTAGTAAACTGCCAGTTAATACAGCAGATCTTACTGAGCAAAAACAATGTGGCTGTCTGCCAAGATTCCTGTTGCTTCCATTAACTACATCTCTTTTTGCAGCACAACCTAGCCATAAAGCAGTAAAAATAATTTTTTCACCCTCACAGTAGCTGTTTTCTTTGTCAGCATTGTTGCCCAAAGGAGCCTTTTGGGATTATGTGGAATTGTACCAGGCTGTGTAGGCCTACCCAAATTTATGACGGTAGGTATTACTGATGTGGATGTGTTTTACCAGAATCTGTGTCCCACTATCCAGTTTCATGTGATGGCGAGACAGTCAGGGAAAGTTGGCCGAATAAAGTAGTTGTGTGTTGAGTTAAGAGTTGGAGAAATTTCTCGTGTATCTGAGACCCTTGCTTTGCATCTGTGATGTTTAGAACTCAGCAAGCAAGTTTGCTCATGGAAAGGCATCTTACTGCTCTGTTTTTGCAGCCAGTTTAACCCTTCCACATGTGCAAATGATTCTGCTCTCTGAGGGTCTGGTTTAATTCATATCCAAATTGTCTACTCTGGGAGTAAGGGACACTTCCATTAAACTCTTCCAGGGAAGGTACAATATGAGGTTAAATACAGGGTATTGCTCAGTCCACACTGTTCAATATTGTTTTAGGAGTGGCAAATTCTCTTGTGAAACTGAGGAACTTGTGACAGCACAAAATTGCTCCACGGGGAGGTGGCTTAAACCAGTTGGACCAAATAGCCCCTCTGTGCTGTTACTGAGCCAGACACAGGCTGATCCCGGTACTGGTCAGAACAGGTTGCCCTGTGGAGGTGGTATAAAGCCCTTTGATGTTCAACGGCCACCTTAGGCTAACGGGGAATCTCACTTATGCAGGGTTCGGTGTCACAGTTAAAAATAACTCAAATTCAGTTCATGAGGAATCAGAGCATCAAACAGACCAGGAGATGGTAAATTTGGTAACCTATGGCAACAGGAGAAAAGCTCTCCTTTGAGAGATATGATATCTGCGATGTATTTCTCTAACTGAATCAAAGCAGACATGAACTACAGAAAATCGCAGAGCAACGAGAGACTCGTTTGCATTTTTATTCATTTGTGGGATGAGGGTGTTGCTGGGTGGGCCAGCATTTATTGGCCATCCCTAGTAGCCTTTGAGAAGGCGATAGTGAGCTGCCTTCCTGAACCGCTGCAGTCCACTTGCTGGAGGTATTGTGGTGATGGCTATTTTATGCCACTGTGTAATGAACAACATTTCTACTTAGCATCCAGAGCTAAAATCCAGCTTTCCTTTACAAACACTTATTCTTGGGGATTCATTTAAGCTCACGTCACCGAGGAAAATGTATTAGCAACATGGAAAAATGGGAGATTTCCTTTTGTTCTTTCTAGAGAAATCATTACCGTTATGCAAAATAATGCATTTTGAATTCTGCTACAATTAGCAATCAGGAGAGATCTGTCATCATTTTGAAAACTAACTCCTTTTATCCACCTGAACCAGTCTCTGAGCTCTGGTCACCACTCTTGCTCTGAAGAAGGGTCCCTGGACTAGGAGACCACTTTGTGGAGCACCTACGCTCGGTTCGTGACAAACTACAACACCCAGTCGCGAACCACTTCAACTCCCCCTCCCACTCCTTCGTCAACATGTCCATCCTGGGCCGCCTCCAGTGCCACAACGATGCCACCTGAAGGCTGGAGGAACAGCACCTCGTATTCCGCTCGGGAACCCTGCGGCCCAATGGTCTCAATGTGGACTTCACGAGCTTCAAAATCTCCCAAACCCGACCTCATCCCAAGACCAGCCCATCTCATCCTTGCCTCCTTGACCTGTCCGTCTTCCCTCCCACCTACCCGCTCCTCCCTCCCCACTGACCAACCCCCATCCCAACTCCCTACCTACACTCACTTTTACTGGCTTCATCCCTGCCTCCTTGACCTGTCCGTCTTCTCTCCACCTATCGGCTCCACTGTCCACCTTCTATCATCGCCACCCTCTCTCTCTATTTATTTCGGAGCCCCCTTTCCCTCCCCCGTTTCTGAAGAAGTGTCCAGACCGGAAACGTCGGCTTTCCTGCTCTGCTGCTGCCTGGCCTGCTGTGTTCATCCAGCTCTACACCTTGTTATCACCCTGGACTAGAAATGTTTTTTTGTGCACAGTTACTGCCAAACCTGCTGAGTTTCTTCAGCATTATCTGTTGATAAACACCTGGGTTTCCCCACCCAACGGTTACACTTATTTACAGTACAGAGGGCCTTTTTGGCCCAATTTAAGCCACCTCCCCACTGGAGCAATTTTGTGCTGTCACAAGTTGTTCAGTTTCACAAGAAAATTTGCCACTCCCTAATACACTATTGAACAGTGTGGAGTGAGCAGTACCCTGTATTTAACTTCCCATTGTACCCTCCCCTAGAAGAGTTTAATGGCACTGTGTTTCTTACTCTCAGAACAGGCATTTTGCATACTAATTAAACTGTGGGTGGAGAATCATTTGCACATGGAAGGATTAGCTACAAGGTTGCAGTTTGGTGCTGAACACAAACTTAACACCAGGATTTGGGACATGCAACTCTAGATCTTGTTCTGATTCCCTTGATCTTTTAAAGCACCTGATGAATAAGCTGAAACCAAACCCAAGTAGCAAATGAAATGCCATTGTTTCCACAGCACCAAATAAACAGAATCCTATTCACCTGATTTCAATCCTCGTGTGTCAGAGATTCCCAAATACTGTCATCCCTCCTGTCTCCTTGGTGCAGTGTGCATTTCAGGAATCTGGAGTGAACATGCTTCACGCCACTGCCTATGTGAAGTTCACTCACTCTCATTCCACAGTTAGAGCCACCACTCAGATTCAAGCCACTGGCTTTGTCTAACCTCCTTGCAGATGGTCTTCATTGCAACTGATTGGTCAGAAGCTGGCCTGGAGTTATCTCTCTTCCAGACAGTTGACACCAGCCTAATTGATGACAAATTGTAGCCCATGGTGTTTGATTTATATGGTTTTCAATTGTGTAGGACACTTTGTTTCCACACCTACCTCCCAGAACAAAGTAGGACATGCAGCTTTTGAGCCATTGGCCAGAAACTGAATTGGACTAGCCTTATAAATCCTGTGGCTGCAAGAGCAAGTCAGAAGCTTGGAATCCTACAGTGAGTAACTTGCATCCTCACACCACCTCCACCTCCACCCAATCACTCACCATCCCCTGCCCCAAAACAAAAGCAGCATTCCTTTTATTTTTTTAAATTCAAAACGGGATAAGGACGTCACTGGCGAGCCAGCTAACATTCACTGAAGAAGGGTCCTGACCTGAAACGTCAACTTTCCTATTCCTCTGATGCTGTCTGGCCTGCTGTGTTCCTCCAACTCCACATTATTTTATATCTGTTACTCCTGAGAGGGAATCCCCTTTTTTAAGCAGAGTAATGGCATTACTCGATGTTAGTAAGGATGATGTGCTAGGAATTTTGACGAAGTTGAAGATAGATAAGTTCCCTGGGCTTGATGGGATTTATCCAAGGATTCTATGGGAAGTGGAGGAAGAGACTGCAGGGCCTTTGGCGATGATCTTTTCATCCTCACTGTCCATGGGTATAGTGCCGGAAGATTGGAGAGTGACAAACGTCATTCCCTTGTTCAAAAAAGGGAATAAGGATAACCCCGGAAATTACAAGCCAGTTAGTCTTACGTCAGTGGTGGGCAAGTTATTGGAAAGGGCTCTGAGAGATACGATTTATGATCACTTAGAAAGGAACGGTTTGATTCGTGATAGTCAGCAATGATTTGTGAGGGGTAGATCATACCTCACAAACCTTATTGAATTCTTTAAAGAGGTGACCAAACACATGGATGAAGGTAGAGCAGTGGATGTGGTATACATGGATTTAAGTAAGGCATTTGATAAGGCTCCCCATGGTAGGTTCATGCAGAAGGTAAGGAGGCATGGGATAGAGGGAAATGTGGCAGATTGGATTCAGGATTGGCTGACCCTTAGAAAACAAAGGGTGGTAGTGGACGGAAAACATTCAAGATGCTGCTCAGTTACGAGTCGTGTACCACAAGGATCTGTTCTGGGTCCTCTTCTATTTGTGATTTTTGTAAATGATTTGGATGAAGGAGTGGAAGGGTGGATTAGTAAGTTTGCGGACGATACGATGGTGGGTTGCGTTGTGGATAGTGCGGAGGGCTGTTCTATGTTACAAAGGGACATTGATAGGATGCAGAGCTGGGCTGAGAAGTGGCAGATGGAGTTTAACCCTGAAAAGTGTGAGGTGATTCATTTTGGAAGGACAAACTTGAAAGCAGAATACAGGGTTAAGGGAAAGATTCTTGGCAGTGTGGAGGAGCAGAGGGATCTGGGGGTTCA
>NC_063350.1:1202665-1236510 GCF_021869965.1 Rhincodon typus
AGGGTGGAGGTAGCTATTACGAGGGGGCATAGTTTTAAAGTGAGTGGAGGTAGATATAGGGGAGACGTCAGAGGTAGGTTCTTTACTCGGAGAGTGGTCGGGGCGTGGAATGCATTGCCGGAGAGGGTAGTGGAGTCGGCCTCATTAGGGGCATTTAAGCGGCTATTAGATAGGCACATGGATGATGGTATAAGGTAGGGGTGGAGGTTAGATAGACCTTAGGATTAGGGTAAAACTTCGGCACAACATCGTGGGCTGAAGGGCTTGTACTGTGCTGTATTGTTATATGTTCTATTAAGCAACAGCTTTGCCTCTGTTACCCTGACAGGGAATAGAGGGAGGTATCCAAGCTTTAAATACAATTTTTAAAAGTCTGTAATATTTTAACTTCTAATTCTATGTTCCTATCACTTATTTTGGTCTCTGCAAAATGAACCTGATCAGAGAGACCAGGTTAGTAACTACTTAAGTTTTATATTTCTTGGTGTTAAAGTAGCCATGATCTTTCCCGACTCCATTACCGGGAAATCTAAATCAAATTGTGGAGGCTTCAGCTGAACTTAGTTGCACCTCAGGATCACGAGCACAATCAGATCAGTTCCTGGTCAAATTTGACTCCTCCTTTCACTTTCCTTTCAAAAGAAAACTGTCCCCCTCCCAGTCATGCAAACTCACCACAGTTTTCCCCTCACTTAAACATTTACTGAATTGTTTCATGGCCTTCAGACAAAATCTTTTGGTTACAAATATAAAATATCAGGGTTTTTTGGGAGAAGAGATGGTGTTTAACCTGTTGTGTTAAACACACACTCATACGTTGATACACTGCTGGTTTATATTTAATTTGGACACCAGTTAAAGTCAGTGTAGACATTGGTTTCCACTCCTTCCTCTTGGCCCCCGAGTGATTGATTGATGGGAGGTTGAAGTCTGAACGCAGACATTGACATACCATTTGGGACAGTCAGCTCTTGTGAAGAAATGCAGTGTGAATCACTCCAGATTCATTGAGTGTTGTGTTTGCCTTTGATTGGAGATTTGCATGAATTTTTCAGGGAGTGGCAGTGTTGGTGTAAGTCAACCTTTGAGCAACAATCAATGTTTTGTTGCTGTGGTAATGGGTGTTCTTCACGCATGTGGCAGCAGAACACCTAATATTGAAGGTATTAGGCATTCAGGGTTTAACCTCCTTTTAAGGTTACAGTTGTGTTGGAGGGAGGGAATTAAACATTGGTTGGTAATTCTTTGCATTTGTGCATATTTAATATTCCTCATGAAAAATTACATTTCAAAATGAACATGGGATACAGTTACAATGAAGGTAAATCTTATCAGAGTTACTTTGATCAATTTCCATAGTTTCACAAAATTTATGCAGAACTTAGAACTAGAATTAGGTTTTGTTGTCATGTGTCCTCAAGTACAGGGGTATCAGTGCAACAAAAACAGCAAAAAGTCGCCATTTCCGGTACAAAATCTTCGGTATAAATTAGAAAAATGGAAAAAAAGTTAAAAGATCAGAATTACAGTCCTTATAAAGCTAGGTGCAAAGATACCGAAGTACAAAATCTTAGGTATAACTTTGAAAAATAAAGAAATAAAGGTAAAACCTTTCAGCATTACAGTCTTTCTAAAGCAGGGAGTCCGCGCTGGGCTTCACCTTGAGCCCAGGAGTCTGTGAAGCCCATGATTGGCTTCCACGAGGCCAGGAGTCTGTGCTGGGCTACCTTGAGGTGGCCAGGAATCCGAGTCCATCTCTACTGGGCTTCCTCAAGACTGGGAGTCCCTTGTGTCCGTGCTGACTCAACTCTCCACCACGGATACCATCCAACAAATGGGGGTGAATAGAGAGGAAAAAACAGAAGAAAAACAGCTGACAAATATGAAGAACAGAAAGAATGATCAGTAGAACTTCTAATGTAGGGAAAAATCAAGACATCTCACAGAAGTTCCTTCTAGAGTAAGGTGTGGCAGCCAGCTAAATAAGAGGATTTCTGAACATCAGGATGGATGTACTGGTCGTACTTAAATATTGGGATGAAATTTCAAAAATTGAGACATCACTGATTTGGAAGCCAATGTTAGCTAGTGACAATAGTGGACAATAGGTGAACAGAATGTAGTGCAAGTTGGGGAATAAGCAAGAGAATAACCTCCACTTTCAAGAACATGTAAGATGGGAAGCTGTCCAGGAGTGCCTTCAAACGTTCAAATCTTGGGTAACAAAGGTATGGAGAAAGGTTTCAGCAGGAGATAAGCTGAGGCAGCAGTGGGACAATGGTGACACAAAGGTAGGTGGAGGTGCAGTTAGTGTTGAAGAAGCGAGGAGGCTGCAGAAGGACTTGGACAGATTAGAAGAGTGGGCAAGGGCGTGGGAAATGGAATACAATGTGGAAAAGTGAGAGGTTATGCACTTTGGTTGGAAAAATAGAGGGATAGACTTTTGTAAACAGGGAAAGGCTTCGGAGATCTGAAGCATAAAAGGGATTTGGGAGTCCTGGTTCAGGATTCTCTTAGGGTTAACATGCAGATTAGGTGACAGTTAAGAAGGCAAATGCAATGTTCCCAATCATTTCAAGAATACAAGAGCAGGGATGTACTGCTGAGGCTGTATAAGGCTCTTGTCAGACTGCGTTTTGAATGTGTGCTTAGTTTTGGGCCCCTCAACTAAGGGATGTACTGGCATTGGAGGGGTCCACAGGAGGTTTACAGGAATGATCCTAGGGATGAAGGGCTTGTCATATGAGGAGCAGTTGAGAACTCTGGGTCTGTACTCCGTGGAGTTGAGAAAGATGAGGGGGGATCTGATTGAATCTTACAGAATGATTTTCATTTCTTCATTTATGGGACATGGGTGTGACTGGCTCGGCCAGCATTTATTGCCCATCCGTAGTTGCCAGTGAGAAGGTAGTGGTGAGCTGCCTTCTGAACCACTGCAGTCCATTTGGTGCTGTAGGTTGACCCACAATGTCCTTAGAGAGGGATTCCATGATTTTGACCCAGCACTGCTGAAGGAACTACAATATATTTCCAAGTCAAGATGGTGAGTGGTTTGGAGGGGAGCTTGCAGATGGTGGTGTTCCTATATATCTAACTATCTATCTTCCCATCTTTTAGATAGAAGTGGTCATGAGTTTGGAGGGTGCTTTCTGCGGATCTTGTAGATAGTAGCAGCAGTGTGTACTGGCGTTGGTGATGGAGGGATTGGGTGTTTGTGGATGCAGTGTCCATCAAACGGGCTGCTTTGTCCTGGATGATGGCGAGCTTCTTAAGTGTTCCTGGAGCTGCATCCATCCAGGCAAGTGGACAGTATTCCATGACACTCCTGACTTGTTCCTTGTTGATGATGGACAGCTTTCCGAAGTCCGGAAGTGAGTTACTTGTTGCAGTATTCCTCGCCTCTGACCTGCTCTTGTGGCCGCTGTGTTTATGTGGTGAGTCCAGTTGTGTTTCTGGTCAATAGTAACCCCAGGATGTTGATAGTGGGTGAGTGAGTGATGGTAATACAGTTGACTGTCAAGGGGAGTTGGTTAGATTGTCTCTTATTGGTGGTGGTCATAGCCTGGCATTTGTGTAGTGTGAATTTTACTTGCCACTTGTCAACCCAAGCCTGGATATTCTGCAGAATTTGCATTTGAACATGGACTGCTTCCAACGAATGGTACTGAACATTGTGCAAACATTGGCGAACATCCCTACTTCTGACTTTATGATGGATGGAAGGTCATTGATGAAACAGCTGAGGATGGTTTGGGCCTAGGACATTACCCCAAGGAACTCCTGCAGAGATGTCTTGGAGCTAAGATGATTGACCTTCAACAACCACGACCATCTTCCTATGTGTCGGGTATGATTCCAACCAGTGGAGAGTTTGCCCCTGATACCCATTGATTACAATTTTGCTGGGCTCCTTGATGTCAAGGACTGTCACTCTCACCTCCCCTCTCGAGTTCAATTCTTCTGTCTATGCTTGAACGAAGGCTGTAATGAGGTCAGGAGCTGGGTGGCCCTGGTGGAACCCAAACTGGGCATTACTGAGCAGGTGCTGCTTGGTAGCACTGTTGATGACGCCTTCCATCACTTCACTGAATATTGAGAGTAGGCTGATGGGGTGGTAATTGGTTGGGTTGGATTTTTGTGTATAGGACATACCTGGACAATTTTCTACATTGTCGGATAAATGCCAATGTTGTAAATGTACTGGAAGAGCTTGGCTAGGGGAGTGACATGTCCTGGAGCATGTCTTCATTACTACTTCCAGAATGTTGTCAGGGCCTATAGCCTTTGCAATATTCAGTGCCTCCAACCGTTTCTTGATATCTGTGATGCTGGGGACCACTAGAGCAGCTCAACATGGATCATCCTCTCGGCACTTCTGACTGAAGTTTACTGCGAATGCTTCAAGTCTTATGTATTGCACTGATGTGCTGGGCTGTTCCATCATTGAAGATGGGTTTATTTGTGGAGCTGCCTCCTGTGGTGAGTTGTTTAATTGTCCACCACTGTTCATGACTGGGTGTGGCAGGTTGCTGGTGGGGAGATGTGCTAGAGCTACTTGGAAGGATTTAAGCTAGTAAAGGATAGGACCCAGTGCAATAGTGAGGAATGAGATCAGTCTGATACTGGTACAGTTGGGGAAAAGAGGAGCAAGTCAAACAGTCAGGAACAAAGCAGAGAACGAGGTAAGACTGATAAATTAAACTGCATTTATCTCAATGCAAGAGGCTAATAGATAAGGCAGATGAACTTAGGGCATAGTTGGGAAAATGGGACTGGGACATTGGTGGCTCATTGGTGGACAGGACTGGCAGCTTAATGTTCCAGGGTATAGATGCTATAAGAAGAATAGAAAGGGAGTGGGCAAGAGAGGAGGGGACATGGCGTTTTTGAGTAGGGATAACATTATGGCTGTGCTTCGGGAGGATATTCCTGGGAATATGTCCAGGGAAGTTATTTTGGTTGAACTGAGAAATGAGAAGTAAGAAAGGGATGGTCACCTTGTTGGGATTGTACTATAGACTCCCCAATAGTCAGTGGGAAATTGAGAAACAAATTTATAAGGAGTGATTGGGTGGTTATGATAGGGGATTTTAACTTTCCAAACATAGACTGGGACTGGATAGTTTTAAAGGCTTGGATGGAGAGGAATTTTAAGTGTGTACAAGAACATTTTCTGATTCAGTATGGGGATGAACCTACTAGGGAAGGTGCAAAACTTGACTTACTCTTCAGAAATAAGGGCAGGTGACTGAGGTGTCAGTGGGCGAGCACTTTGGAGCCAGTGATCATAATTCTATTAGTTTTAAAATAGTGATGGAAAAGGATAGACCAGATCTAAAAGTTAAATTGGAGGAAGGCCAATTTTGATGATGTGAAACTTCTTGCCTCCCAAATTGATTGGGGGAGGATATTCGCAGGTAAAGGGACGGCTGGAAAATGGAAAGCCTTCAGAAATGAGATAATGAGAGTCCAGGGACAGTATATTCCTGTTAGGGTGATGGGCAAGGCTGGTAGGTGTAAGGAGTGCTGGATGACAAGAGAAATTGACGTTTGGTCAAGAAAAAGAAGGAAGCAGGTGTTGGGTACAGACGGCAGAGTTCGAGTGAATCCTTAGAGTATAAAAGCAGTAGGAGTATACTTAAGAGGGAAATCAGGAGGGCAAAAAGGGGACATGAGATAGCTTTGGCAAAAAGGGTTAAGGAGAATCCAAAGGGATTTCATAAGTTCATTAAGGACAAAAGGATAACTAGGGAGAGAATAGGGCCCCTTAAAGGTCAGCAAGGCTCCCTATGTGTGGAACCACAAAATACTGAACAATTATTTTACATCAGTGTTTACTGTGGAGAAAGATATGGAAGATAGAGAATGTGGGGAAATAAATAGCGATATCTTGAAAAATGTCCATATTACATAGGTGGTGTTGCTAGATGTCTTAAAATGCATAAAGGTGGATAAATCCCTGGGACCTGATCGGGTGTACCCTAGAATACTGTGGGAAGCTAGGGAAGTGATTGCTGGGCCCCTTGCTGAGATATTTGTGGCATCAATAGCCTTGGGCAAGGTGCCCGAAGACTGGATATTGGCTAACGTAGTGCCTCTATTTAAGAAAGATGGTAAGGAAAAGCCAGGGAACTGTAGACCGGTGAGCCTGACATCAGTACTGGATAAGTTACTGGAGGGAATCCTGAGGGACAGGATTTACATATATTTCAAAAGGCACGGACTGATTAGGGATTGTCAGCATGGCTTTGTGCGTGGAAAACTTGATTGAGATTTTTGAAGAAGTAACAAAGAGGGCTGATGAGGGCAGAGCAGTGGATGTGATCTGTGTGGGCTTCAGAAAGGCGTTCAACAAGGTTCCTCATGGTAGACTGGTTAGCAAGGTTAGATCACATGGAATACAGGGAGAACTAACCATTTGGATATAGAACTGGCTCAAAGGCAGAAGACAGAGAATGCTTTTCAGACTGGAGGCTTGTGCCCAGTGGTGTGCCACAAGGATCAGTGCTGGGTCCACTGCTTTTCATCATTTACATAAACGATTTTGATGTGAGCATAGGAGGTATGGTTAGTGAGTTTGCAGATGATACCAAAATTGGACGTGTAGTGGACAGCGAAGAAGTATAACGGGATCTTGATCAGATGGGCATATGAGCCGAGGAGTGGCAGATGGAGCTTAATTTAGATAAATGTGAGGTGCTGCATTTTGGAAAGGCAAATCAGGGCAGGACTTATACACTTAATGGTAGGGTCCTAGGGAGTGTTGCTGAACGGAGAGACTTGAGTGCAGGTTCATCGTTCCTTGAAAGTGGAGTCGCAGGTAGATGTTTGCACTGACCAATAAAGGCAAGCATACCATTGGGTATAGTTGTTGTTCTGAGGAAGGGTCACTGGACCCGAAACGTTAACTCTGATTATTTTTTTTCTTCACAGGTACTGCCAGACCTGCTGAGCTTTTCCAGCATCTTCTGTTTTTGTATAGGAATTGGGGGCTTATGTTACAGCTACACAGAACACCGGTTAGGCTACTTTTGGAGTACTGTGCGCAACTCTGGTCTCCCTCCTATAGGAAGGATGTTGTGAAACTAGAAAGGGTTCAGGAAAGATTTACAAGGATGTTGCCAGGGTTGGAGGGTTTGAGCTATAGGCAGAGGCTGAATAGGCTGGGGCTGTTTTCCCTGGAGTGTCGGAGGCTGAGGGGTAACCTTGTAGAGGTTTATAAAATCATGAGGGGCACGGATAGGGTAATTAGCCAAGGTCTTTACCTGGGGTGGGGAGTCCAAAACTAGAGGGCATACGTTTAAGGTGAGAAGGGAAAGATTTAAAAGGGAACTAAGGGGCAACTTTTTCAACAGAGGGTGGTGCGTGTATGGAATGAGCTCACAGAGGAAATGGTGGATGCTGGTACAATTACAACATTTAAAAGGCATCTGGATGGGTATATGATTAGGAAGCGTTTAGAGTGATATGGGCCAAATGCTGGCAAATGGGACTAGATTTATCTAGGATATCTGGTCGGCATGGACAAGTTGGACTGAAGGTTCTGTTTCCATGCTGTACACTTCTGTGATTGATTGACTGTAACGTGTAGATCTGATCTGGTTGTGGGATTGCTTAGCTCGTACTATCGCGTGCTGCTTAGGACTACTTGCATACCATACAGCATGTTTGGCAGCTTCACCAGGTTAACATTTCATTTTTAGGTGTGGCTGGTGGTGCTCCTGGCATGGCCTTCTGCATTCCATTGAACCAGTGTTGATCCCCTGGCTTGATGGTAATGGTCGAATGGGGGAATATGCCGGGCCATGAGGTTACAGATTGTGCTGGAGTACAATTCTGCTGCTGTTGATGGTCCACAACACCTCATGGATGCCCAGTCTAGAGTTGCTGAAAATGAGATTATGTTTTTCCCTGTTGGTTCCCTCACTATCTGTTGCAGACCCAGTCTGGCTGGTATGTCCTCAATCAGTAATACTGCTGCCGAGCCACTTTTGGGTGATGGACATTGAAATCTTACACCCAGAGTACATCTGCAATCTTGCCACTCTTCATGCTTCTTCCAAGTGTTGTTCAGCATGGAGGAGTACCGAGTCATCAGCTGAGGGAGGACAGTGTGTGGTATTCAGGTTTCCTTACCCATACTTAACCAGAGACCATGAGATTTCATGGGGTCTGGAGTCAATGCTGACAACTCCCAGGGCAATTCTCTCTTGACAGTATATCATTGAACCACAATCTTTGCTGGGTCTGCCCTGCTGGTGGGATAGGACAAATCCAAGGATGGCAATGGTGGTGTTATACTTACGTAATCATACCTGACAGACAGTGTCTTGCTGTTCCTTGACTAGTCTGTGAGATAGCTCTCCCAATTTTGGCACTATCCCTCAGATATTGGTAAGGAGGACTTTGCAGGGTCAACAGGGCTGTTTCTGACGTTGTCTTTTCCTGATGCCTAGTTCAATGCCAGGTGGTCCGTCCAGTTTCATTTCTTTGTTGAGACTTCATAGCGATTGATACAACTGAGTGGCTTGCTGGGCCATTTTAGAGGGCAGTTCCAAGTCATCCACATTGCTGTGGGTTTGGAGTCACATGTTGGCCAGACCAGGTGAGGGTGGCAATTTTCCTTCCTGAAGAACATTAGTGAACCAGTTGGGTTTTTCCCAACAATCAGCAATAATTTCACGGTCATCAGTAGATTCTTAATTCTAGTTTTTTTTAATGAATTCAAATTCCACCATGCTGTGGTAGGATTCAGACCCAGGTCCCCAGAATGTTAGCTGAGTTTTTGGATTAATAGTCTAGTGATAATATCACTAGTCCATTGTCTCCCTGCACTGAGAGGACTGGTTGTGGAGAAAATGTTTCCACTAGTAAGAGAGACTAGGACTGAAGGTCACAGCCTCAGAGTGAGGGGATGATCCTTTAGAACTGAGATGAGGAAGAATTTCTTCAGCCTGAGGGTGATGGGTGAATCTGTGGAACTCGGAGCCTCAGAAGGCAGCAAGGCCAGGTCATTGAGTGTATTTAAGAACGAGGTAGGTGGGTTCTTGATTGTTAAGGGGATCAAGGGAAGGCAGGAGAATGGGGTTGAAAAACATACTAGCCACGATCGAATGGTCTGAATCTACTCCTATGTGTTATGGTATTATGGACATTATAGAAAAACAAAACAAAGAACTGCAGATGCTGGAGATCTGAAACAAAATCAAAAATTGCTGGGGAAACTCCATAGATCTGGCAGCATCTGTGGGGAGAGAAAGAGTGAATGTTTCAAGTCCAATGAGCCCTCTTGAGAACAGTTCTGATGAAGAGTCACCAAGCTGGAAAGATTAATTCTGCTTTCTGTCCACAGATGCTGGCATACCTGCTGAGTTTCTCCAGCATTTTCTAGGTTTTGTGACATTATGGAGTTGGAAATAAATTATCTCAATGATGGCTCCAATAAATGATTGGGAGCTCACCTTGGACTCAAATACAGTGTCAAAGTTGTGAATCGTTTTGTGTGGTTTCAGACAGTTATCTGGCACAGGAATAGCTCCAGTGCTAAATGAACAGTGTTTGTGGCAAGGATAGGAAAACAAAGACTTCATTCTTTACAAGATTTCTGCTTTTCCTGTTCTGGTCATCAGCTAAACAGCTGACAGTTTAGACACAGTGGAGTAATTGAGGGAGGTGGAGTTGAGGATGTGGTCAGAAGATGTAACAGGGTTAGGATGCGGATGAGAAATACGAGGGATCAAGGATAGGTCTTTGGGGAACATGGGAAGTAACAATGTGGGGACAGGAAGAGAAATTGCAGATGGCTCTGTGGCTACAACTGGACAGATAAGAATGGAATTGGGTGACAGCATCCACCATCATCACCGCCCCCCACCCCCACCCCGAGATGGGCGACAATGGAGAGGGTGGTATGGTCAAAGTCCACAGGCAGGACGAAGGGGGCAAAGTTGTCCGCTGTCAGTCACACAGGATGTTATTTGTGAGTTTGATTAGAGCTGTTTTGGTACTGTGGCCGGAGCAAAATCCTGATGGTTCTGATAGACTTTCAGCATAACCTTACTGTAACCTTGGAACTATCCTGTTTGCAGGGTAAGAGTATTGTTCCCACTATTACCAGGGACAGGGTCAGAGAAATGTGTGGAATTTCTCCCCAAGGTTGATTTCTGGGATTGAGGCAACACTGGCTAATACATGAACCTTTGTCTCAATTTGAGCTCTGAATCATAGAGTCATAGGGTCCTACAGCATGGAGACAGGCCCTTTGTCCCAAACTGGTCCATGCCAACTGAAATGTCCATCCACGCTAACCATATCCTTCTAAACATTTCCTATCCATTGTATTTGTCCAAATGCCTTTTAAATGTTGTTAGTGTACCCGCCTCAACTGCTTCTGCTCATGCCATATGTGTACCACTCTGTGTTTAAAAAAAAAAGTTGCTTCTCAGGTTCCCATTTATTCTTTTCCCCCTTACCTTAAACTGATGCCCTCTAGTCCTCGATTCCCCAACCCTGGGAAAAAGATTGAGTGTATTCACCCTATCCGTGCCTCTCATGATGTTATACAGTTCTATAAGATCCCCCCGTCGGTCTCCTTGTGTCCTGGCAACGTCCTTGTAAATTTCTTCTGCACTCTTTCCAGTTTAATGACATCCTTCCTATAGCAAGGTGACAAAAACTGAATACAATACTTCAGGTGTGGCCTCATCAATGTCCTATACAACTGCAACATAACTTCCCAACTTCTATACCCAGTGTCCTGACTGAAGGCCAGTGTGCCAAAAGCCTTCATCACCCTGTCTCCCTGTGACTCCATTTTCAGAGAACTGTGCACCTGAACCCCAAGGGCCTTTTGTTCCGCTCAACTCCTTAAGGCCCTACCATTCACCATGAAACTCCTACCTTGATTTGACTTTCCAAAATACAACACCTCGCACTTACGTATGTTAAACTCCATTTGCCATTTCTCGGCCCACTTCCTCAGCAGATCAAGATCCTGCTGCAGTTTCTGATAACGTTCCTATTTTCGTGTCATCTGCAAACTTATTAACCATGCCTTGTACATTCTCATCCAAATCATTTGATATGGATAGCAAACAGCAATGGGCCTAGCACTGACCCCTGAGATGCACCATTAGTCACAGGCCTCCCGTCCATCAAGCATCCTTCCATTATTAGCCTCTGCTTCCTACCATCAAGCCAATTGTGTATCCAATTTTCCAGTCCCTGGATTCCATGCGATCTAACCTTCCAGAGCAGCCTACCATGTGGAACCTTATCAAAGGCCTTACTGAAATCCATATAGACTACGTCTACCGCCCTGCCCTCGTCAGCCTTCCTGGTCACTTCATCAAAGAGCTCTAACAAATTTGTGAGACGTGATCTCCCACACACGAAGCCATGCTGACTACTCCTAATCAAACCTTGTCTTTCCAAACGCATGTATGTCTTATCCCTCAGAATCTTCTCAAGTAACTTACCTACCGCAGATGTTAGGCTTACTGGTCTGTAGTTCCCAGGTTTTTCTTTGCAACCCTTCTTAGGAAGATTGCTTCTCCTCATTTCTGTGGCATGGTGTTATGAGAAATGTAAAGATATGTTTGTAACATGAGTTTAAAACCAAGTTCACAATTGGGTGGAAAGGAACGCAGCATTGTCAGAGGCTGAATACCTGAGTAAGTGCTCCACTGTCAGATGGTTAGTGCTGAAGGAGAGCAGTGCTGTTGGTGAGATACAGTACTGAGGGAGCGCCGCACTGTCGGAGGGTCGGCACTGAGGGAGCGCCGCACTGTCGGAGGGTCGGCGCTGAGGGAGTTCTGGACTACTGTAGAAGCTGACATTTAGAAGACATGTTAAATCCAAGGGTCTGTATGCCCATTTGAGTGAACAAAGATGATCCCACAGTGCTATTTCAGTGAATAGAGAATTTTCCTATGTGTCCTTGCCAATATCCAATGATCATCCTAGATCACGAAAATGGAACATTTGATTGTTTATCTCAGAAATCACTGCTTTGGCTGGATATCGTTGAGTCACATGTTTGAGGTATTGGAAGGAATTTGTGTGTAACGTAACAGAACCCAACAGTAATCAGCCCCTTCAGGAGAGTGGATTGAACCTTGGAAAAATAGTCAGCATCTGTCTTCCTCAGATACTGGTCCAATTGTTAAATAATCAGACCACACTTCAGTAAATATTTACATCAAATCCATACTCAGTCAGGGATTGATTCATTGACTACTCATGGATGCAGTTCTACAGCCCACATTCACTACACCCAGCTGTGGAACAGACGTTCTCTGTTGGAGCTCTGCTATTGGAACTTGGCGTAGAAGGTCAAATAGTTACTGCAGCTTGGGATTCCAAACCATCAGTCACCTGCAGAATGATTTTCAAGCTCTGACCATTTGTCGCGTCATGTGTCCACACACATTGGTCTCACATTCTTTCTTCGGTCTTTTGGACCTTTACACGCTCACTGGTCATCTCTACCTAACCCTGAAGCCTTCCTCATTGCTCACCTTCCTCCTCAAACCACCCCTAATTTATCATTCTCGCCTTATTGACCTTTCTTCTCTCTTTCTTATCCCTCCAAATTGCAAGATTTTAGAATTTGCTTTAGCATCCCCCATCTCCAGTGACTGGATTGGAATTCTCAATGCTTCCTATTTTGAACTTCCTACATCCTGCTTCAATGGATCCTTTCTTAAGAATTAACAATCTCTGTGCAGATTGGAACCTTGTACCTGGGGAAGAAAATGATGAGATTCTCTTGAAAATAAAATCCAGTGTCAAATTTGAAAACAAAACTAAATGTATGTACTGGGATTTTGCAGCATTGACTGAGAGATTCTGCCTAGTTCCACAGCAGCAACTATTGTTTGCTGACAAATCACTGCAATCCGTCCATGTGAGTGTCATTGAGTGACATGACTGAGTATAGACTGTTAGGATGTGCTGTATCAGTCCTGCACTGCTGGTGTTCTCAACTGCAGAGAGTGTCTGCTGTATGGTTGCAATGAATTGTAGCTGGCTGTAGTAAAGACACTTGAATGAAATCCTGGTTTCCGCACAGTGTATGAAGTGAATAGAAGGTTATCTCACCATTACTAATACAAATTACTGCAGTTACATAACAAACTCTCAATGCTGGGAGCATCTGGAATCTGAAAAGGTTGTGCAACTCCCCCTCCAATGGGGACAACTTGCTGCAATACTCCCCACTTGCCTGGGTGGGTGCAGTCTGATGCTTGAAACTTGGCACCATCCAGGACAAAGCCTGCTTGTTTGGCACCACATCCACAAACACACACTCCCTCTGCCACAGACACTCAGAAGCAGCAGTGTGTACTATCGACAAGATGCACTGCAGAAATTCACCAGGACTCCTTAGACAGAATCTTCCAAACCCATTACTACTACCATCTAGAAGAACAAGGGCAGCAAATACATGAGAACACAACAATCTACAAGTTCCCTTCCAAGCCACTAACCATCCTGACTTGGAAATACATGACCATTCCTTCAGGATCAATGGGTCAAAAATCCTGGAATAAAAGCATAAGTGGAAATCTGAAACTAACACATAGTGCTGGAGAAATTCAGTAGGTCTGGCATTATGTGTGGAGAGAGAAATAGTACTGATTTTAAAAATAGCCCCCTCCCCACTTTTAAGCAGTAATGTATTTTCCTAGAATTGATTGTTACTCGTGGGACTGCTGTGGGATAACTTCCTGCAAGGCTCCCTGGAGAGGTTTTGTTGAGATGATGGTACTCTTTTTGTGTTTCCTGTCTTTCTCAACTTTTACCACAACAGCACATTACAAAGCATCAACTTGCCAAAAAAGTTGATATTCGAGGTGCAGTCAATGCTGTAAGCCACAGTTAGATCTAACATATATTCTCCAGAAATGCAGGGATATAATGACTAACTAATCCGTATTTGCAATGTTGGTTGAGTGAAAGATAATCACCAAATTTCAAAAGTAACATACCTGGTTTTCTAATCAATTGTGCAATGAGAACAATAACACGCACCCGAGAGGGTGCAACAGGGTCGGGGTTTAATGATTCAAAAAAAAGTTACTCCAACATTGCGGCGCTCCCTCGGCCCTGACCCTCTGGCATTGCAGCGCTCCCTCAGCCCTGACCCTCCAACAGTGTGGCGCTCCCTCAGCCCTGACCTTCCAACAGTGCAGCGCTCCCTCAGCCCTGACCCTCTGGTGTGGCGCTCCCTCAAATCTCTGGACTGTGTCCTAAGCCCCAGAGCTTCTGATTCAGAAGGGAATGTGTTGCTCAAAGTTCCACAACTGAACGAGCCATTACAGTGATGAGGGCTTAACTAACAATGTGCCAGCCCCTGGGACAGAGAGTGAACTCATGCAATAGAGCTGGAATGACAGGTGTGTCTCCAGGCACTGTCTCCACTTTTGCTAACTCTATGCTCAAAGAATCGCTCACCTTCAACTGCAGAAGTCAAGGTGAAGCCTGTTTGAGCTGGTCAGTCAGCTGCCAGCTGCAACCTGCCTGTTGCAACATGCTGGCCTATTGAGGGAATAGCTCCCTTATCATGTATTATCTGGATTATAGTTGAAATTGTGGGGAATAACCAAGAGACAATGGACCCCAGGAGTGAGCAATATGTTGCCAAATTCTTGCAACTTTCAAGCTTGCAGCAGGCTGTGCCTCTCTGTCTAAGCCATATACCCTGTAATTCTCCCTGAACGTTCTGTTACTTCTACACAGTTACCTTCCCCGCACCCCCAACCATGACATACTTTCAGTTTTGAATATGTTTGTAACTACTTAATTATTCTTTGGGCGTTGGTCTTTTTGTGCTCCTGTGACATCAGATATTTTCATGTTAGAAGTGACTGTAAATGCAAGTGTTGTTGTGTTTGACATAAATTGTTGGAAAATTTAAAAAATGAAACCAAATTAAAATGAGCTTTAAGACAATGTGACACAGTGTGAAGTACATTTTGGGTGTTATATTTGATTAATGATAAACTCTGCAGTACTCACTGAGCTGTGGAATCCTGAAAAAATTAAAACCTCCATTCTGTGCTAAAAGAAGAATCTTACTTATGGAGTTATTTAAGCTCCAAATGTTAACCTCAGAATCTTTTAAACCAGAATGGCTCAGAAATAGAAACCAGAAATAAGGCTTCAAGGAATCCCAGCTTGTCTTGTAATCTGGGTATTTTTGGTGGTCTGGCAGAAGGTTAGACGTGCAGTCTGTCTCTAACCAAGTTGACTTTTTCTGAGGGTCTCTCTATTTTTGGGAAAAGGGCCCATTAGATACTGTCTCCCTAGTTCTCTATCTGCCTCCGTGCCACAGCTCAGCATTGGGCAGTGGCTTCCGGCTAGAAACAGTGGATCAAAAACAGAACATGCTGGAGAAACTCAACAGATCTGGCAGCATCTGTACAGAAAAAAAGAGTTAATGTTTAGAATCCAGTGGCTCTTCATTGCAACCAGCAAAGAGTCACTGGACTCGAAATGTCAACTTTGTTTTTCTCTCTGCTGTCAGATCTGCTGGGTTACTCCAGCACTTTGTTGTTGTTTCAGATTTCTAGCATCTCGACATTGCTTTTGTTCTGCAGAAACAGTGGATACTGTGCCTGAACAATAGCTGGATAATGGGGATTGAGAGATCAAACTGGATGAAGGACTTCGTTCAAGGTGCAGGTGGCTTATGTGATCAATGGAGAGAAACAAATGGAGAGGGTTTGTCAATCCTTCAGAAACCCCCCACCCAAACCCCATACTGCTTATCCAAGGAATCAATTTGATGTGCTTTTTCTGGAGTGCGAGGGTTTAACATTTCAAAATGTAGACTGCAGGGAGAAAAGCGGAGGTGAAGGAATCTAGCTCCTATTTTCCAGTTGGGGATGTGTTTGAAGAGAAGATTCCTAGTTGTGTAACATGGGGTGAAACATTGTAGATTCTAGATCAGTTCTGATGGTGAAGCTTCTGGGAGATGTTTAAATACCTCACACCCACACACTGAGGCAGGTTGGCTGTGGAATGTCTCTCTTTTGTGTTAGTTTTGCATCACCCTGTATACTTAGTGGGAATATAGAAGTAGGGCAGTTGACACCATTGAGTGATCATTACTCCAAATGGAACTCTGTCCAAGTCTTGAGTCCTGTTTCTAGCCCTGTTATTGGAGGGATTTTGAGGATTTCCAATCCACTCCCCTCTCCCAATCACCACCACCACCACCCACGCCCAGCATTTTTGTGCTTAGTTCTTCTCATTTGGCCCTCCTCGGCCCCTCACTCACCCTTCCCCACCATTTACACCAGCTTGCGTGCACCAGCATCATCTTTATAGGGTTCATTTCCAAACTTGTTGCTTGCTAATCATTGAGACAGTCTGCTCTTTCCTCACTGCCACAGACAGTGAATAATCTATGGATAAAATGTGCTCAGTGTCGCTGCCAAGTTATAACTCAATCCAGGTGCTCAGACTGTTTGTGGAATGTGGGATAGAATCCATTCCCTCTCCTGCGCTGCCTTGTCGTGCTGGTGAAGAGTTTACAACCCTCTGAACCCCCTCAAACTGCACAGCATTCTCAACCCCTCCTCCAAGTTGCTCAAACACTCACCAGGTTGGCTTTCACATGTGTAGATCAAGCAACAGAGATTACATATCTTTTGTTTATCAGCCTGTTAAAGAGATCCATCAGTCACATGGGAAAGGTTAAGACTGCAGACAGCTAACGGGCTCCGAGCTTGCAGTCTGACCTTCCATAGGCAGCAGTTAACATGAATCTTTGTATCCTTCGGCATTATTGTCCTCGCAGCTTGGTCTGGCATTTTTCCCTGGACCTTTGAAAGTTGAAGAGGGAGGGGTGTTGCACCTGGAGCACTGCTGATTCGGCTGAGATGGTGATCAGCATCATTCACTGAAGAAGGAAGCAGGATAGACTGCTGCTGTCCATCAGCCCATGGGGAACTAAATAAATGAACACTGCAGCCTGTGATTAGCCTTCATTATGATGCTCTCCATTGCTTAACATTCAGCTCACTGATCAGTGAAGCTGTGTCTCCAGGAGAATGGACACAATCCTGGGGTGACAGAGTGCAGACGATGATGTCAAACTCAATAACGAAGTGACAAACTAAACAGTGTGCGGCTTTTTATAAAGAACGATACCCCCCAAAAGGCCATTCAGCCCTTTGATCCTATCAGCTCTTTGAAAGGGCAATCCAATAAATTCTCAGTACTGGTTTCTCTAGCCCTATAATATTTATCCAATTCCCTTTTGAAAGTGATGATTGAATCTGCTTCATAGAACATAGAACATAGAACCATACAGCACAGTACAGGCTCTTCGGTCCACGATGTTGTGCCGAACTTTTACCCTAAACCTAAGGTCTATCTAACCGCCACCCCTACCTTATACCATCATCCATATGCCTATCTAATAGCCGCTTAAATGCCCCTAATGAGGCCAACTCCACTACCCTCTCCGGCAACGCATTCCACGTCCCTACTACTCTCTGAGTAAAGAACCTACCTCTGAAGTCTCCCCTATATCTACCACCACTCACTTTAAAACTATGCCCCCTCGTAATAGCTACCTCCATCCTAGGAAAAAGTCTCTGGCTGTCTACTCTATCTATACCTCTGATCGTTTTGTACACCTCTATCAAGTCATAGGTGCTTCCTCAGCTTGTTCCAAATCATGAGAACTTGCCATGAAGAGTTTACTTCTGATCACCCTTAGTTAATTATCTTCAATCTGGTTCCTTTGCTTGTTTGCTTTATTCACTCAAAATTTCATAATTTTGAACACCAGTGTCCAATCTTTCATTAACTTTCTCTGTTCTAAAAACAGCAATAGTTCCACATCTTGAAATATATCAGGCATCACACAAGTATAAACTATTCTATTCTGAGGCAATAATGAGGGAATTGAACAGAAAGCAATTGAAATGCAGAGTTGGATGGTCGATATGGTTAGTGTTTTAGATGGGCTTTTTTTTTTAGGCTGGGTCCGCTGGGGTATTTTTCCAAGTTTTTTTTTCAATATTTCTTCCTGTAAATTTGCCATGGCACCAGATTAACCACATGAGCTTTGTGTAAATGTCTCTTGAATGACTCTGCACTCCAGGGTTACTGGTGCATTGTAGTAGTGGATTTACTAAATCAGTGTTTGTTTTGTTCCTGGTGATATCTCCTTTGGTGATATTCCTCAGCACTGAACCTCTGACAGTGCGGCGCGCTCCCTCAGCACTGACTCTGCCATAAGGCTACCTCTTCAGTGTCTCCAAGTCAAAATCCTAGAATTCCCTCCCTAAGGGCTTTATGGGTTTACCTACTTGTGGACTGCTGTGGTTCAGGAAGGCAGCTCATCAGCATCTAGGGACGGGCAATAAATGCTGGCCCAGTCAGCAACACCCATGTCCTGGTGAGTGAATTTAAAGAAAAATGCTGAGCAGTGAAATTGCTGAGGCTTGATGTAGCAACTATGGGGGGATTTAGCAACACCATCACACTGCAGATTGTGAAAAGAAACCAGATTAATTGAGAGATTTACTCAAGTTGTGAGAAGTCTGTAGCTTGAAGGAAAAAGAGCAAACAAAAACAAATAATAGTGGAGAAACTCCGCAGGCTTGGCAACATCTGTGGACAGAAAGCAGAGTTCATGTTTCAAGTCTAGCGACCTATTTTCAGAAGTCCTCTGACGCTGCTTTCTCTCACAGATACTACCAGACCTGCTGAGTTTCTCCAGCAATTACTGTTTTTGTTTCAGACCTTCAGCACTGGCAGTTCTTTGCATTTTGTTTATGAACAAGTTTGATTTCCTCTGAGCATCGAGATGTTTGTTTTTTACACAGTCACAGATATGTGCTATTCTCTCCCTTTCTCTAACTCCAAGTATTCAAATCAATGAAAGAAATGGTCTCAATACTTTGATTATTTTGAGCTAGAGGGTTAAAATTTGATTAATTAGCCTATTGTGAGAATGAGTGTACAAGCAGTGTAGGTATTGTTGCCATTTATTTTGTTTCAGACTTTCGCTCTAATTTTTGTTTCAATAACCCTGTGATCAGCCATCTACACATAAAATAATCACTTCCAGGACGTGCATAGCATGTTGTTAGGTACAGAGTAAAGCTTTCTTTACAATGCACTAACATCAGCAAATTACTGAAATAACTAAGGGTGGCCTAATGGTATTATCACTAGACCAGAGACTCAGCTAGTGTTCTGGGGACCTGGGTACGAATCCTGCCACAGCAGATGGTGGGATTTGAATTCAATAATAAAATAAATCTGGAGTTAAGAATCTACCAATGACGGTTGATTATTGACAAACCCATCCAGGTCATCCTGGGATGAGGCGTTCCACTCCCGGACGTCCCAGATGTCGTCCTCCTTCAAGGACCGTAACTTGCCCCTCCGATGATTCATAATGACCTCAGCTGCATCTACTGCGTTTCCTGCACTTCTGCCCTCAAACAGCCCCCTTCACCCCCCACCCCACCCCAAAACAACAACAAGGACAAGTCCCCTTGGTCCTCACTATCCCACCAACCTCCGGATCCAACGTATCATCGTCCGCCACTTTCGCCACCTGCAATCAAACCCCACCACCAAAGAGATATTCCCCTCCCCACCCCTATCTGCTTTCCGTAGGGACTGCTCTCTCCACGACTGCCTCGTCCGCTCCACACTCCACATCAACAGCACCTTTCCCTACAACCTGCCCCTACACCTCCCCTCTTACCTCCATCCAAGGCCCCAAACAATCATTCCATATCCAACAGGGATTCACCTGTACATCTTCTAACCTGGTCTACTGTATCCATTGCTCCTGATGTAGTTTCCTGTACATTGGAGAGACCAAGCACAGACTCAGTGACCGATTCATGGAGCATTTATGCTCTGAACGCTCCAATCAACACCACCTTCTGGTTGCCAGCCATTTCAACTCCCCTTCCCAGTCCCTTGGCAATATATCCACCCTGGGCCTCCAGTGTTGCAATGAGGCCACATAAACATTGGAGGAACAACACCTTATATTCCGCTTCGGGAGCTTACAACCCAGTGGCCTCAACATAGAATTCACTAGCTTCAAGATCTCCTCACGACCGGCCTCATCCCATTTCCAGCCCTCCCATCATCCCCGCCTCCTTGACCTGACGCAACCTGTCCATCTTCCTTCTCACCTATCCTCTTCTCCCTCCTCCCCCCACTTCCCATTGACCAATCTCCACAACCCCCTACCTGCATCCATCTATCACCACCACATCTATCTGGCCCCAGTTCCACCCCCACTATTTACTTCTGAGCTCCCTACCCGTCCCCAATCCTGATGAAGGGTCCTGACCCGAAACGTTGCCTTTCCTGTTCCTCTGATGCTGCCTGACCTGCTGTGTTCCTCCAGCTCCATGCTGTTGGTTCACTAATGTACTTCCTTCAGGGAAGGAAACTGCCTTCCTCATCTGATCTGGCCTACATGTGACTCCAGGGTCACAGTAATGTGTTTGACTATCAACTGCCCTGTGAAATGGACTAGCATGCCACTCAATTCAAGAACAGCGAGCAATGGGAAATAAATGCTGGCCAGTCAGCAACACTCATGCCTCACAAGTAAATGAAAAAAATTTCTGACGTATCTGATTTTGTTTCAGGTGCTACAAAGGAGATTGGTTCAGCTCTGACCAGGATGTGTATGAGACATCGCAGCATTGAGTCAAGGCTCAAGCAGCTCACTACGTAAGTCTGCTGTAAAAGTTCACCAAATCACAATTGTTACAGTGCAAAGTTCAGCCCATTCAGCCCATCCTATGGAAATTAGCTCTAGAATAACCCAAATAGCTTAGTGCCATTCTCTCTCTCTTTTCCTGTAATCCTGACTGTTATTTCTATTTCAATAATCATCTAGTACCCTCCTAAATGTGATTAAACCTGAATCTACCACACTATCAGGCAGTGCAGTTTGGTCCTAAATCATGTGCTGCGTGGTGAGATCTCCTGGCATGGTACATTTACTTTTTATTTTTATAATTTCTGACTCCTTCATAATGATCTATGAGAGGGAATAGTTTCTTCCTATCTTCTCTGTCCAGACCCCCTCATGATTTTGAAACCTTCAATCAAATCTCCTCTTAGCCTTCTCTTCTCCAAGAAAAATTGTCTCAACTTCATTAATCTGATTTCATAACCTAGGTTTCTCATCTCTGGAACCATTCTCGTAAACCTGTTCTGCACTGTCTCAGTGCGCTCACATCCTTCAGGATGCTCAGAACTGTGCACCAAGAGCCAGTTGAGTCTAATCAGTATTTATACAGTTCAGCATAACGTCCCTGCTTTTGTACTCCATCCCATCATTAATTAAATCTAGCATACTGTATGCTTTATGAACTGATCTCTCGACTTGTCCTGCAACCTTTAATGACATATAGAATTATGCATTCAGGCTTTACTACTCCTGAATACTGTTTGGAATCACACTGTAATTTTATATTTTCTCTCCATGTTCTTTCCTGTTACTAGGGAGGCAATGAACCAGACTGTAGCCATGTCTGTGGCCACAGGAACTCCTGTCTGTTCCCCTGACTAATGTCTCCCCAGTCAGTACTGCTCTTCACCTGCCTTCCTTCCCTCCCGTACAGCTGGGCCACACATGTTGCCCTGAGCTTGGCGCATGCCATGCTCCTCTGTGGCACTAACAACCTCACCAGTATCCCAAATGGAAATTGGTTCTCGAGCAGTACCTTGATGGACTGCCTGGTGACCACCCATTCCCTATTCAAGTTATTTGTGTTTGCTGAAACAAAACCTCTGTCCGTCATTTTTTGATGGCTCTTAGTCTTGCTTTCTCCCTCAACATCTCAGCTACTTCTTTGTCTGACTCTTTCTTTCTTTCACTTTTTCTCTGCCTCACAGACGCACAATTATTAATTCCATTTCCTTTCACTTGCTGAGTTGTTTACTTTTTTTTTCCTCTGACAGTGCTCTGACTGACAGTTTGATAAACCCTCTGGAGGGTCGGATTGAGGAGTGGAAGAAAATTGCCAACCAACTGGACAAGGACCATGCCAAAGGTAACTGATCGGACCCCAGGTCTTTGTCACTTGTGATTTAGCCCTGGGCGCCCCACGCACACCCACACCCCCCCAATAGGGACCGCCTTACCTTCTCGACCCCAGCCAAACCAGTCATAAGCTGACAAAAGCTGCCAAGTCCTTCCTCAGTCCCCTTGGACCAAAGGTGAATGACATCAGCATCGCCAGCCTCATCTTGTAAATAAAGTCCACAATATTGGCACAGAGTTACACTGAAGTATACCTGTGCTGCAGTATTACATACCCGAGTGTCTAGGGCTAGGTTGAGCAATTCCTCCCAATAGCATATGAGCCATGGGTTTGTTACTGCTGTTAGTAATTCTCATATCCTAAGGTCAGATCAGAGCTGATTTTGCTGAGAATGGTTGTGGGAGTGAATCTCTAGTTAGCACTGGTTGACATCCTCCTCACCAAGTGTTATGTGCAAGGCTCAATAGACACAGGTCTGTGCATGTCCAGGCTATTCATTGGGCAAGTGGTTTATTAAAGCTGCTCCCACGATTTTAGTGCAAAGCTGTGGTCTGGGGAACAAATCACGACATGTGGCAAGTGTGACGATTCACAGCGTACAGATTGCAGCATCCGCAGTAATTTGCTCCTGACAATTCACAACATTGGTTATAGAGTCTCTAAAAACATCAAAGTGATTGCTGATGTGTGACAAGACTACACGGTTACTTCTGTTAGATTCAGTTCCCTTTAAATCCTCCTTATTAATGATGTCTCTGCTGGTAATTGTTGCAGAATACAAGAAAGCTCGACAAGAGATCAAGAAGAAATCATCTGATACACTGAAATTGCAGAAAAAAGTGAAGAAAGGTTTGTGATTTTTAATGGTGGGTTTGAGCAATCTGCATTTACCAAGTCAAAATCTTTGAAGGATTTGCATGGGGCTGAGTAACATTGACTGATATTGCAGGTCCCATTGAGCAAGTGTAAACAAACTGAGGAAGGGACCAATGTGCAACCAGGCAACTGAATGCAACTCTCAGTAACCAGGAAGTGTTACAAACCTAAGTAATTAAAGTGCTCATTTAATCCCTTCACACTGTTTCCAACTGCCAGCTACTGATTCATGCATAGACCAAAAACAAAATACCTCACATACAAGTAATAATTGGAAAATTCTGGAGAAAGACTTAAACTTACTTAAAATTTAGTTAAGCATTTATTCTTCAGATATGCATTTTTTTAAGTGCTTTACGCAAATAAATCTGTGCTGCGTGTTTTGGATAAGGTTTATTTTCTAATGTTTGTCTTCCACCAGATGTTTACAGAGTCATTTGTTGCTGGAGAAAATGTGAGAAGTTGGCTTATTGGCTGGCCTCTATACAGATTGTGACCACTAGAAGGAAGGATAAACGGAGGTTTATATTGCACTTTGTTTTTACAGCCAGTAGAGTACTGTTGAAGTGTTCTCACCGTTGTGGTGCAGGAAACACAGCAGTCAGTTTTGCACAGCAAGAGCCCACAAACAGCAATATGAAAATGGTTGGTTTTTTGAGGGCCAGCATACAGGGAAGAGCTTCTTTTCTCTCCAAAATAGTGCCATGGGCTCCACCATGCCTTAGTACCAACACACCAAAACCTGGTCAGTACTGATCCTCCAGTAATACAGTGCTCCCTCAGCACCAATTCTCGGATAGTGCAGCGCTCCATCAGGACTGACCTTCTGGGAATTGAATGGACCAAAGCAAAGCAGCACATTGCCTGGCCATCTTGGTATAATGGTCCTCTGTTTCTCACTGGTGTGGTTAATACAGGATGGCCAGACATTGGGGCTTCTTCACATGCAAATAACGGCAGAGAAAGCATCCCTCTTGGTCACAGAAATGAACTTTTAAAAATTCAATGAAAACCATTTTGTGGCCTTTAAGTAGAGTCTTACTGAATCCCAAGCTGAATATTCCTTTAATGAATAAATAACGTAAGCTTGTGTTCATGGAGGAGCAGAATCCCAAATTATGGTTCAGAGGATCAGATTCATTCATTTGTTTTAATGGAGGACGCCTGAGTTGCTCTTTGTAATGACTACAGGAGAAATTTCCTGCCTTTGGAACCTGTCCTCACTGGGGCTATCTGCAGTCTACCTGTTTTTGGGACAGTAAGTACACCTCTAGGTATTTACATACATGACTCATTCTGACATCTTAAAATGATAAGTTTGCAGATTTCTGTAGTTCCTTTCAAAGCCTCTGGAGGTTCCAACATGTTTACAAAAACAACTTGCACAATAGTACCTTAAACATAATGAGGCATCCCAAGTCATTTCATAGGAGTGTTATGAAGCAAAATTTCACCCAGAGCGATATAAGGTGTTGTTTGGGTAGATGTAAAAAGCTTAGTTCATGAGGGAGGTTTTAAGGAGAGTTGAGTGGAGAGATTTTGAAGGAATTTCAGTGTTTAAGACACAGGCAGCTGCAGACACAGCCACCAATGGTGGATCGATTTAAATCTGAGGAGCTGGAAGTGCTACACAGAGTTTAGAAATCTCAGAGGGACATGGAGATGGAGGAGATTACCAAGTTTATGGGAAGTGAGACCATTAATTTGAAAACAAAACCTTGATTAACCAGGTGTCAGTGTAGGCCAGTGAGCACAGGGATAATTGGAGAATGGGTGAAGGCACAGGCAACAGAGCTGAAATACGGGAGTCCAGCCCAGAGGGCAAGGGAACAGTTAAGTCGAGAGAGAGAGAGCAGGGTGGATGATGGTTTCAGCAGCTGCAGAATTCAGGCAATCGCAAGAACAAAAGGTCTTCCTAAAGTTCATTTGGAGAAAATGTCTGCTCGTCAGTACTGAGCATCAGACAAGCTGAGAAATCTCAAAGTGAGAAGATTCTCAAAGTGGAAGGACTTCTTTTTATTCATTCACAGGATGAGGGCGTTGCTGGTTCGGCAGCATTTATTGCCCATCCCTAATTGCCCAGAGGGCAGTTAAGAGTCAACCACTTTGCGGTGGATCTGGCATCACGTGTAGGTCAGACCAGGTAAGGATGGCAGTTTCCTTCCCTAAACGACATTAGTGAACCAGATGGGTTTTTTTGATGCTCAACAGTGGTTACATGGTCATCATTGTACTCTTTAACTCCAGATTTTTATTGGATTCAGATTCCACCACTTGTTGTGATAGGATTTGAACCCAGGTCCCCAGAACATTACCTGGGTTTCTGGATTGAAGGCCAACAATAATACTACTAGGCCATCGCCTCCCCATCAGATAAAGCAAATCTGAGCATTAATTTTGAGAGGTCTAGAATACAAGGGCAAGGATGTATTGCTGAGGCTGTTTCAGGCTGTAGTCAGATTGCATTTGGAATACACTAAGCAGTTTTGGGCCCCGTACCTATGGAAGGATGTCCTGAAGTTGGATGGGATCCAGAGGAGGTTTACAAGAATGATCCTGGGGATGACGGGCTTATCATTTGTGAGGAACAGTTGAGGACTCTGGGTCTGTACTCGATGGAGTTTGGAAGGATGCGGGAGGGATCTGATTGAAATATACAGGATATTGGGAAGCCTGGGTAAAGTGGATGTAGAGAAGATGTTTCCACTCATAGGAGAGACTAGGACCTGAGGGCACAGCCATGGAGTGAAGGGACAGGATGTTAGAACTGAGATGAGGAGGAATTTCTTCAGCCAGAGGGTGGAGAATCTGTGGGGCTCATTCCAGCAGAGGGCTGTGAGGACCAAGACTCTGATTGTATTTAAGAAAGAGATAGGCTATTGATTGGTAAGTGGATCAAAGGTTACAGGGAGAAGGAAAGAGAATGAGGTTGAGAAACATATCAGCCATGATCGAATGGTGGAGCAGACTTGATGAGCTGAATTAATAATTCTGCTCCTGTGTCTAATTGAGAGGTTTGGGAGTGTGGGGAGACTAATGGCAAGTGGCTGAAAGAGCTGGAAACCAGACGAGAGATTTTATCACAATGTGGAAAACACAGGTTCTTTTTAATAAAAGAGAGGCTGAGTTTTGATTGATTATCTCACTTCTTCCCCAGCATCTTGATACCTTTTATTTGTCAGTGATGCTTAACTGCTTCTCTTTAGAAAATGGGTCTTAAAATGATTTAGCATGTTCTCTTATTTTTCTAAGCTTCCTTTTTGATTCAGTTTCTTTTTTTAAGTGAAAGTACAGTGAGGCTTATCTTGGCTTTGGGTTGTGTTCTGTCAGTGTGTAGAATGAATCACTTCGGCATATTTTTGCAGCTAAGCTTTGTCAATGGAAATGATGATATGTGTGTTATTGGTTAACCACTGGAACTGGAAAGTTCTCCTTCTAGGTGATTAGAAAGAAGTATTCTTCACACCCCCCAAAAAAAAACACATTTCTGATGAAGGGTCTAGGCCCGAAACGTCAGCCTCTCTGCTCCTATGATGCTGCTTGGCCTGCTGTGTTCATCCAGCCCTGCACCTTGTTGTCTCGGATTCTCCAGCATCTGCAGTTCCTACTATCTCTGCACAACTGTCTCCCTCTTTTCCTTCCAGATTAGAAATCATTAACTCATTTGAAGTTAAGCTTTGTGATTGCACCTTTGGATTCCAGCCCGGTCAATGGTGATGAACACTTAGAATCTGATACAGAAAATAAGAGATGGGAGTGTGCTTTTGCGCTGAATATGATGTATGAGTTATGCAGCCAAACGCCAAACCATGTCGGTTTAAACTGCAGAGGGAACCACCTTCCCATAACCAATGGCCCCAACACAACAGGAAATTACTTGAAGGGACTATAAATTAGCATCATTTCCTTATTCTGGGTGAATATTTTGAATTAAAAGAAGCCGTGATGTGGAGATGCAGGTATTGTACTGGGATGGACGAAATCAGAAGTCGCATGATACCAGGTTATAGTCCAACAGGTTTAATTGAAATCACAAGCTTTCACAGCGCAGCCCCTTAGTCACCTGACAAACTGGTAGCGCTCCGAAAGCTTGTGATTTCAAATAAACCTGTTGGACTATAACCTGGTGTTGTGTGACTTCTGAATTAAAAGAAGTTAGCTGACCCTCACTTTGCAGACTGAAATGTATGTTTACTTTATATTTGAAATTGAGCCCACTTGATGTTTTTGGTTCAATGCAACATACACCAACTCTCTTATTGAGGAATCTGTCAATAAGAGACGCCGCAGAAAGCAGTGGGGAGGAGAGGAGAGTTCCAGAAATACTTCCTGACATCACCCCTGAATAGTGTGACTCTAATTTTAAACCTTTGCCCTCTTGTTCTGAACTCCCTCCACTAGACTTATCTACCTTATGAAATCCTTTAAATATCCAAAACGCTTCAATTAAGTTGCCCCTTAATCATCTTGACTAGAGGGAGTACAAACCTCCTCATTTATCACTGTGATCTTGGTACCATTCTGAATCTGTACTTCCCATAACCCTAACCGTAACATCTTCAAACACACCCTGCATGGCGAAAGTTTACAGTTTCCTTACATTTTGTGTGTGAGTTATGATGCAAACCCGAGAGACTTGCACAAAATATCATTGATCGCTAATGATTCCCAATATAAGCCATAAAATGTGTTTTCATTGTATGTCCCTTTATCTGTGTCTGTCTCTGACCAGAAGGAGCTGCTCATGTTGATCATGTTTTAGAGACATTGAGAATTTTAGCATGGAGAGAGGCCCTTCAGCCTATTGTACTCAGTCATCAAACTTTCTAACGTTTGTGAGGATGTTAACAATGTGTTTGGGCGAAGGACAGAGGTGGTTGAAATAATTAACCACAGCAGTTTCCAAAAGTGCTTTGGGAATCTGTTTGACAGTCCCCTTTCCTCCATCCAAACCAATCCCAGAAAATAACTGGAAACTGCTGGGAAGACTGCCATTGTGGGCCACGTGCAATGCAAGGCTTGTGGTAATTCCTGGAACTAAGCAAATGGTTTTTGATCGACTGCCTTGGGATCTTTCTCATTTGTTGCTGATCAGAGTAAAGCTAGACGTTAGTGACTTGAAGACAGTAAGGACTACATATGCTGGAAGCCAGAGTGAGTAGATGTGAGGATGGAAAAGCACGGCAGGTCAGACAGCATCAGTGGAGCAGGAAAGTCAACGTTTCAGGCTGGAACCCTTTGTCAGGACTGGGGAGGGGGAGAGGAGCCCAGAAGTAAATAGAGGGAGGGGGGGGGGGCTGAGGGAAGGGTAGGAGAGATGGTGATAGGTGGATGTATGTAGGGGGTTATTGTGATTGTTCACTGGGAAGGGTGGAGTGGATAGGTAAGTAGGAAGATGGACAGGTTAGGTCATGTCAGGGAGGCAAGGGGCAGGGCTGGACATGAGATAAGACTGGGGGTGGAGGAATTTTGAAGCTAGTGAAATCAATGTTGAGACCATTGGGCTGTAAGCTTCCAAGGCAAAATACCCAGGTGTTGATCCTCCAGTTTACGTTTGGCCTCACTCTGACAGTGGAAGACGCCAAGGATGGACATGTTGCCAGGGGAGTGGGGGGGGAATTAAAATGGATGGCAACCGGAAAGTCGGATTGGTTGATATGTGCAGAGTGCAGAGCGAACTGGTCCCCAAGTCTGCGTTTGGTCTCCAGGATATAGAGGAGACCCCATCGGGAGCAACGGATACAATAGATCAGGTTGGATGAAGTGCAGGTGAATCTCTGCTGGGTCTGGAAGGATTGTTTGGGGCCTTGGACTGAGGTTAGAGGGGAAATGTAGGGGCTGGTGTTGCACCTCTTGCGGTTGCAGCTGGACATTACATGAGATTGTAGTTTGAAATGTCAGAGTGTAAAGGCAGTTCTGTGAAGAAAGGAAGGGAAATGGTTTTTTTCTGGTCATCATTTATGGTGAGGATCACTTAGAACATGTTCCTAATTTTGTTTAAAACTGTCAGCAGAGGAAATCTTATCACTTCCTGATGAATATTAGATCCGTGCCTCTCCCTGTCACCTCCTTTATCCTCAGATCAGCTTTTCTCCCCAAAGGGCTGCTTCACAACCATTGGTTTTTGCATTGTAACAGCAAGCTTCCACAAGCGGTACAATAAATGACTGGATAGGTCAGCCAGAATCACGAGAAGTAGCTGAGAGCAAGGCAAACAGGCCTTCAGTTTAAACTTTCATTTTAAAGACAGCATCTCTGGCCACATGGCAGTCCCTTAGCACCTCACTGGTTTTAGGTTTCAGCCTTAATTATCTGCTCATGTCTCTGAAATGGGGATTGAAACCACAATTGCCGACTTGGAGACAAGATTATAATCTGTGAGTATGAAGAAGCTTTTTTTTCCGGTTTTCCAATAAAGCATCAGCCCTCTCTAATTTTTCAGCCATAGATTTGAGTTCTTTTGGTATTTGAAATTGAATTGTTTTGTTACTACTCTGCCCTATCTTGGAGGAATTTGTAGTGAAAGTGATTTCTGCTTTGCTTTATAATTGAGATATGCTTCTTTATGTCAAAATGAAAGGCAATGGAAATTGTGTGTTTATATATTTTCCTCCATCAAGTCATTGAGATCTGAAAAGGTCACACATTAATGACACAAAGAACAACAGAGAGAGTTGGGCAGAAATCCAGTGTAACCAAATTGCTGCTTATTGTTTCAGAGATAGTAGGAACTGCCAATGCTGGAGAATCTGAGATAACAAGGTGTAGAGCTGGATTAACACAGCAGGCCAAGCAGCATCAGAGGAGCAGGAAAGCTGATGTTTCGGGCCTAGACCCTTCTTCAGAAATGGGGGAGGGGAAGGCTGCTTATTGTGCTATCTTGTAAACTGAGCTTTTAAAGAATTTCTCACTTAACTGGTAAAACAGGAATATTTGGTTCCTACGTAGCTGACCAGAAAGTCCACTGCCTCACAGAATTAACCCTTCCGCTGTTGATTTTCAGAGCACAAATTTTCAAGCTTCAAACATTTTCCTTGAGCTTTGCTTCCCCTCCAAATCGAAAGAATTGAGCAATAATTCCAGGGTGACCGTCCATTCAGTACTGAAGGATTGTTGCGCCCCTCAGTGGGTCAATGCTGAGTGTGTGCCGTGCTGTCAGCGGGTCAGTACTGAGGGAGTGCCGCACTGTTAGCAGGTCAATACTGAGGGAGTGTTGCAGTGTCAGTGGGTCAGTGCTTATGGAGCGCTGTGCTGTCAGAGGGACTGTACTAAGGAGGTTCTGTGTTCTCGGATGATCGGGTACTGAATGAGTGCTGTACTGTTGGAGGGTCAGTACTAAGATAGAACAGCACAATCATCAAAGTTGATATTGGGGGAGTGCGGCACTGTCAGAGGTGCTGTCGTAGGTTGAAGTGCGCTATTTTGCCCTAAAGCATTGCATGGCACAATTTCAAAAGATAGGAAGTTCCCCTTGTATCCATATTGTGAAGTCTTCCAGAACCAACATTTTTAACCCTGAATATGCCATCACTAACACGGTGCTTTATATGGGATCTTGTATGCAAATTGAGCATCACGTTTCCTATACTACAATAGTGGCTATACGTCAGGATGAGTGCCTTTGGGATGTCCTGTGGTAAGACAAGGGGTTATATGAAAGCAAGTTTAAGGGCATTTAAATGGTCATTGGAAATAAACATATGGATGATAATGGAATAGTGTAGGTTAGATGGGCTTCAGATTGGTTTCACAGATCGGCGCAACATTGAGGGCCAAAGGGCCTGTACTGTCGTATGTTCTATGTTCTATGTTCTAAGTCTTTACTAGGATTCTCTTGTCTTATCTTATTTCTGGAACTTTTCGTGCAGAAGCAGCCATTCAGCACAACTAGTCCATGCTGATGTAAAAGTAAAATATAAACGATTTTGGAGATTGAAACAAAAACAGAAAGTGCTAGAGAAGTTAGCAAGTCTTGCAATTCTGAAGAGGAGTCACAATAGTCTCAATGTTAACTGTTTCTCTGTTGACAGGTGCTAATGCACCTGCTGAGTTTCTCCACCACTTTCTGTTTTCAGTCAGTGTTGGTGTTTTTATGTTCTACACAACTGCCTCCCACTTTCCAACCTACCAGTATACCAAAAATTGCTTTTCTAAAGCAGGGATTAAAATAAATGCAAAATTCTCTCTGTTACAATTAGCACAACATCAGTCATTGGGAAAATATTTGATTCCTGACTCTTCCTGATATTCTTGCCTAGGGGCAATATTGCTGGAGGGCAGGCTCTTTGATGTTGAGCTAAATACCAGTTGCTCCATTCATTCCAAAACACTGCTAGCCAAGGGTGTGCAAGCACATTTGACAACATCCTTCTGGTTTCTTCTCTATTTTACACATATTACTTTAAGTTAGCTATATCTCTCTTTCTCTGAACAGTGTCCCAACTATTCCATGAGTGCCGTGGCATCCTGTCAGTCTGAAGCAGCTTGCTGTTCTGGTTATTCAGTAGTTGTGAATGGGCTGTCTGTCTGTGGGTATTACTGTGAAAAGAGCAGTGGAAGTGACCCTGTACCGGTATACAATGAAAGAGTCCCATGTACATAGAGCATTTGTGACCTTAGTACGTCCCATAGTACTTTGGTTTAAAACAAGTAGCTTGTGGAGGGAAGAGAAAATAGAATAATTAACTACGAGTAACTTATGGTAATGAAAATTTGCAACTATGGAGTGTGCGACTTGGGCAGTGTCCCTTGGGGTGATGGGTACATGCTGTTACCCCCCTGGAATAATGTGCGGAAAAACAAGCCACACTATTCCCAGAGTAACCATGAAAATTAAAGATTTTTAATGGTCTGTTACTATTTGGTATTTCTCAGCAATTTGAAAGCTCCTGGAAGATCCTGATTAGAGAAAGCAAGAGAGGATCTGAGAGCTAGATAATTATGAGTGATAGTTTAACTGTCCTGTGCAGGAAGAGGGAGCTTTGTAAGTGAGAAAGCATGTTCCTATTGCTCAAGATCAGGACTGGCTGCTCAACTCATGGCAGACCCCATGTTTCCCAACTGTGATGTTAACACACAAGCTGCTAGATGTCTCTGTGTTGGAATGTGGTTGTTATGGCAACAGATTAGGCTGCCGTGAGCTTGTTAATGGCATTGCAGCATCCCCTGTACAAACGGCCCAGAATATTCAGGGGGAAAGATTGATTGTAAAGCTGCTCAGTCAGCAGTCAGCCACGTGAAGCTTGTTTACCAGGCAGACTGGTGAGAGGGATCTTGTGATCTTTCACATGGTTCTGCTCACACAAGAATCTCTCGGACCAAATCTGATTTTAACTGTGATTGAGCAACTTTACATAATCCATGTACCCACAATGATCCAATATCATTTAACTGGTTCTACATTCTTCCCAGTTTTAAACAGCTGTTCAGCACGTGAATAATTAAACCAGTGCTCCTTGTGCTTTAACCTTTCATTTCATTAAAGGTCTGGTGCCAAGAACCCTTCAACCTCCTCTCAACACTGTTTTCCTGTGTGGTCAAAACATTTATGACATGGCTCACTAATGTCCTTTAGGGAAGGAAATTGCCATCCTCACTTTGTCTCTGGCCTATGTGTGAATCCAGACCCATAACATTTCTGAAGAAGGGTCTAGGCCCGAAACGTCAGCCTTCCTGCTCCTCTGCTGCTTGGCCTGCTGTGTTCATCCAGCTCTACACCTTGTTATCCCATAACAATGTGCTTCACTTTCAACTGCCCTCTGAAATGGACTAGCAAGTACATTTTGGACAACCAGCGACGCCCATTTCCCACGAATGAACAAAACAAAATACTCCCCACCTGCCGGGATAGGGGCAGCTCCAACAACACTCAAGAAGCTCGACACCATCCAGGTCAAAGCAGCCCACCTGATTGGCACAACGTTCACAAACATCCACTCCCTCCCCCACCAACACTCAGTAGCAGCAGTGTGTACTATCCACAAGTTGCGTTGCAGAAATTCACCAAAGATCCCCAAACAGCACCTTCCAAACTCATGACCAAATAGATCCAGAAGGGCAAGGGCAGCAGATACATGGGAACACTGCCCCCTTCAAGTTCCCCTCCAAGCCACTCAGTATTCTGACTTGGAAATATATCGCCGTTGCTTCACTGTCGCTGAGTCAAAATCCTGGAATTCCCTCGCTAAGGGCATTGTGGGTTGACCTACAGCATATGGACTGCAGTGGTTCAAGAAGGCAGCTCACCCCCACCTTCTCAAGGCAACTAGGGACAGACTATAAATATGGCCCAGCCAGCAATGCCCGTGTCCAACAAGTGAAATAAAAACCTTGCCAATAAAATGAGTGTCAACTATTTCTTATCAATAACAAGTGATGCTGAGGAAAATCCAGTCCCCAGCTTGCTTCAGTAGGTATCATCAGCAACTGAGCATCTGGATTGAGCCACAGCTGGGAATTGAACTCATAGAACATAGAACATAGAACATTACAGCACAGTACAGGCCCTTCGGCCCTCGATGTTGCGCCGACCTGTGAAACCAATCTGAAGCCCATCTAACCTAAACTATTCCATTATCATCCACATGTTTATCCAATGACCATTTAAATGCCCTTAAAGTGGGCGAGTCTACTATTTTTGCAGGCAGGGCATTCCACGCCCTTACTACTCTCTGAGTAAAGAACCTACCTCTGACATCTGTCCTATATCTATCACCCCTCAATTTAAAGCTATGTCCCCTCGTGCTAGCCATCACCATCCGAGGAAAAAGGCTCCCACTGTCCACCCTATCTAATCCTCTGATCATCTTGTATGTCTCTATCAAGTCACCTCTTAACCTTCTTCTCTCTAACGAAAACAGCCTCAAAACCCTCAGCCTTTCCTCATAAGACCTTCCCTCCATACCAGGCAACATC
>NC_063350.1:1261510-1296387 GCF_021869965.1 Rhincodon typus
TGCTGCTTGGCCTGCTGTGTTCATCCAGCCCTGCACCTTGTTGTCTCGGATTCTCCAGCATCTGCAGTTCCTACTATCACAGATTAATTGGTATTCATTTACCAATTGCAGCAACCCAGTTTTCTCTCACGTGTCTCATTGTCTTCTTTCAGTGGAACTTCTTTTGTGTCAATTTCTCCCATTTTATTCCTGTCTCTTTTTTTTTTAAACTCTCCGCTGGCCACAGTGACATGACAGAGAACTAGAGGACAGCTGATGTGGTTCCACTTTTCACAAAGGGTGATAGCGTCAGACTAGGGAATTACAGGGCAATGAGTCTCACATCATTAGTAGGGAAACCCTTGGAGAAAATTCTTAATCTCCACTTGGAGATGCAAGGTTTTGTCAGATAGTCAGCATGGCTTCGTCAGAGGGAGGTCAGCTTTATAAATTTGAGGAGGCGGCCAAGTGTGTAGATGAGGCTAATGCAGTTGATGTCATTTATATGGATTTTGGCAAGGCCTTTGACAAGGTTCCACATGGGAGAGTGATACAGAAGGTAAAAGTTCACAGGATCCATGGAACTAAGCAAGGTGGATCCAAAATTGGCTTAGTGACAGGAGACAGAGGGTGATGGTAGAAGACAGTTTGTGCGACTGGAGACAGATGTACAGTGGCATACCACAGGGATCAATGCTAGCTGGGTCTTTTATTGTTTGTGATATATATAAGCAATATAGAAAAAAATGTGTAAGGGAATGATAAGTAAGTTTGCAGACCATGTGAAGGTTGACCAGATAGTTAACAGCAAGGAAGAAGGTCTTAGGTTACAGGAGGATATAAACAGATTGATCAGATGAGTGGCGGATGGGATTTAACCCTGAAAAATGTGTTACTTCTTCCAAAGTGCAATATGAAAGTACTGGATGTATGCTGCACACTAGGAAGCTCAGAGGAGCAGAGAAATCCACAAATCACTGAAGACAGAAGGGTAGGTTAATAGGGTAGTTTAGGAGGAGTACAGGTCTCTTGCCTTTGTCAGTTGAGGCATTGATTATAAGAGCAGTGAGAGAATGTTGGAGCTGTATAGAACTTTGGTTCGGCCACAGCAGGAGTACTGTGGGCAGTTCTGGGCACCCCACTATCAGAAGGAAATGATTGTACTGGAGGGGGTACAGAGGAGATTCATCAGGATGTTGCCTGGGATGGAGCATTTCAGCGATGAGGAGAGACTGGATAAGCTCAGGTTGATTTATTTGGAGAGGAGGGGTTTGAAAGGGGACCTGATTGAAGTGAATAAGATGATGCGGGCTAAGGACAGGGCAGATAGAAAGCAGCTACAAAAACAAAGTTGCTGGAAAAGCTCAGCAGGTCTGGCAGCATCTGTGAAGGAAAAAAGAGTTCACGTTTCGGGTCCAGTGACCCCTCCTCAGAACGGATCCTTCCTCAGAAAGCAGCTGTTCCCCTTAGTTGAAAGGTCAGCTATGAAGGGACATGGGTTCAGGATGAGGGGCAGGAAGTTTGGGGGGATTTGAGGATATTGATTTTCACCCAGAAGGTGGTGGGAGTTTGGAAGAGTCGTTGAGGTGGGAAGGCTTACAACCTTTCTAAAATACTTGGATGAGTACTTGAAATGTCACAACATTCGAGGCTAGGGACCTAGTACTGGAAAGTGGAGAGAGTGCAGATTTAGAGCAGTTTTTGTTGGTGCAGACTCGATGGACTGAAGGGTTTGTTCTGTGCTGTATGATTCTGTGATTGTATGCCTTCCTGTTCCTGTTGCTTTGAAGGCAAGGATGTGAGTGAGCACGTGAGAAGAGGGACAGCTTAGTTGAGTATAGGGTTCGGAGGGTGAGGCGCTAGTGAGTGAGAGGGATATGGGTAGCTGCAAGGAGACGCTGAGTGGGTGAGAGCTCGGTGAGAACCTGCTTAACCTCCTGCTGCTGCCATGTTCCACTGCAGCTAGCAGTGAGCATGTTTCACCTTGCTGGCTGAAGGCCTGAGCAGTGTAGACTTCACTTTCTAGTAGGACTGGAAAGTATTGAAGACAATACTGGATACTTTTTACAGCAATGAAATGTTATCCTGTGTTTCTCTTGATTAAGGAAACAAACACCCCACCACAAACCAAATGGTCTCCAAGAGAGGAAAATCAGAGTATATCTAGAGAGAGAAATTTTAGGAAATTCCTCTCCACACTGCAGTGGTAATAGGAACTCGTCAAGGTGCTCATGACCCTGACTGCTTTCAATCACTGCCTGCTATATAATGTACACTCCATTCATTCAAGAACAGCTCCAACTCTCTCACTTGAAAGAATTCATTGAGTCCAATGCACACAACAGTAGCAGGCTCTACAGGGAACGATGTGGTACAATACTACTGGGTACAGGCCTGTCACTGTGTAACACTGGGATACGGTACCGGTGGGGACAGATCTGTCACTGTGTAACACTGGGATACGGTACCGGTGGGGACAGATCTGTCACTGTGTAACACTGGGATACGGTACCGGTGGGGACAGGTCTGTCACTGTGTAACACTGGGATACAGTACCGGTGGGGGACGGATCTGTCGCTGTATAACACTGGGATACAGTACCGGTGGGGGACGGGTCTGTCACTGTATAACACTGGGGTATAGTACCGGTGGGGACAGGTCTGTCACTGTATAACACTGGGGTACAGCACCGGTGGGGGACGGGTCTGTCTGGTGATGGTAAATGAATTGGTTAAACCAGTGTATAAAACCTGTGTAGGTGATGTGATGATTAAGGCTGTTGGATTATGTAATCACTTCTTGTTACTTGCTGATAACGATTCACCAACCCTGGAGAGCCCCTGGTGATACTTACAATTGTTCTTATTCAGTTATCGGCAGTCTCAATTACTGAACGTAAAATCTTGGATAATGTACAGTGTACATAAACAACCCATCCAGCTTCTGGACATTAAACAGATCAGTGAGCAGACAGTATGACGTTGTGCCTTTTAACCCTCTATCCTGAAGCACACTGTAACCTTGTGCAGTAGAGCTAGTTTTGTGTGTTGTAATTGCTTTATTACTCTGTGGTGTATTCCACACTGTATTTTTAAAATCATTTGCCCATAAAACAGTTCAGAATGTGGTAACTCTGAAATTATTTAATAATTGTGCCGTTGATCTTTTTTTTAACCAGGACTGGGCAAAATTGGCACCGATAGAGCAGTTGCAGATTAACAGCCTCCAGCCGAATGAAGCAGCTGCTTATCAAATGGTTGGAGAGAATGGAGCCCAGGCACCAGTGGAGGCTGGTGTATATACACAGGCCATGGAGAGAGTGCAGTCCACAGCAGGGTCAGCTGCATACAAGGTAGCCCCCAGTAAAAAATAAAGAATTTCATTTCTACAGTGCCTTCCAACACAAGTGTGATCTTGTTGTGATGCAGGAAACATAGCAGTCCCTATGCACAGCAAGATCCCACAATTAGCAATGTGGTAATGACAAGATATGTTTCTTCCTGGTGTTGATTGAGGGGGGAAAAAATATTGACTAGTGGAAGAGATGCTGCCCATCTAGAAACGGTCTGATGCAGTTGTTTATATCCACCGAGAGCTGATGTGCTCGTCAGTAGCTGCCATCTCTGACAGAGCTGCACCCCCTGTTTACCGCTCTTACACTTTCAGCTTGGATTATGAAGTTTAAGACTCTGGACTCAAACGCACAATTTTCTGACTCCTGAATGTGAGTATTAGGAACTGAGTCCCAAATAGCAACTTCATTCAAGGCAGTCCTTTAACTGAACCTGCAACAGAAGGTCCTGGGGTGGGAGGTGTTGGTGACCTGCCAAATTTCAACTGCAACTGAATTTCTACTGCCCATTGTTCACATCAATCCCATGGTAATGTGTGACCCCACACTGTGCAGTCAGTGATACAAACTCCCACACAGCTCCATGTGTAACAATTCTGGGCAATGACTAAATACTTCTGGTCTTTGGGGAAAAGTAGCAAATGTTTTGAGATAGCTCACCTCCTGAAATCAATGAAAGGATAGAACGAGGCTTGAATGTTATCCCACTGAGATTTTCATCCAAAAGATAAGAGACAGTTATGTGTGAAAGAAAGGTCAGAAGTCCTGTGACCTATCTCCTTGGGGCACTGGAGATCTGGTGAACTGATTGCACACTGCACTCTCACTGAGCATCAGTGTGTGAGTCTGACATTTTCTGTTGAGGAATTCTGTTGTGCAGTGATTAAACCCATTTTTCCATGAAGGATGCACAGATTATTCCTGACTCCTCATTATTCTGATCAGGAACCTCTGACTTTTTACTTGGCCTCATAACCCATTGGAAGGTCAAGTCACTTAATACATTCCCCTATATTTTTAACTGTGATTAATGTAAAGAGTCGTCATGGTTTGAGGTAAAGGAGGAATAATATTGTGCTGTGACTGTTACACATGGAGCTGTATGGGAGATTGTGATGACTGACTGCACAGTGTGGGACCACACATTACCACTGGGATTGATGTGAACAGATTATTTAACCTTGTGTATTTTAATTCCTGTTGATTCTCTCTGCTCCCAGCCAGTTGAGTGCTGTTTCCCTGCTAAGTAATATTAATAATCAAACTGCATCCACTTTGTTGTTGGGTGTTTGCAGCCACAGGTTGGAGAGATGAGTGCTCGTGAACATCTTGCCTTAACCTTGAGTCAAGGAATGAATGTGGATACACAAAGGAGCAGCCGGGATTCTCTGCATTGTTCAAGTGGTTACAGCACCCAGACAACGACACCTTCCTGCTCAGAGGACACCATCCCCTCACAGGGTAAGAAACTCCAATGAGACAGCAACGAAAGCTAGGATAGGCAACCGGAACCAGCAATGTACAGAGCAGGGTACAGTAACATCATGACTTACTGAATCACTAACCTGGGGCCTGGAATAATCCAAGTCCTGCAAGCAGAAACAGTGGGTAACATAGTAAAGTTTGCGGATGATACTAAAAGTGGTAGGAAAGAAGGCAGTGAAGAGGAGATAAAGAATTTACAGATGGATATAGGTAGGCTCAGAGAAGGGGCCAGAATCTGACAGACGGAGTTTAATGTGGATAAGTGTGAGGTTATCCATTCTGGCTGGAAAGAGAAACTGGCAAATTATTATTTAAACATGAAGCAGATTCAAAGTGCATCAGTGCAGAGGGATCTTGGGTGTCTTTGTGCATGAATCACAGTAAGTGGGTATGGAGGTGCTGCATATAATAAAGGCATTTGGAATCCTGGCATTTATTGTAAAAGAACAACATTATAAAAGTAAAGAAATGTTGTTACAATTATAGAAGGCATTGGTGAGACCACACCTGAAGAAGTGTGTCCAGTTTTGGTCTCCTTATTTAAGAAAGGATGTTGTGTCCCTGGAGGCAGTTCAGATGAGGTTCACCCGATTGATTCCAGGGATGAAAGGGCTGTCAGATGAGGAGTGGTTGAATAGTTTCGGCTTGTACTCACTGGAGTTCAGAAGAATGAGGCGGGTGATATGATTGAGATATGTAAAATGCTAAAGGGGTGTTGATGAGGTGGACGTTAAAAAGATGTTCCCCTTTGTGGGGCAGTCTCGAACAAGAAGGCATAGATATAGAGTGAGAAGAAGTAGGTTCAAAACTGAGATGAGGAGAAACTACTTCTCTCAGATGCTCATGAATCTGTGGAACTCACTGCCCCAGAGTGCAGTGGAGGCAGAATCAATCAACTGATTCAGGAAAGAACTAGATGTGTTTCTGATGAAAAGCGGGATAAAGGGCTGTGGGGAGCAGGCTGGAGAGTGGAAATAAGACCAGGATAAGATCAGCCATGATCATGTTAAATGGCACAGTGGGCTCGAAGGGCTGAATTTCCTGCTCCTAATTCCTATGTTCCTGAGTCATGTCATGCCTCCAGTGTGTGGAAATTAAATTCAGTTAATTATGTAAGCCTGTAACAACAAATTCATCAACTTCGAGCATGGAACTGTGCTGACATTATTTTTGGGAAAACATTGCTTTATTAATATCCTTTTTAAAAGAAAATGTCATCTCTCCTTAGTCTGGCCTACTTGTGACTCCAGACCCACAGCAATGTGCTTGACTCTTAACTGCCTTCAAAATGGCCAAACGAGATGCTATGTTTAATTCAGAAATCACTCTGGTGTGCTACAGAAGGTCAAGTAAGGGTCAGTAATAAAATCTGACCTTGTCAGAAACACCTACACCTTTATAAAGTAGTCGTGCAACAAGAATTTAAAAAGGTGCAAGTCTATTTTCAGGAAGTAATGCCGGTTGCATAATCAAGGCATTGCATCAAATATGAATTGACAAAAAAATTATTTGTTGATGAGAGAGCATTTGATTTCAGCAAAGCCTTTGACAAGATCCCACATAAGAGACTTAGCAAAGGCAAATGCGCACAGGATAATTTGACAAAGTGGATTCAAAATTGGTTCAGTTGATGAAGACAGAGGGTAATGACAGGAGACTGCTTTTACTGACTGGAAGCCAGTGTCCATTGGCGTACCATAGGGGTCTGTGCTGGGTCCTCTACTATTCACCATTTATATAAATGGCATAGATGACTGGGGGGGGAGGTTGGATCAGTAAGTTTGCAGATGACACAAAGATTGCTTGGGTTGTTAACAGTGAGGTTGTGTGTCTTGGACTACAAGAAGATATAAATGGGCAGATAAGTGGCAGATGGAACTTAATCCGGAGAAGTGAGGTGACACGCTTTGGAAGGATTAATTGGACAAGGAAGTATTCAGTGAACGGCAGAACACCAGGAAGTTCTGTAGAACAAAGGGACCTTGGAGTGTTTTTGAAGGTGGTAAGGCTTGTTAGTATGGTGGTGATAAAGCCGTTGGGACACTTGTCTTTAACGATCGTGGCATGGATTACAAATGCATGTTGGAGTTGTATAGAACTTTGATGAGCCCACGTCTATAGTACTGTGTGCAGATCTAGTCACCACACTATAGGAAGGATGTGATTGCACTGGAGGGGGTGCAGAGAGAGATTCACCAGGATGCTGGCTGGGATGGAAAATGAAAGCAATGAGGAAAGGTTGGACCGGCTTTGGTGGTTGTTATTGGAGCAGAGAAGATTGGGGGTGGGGGGGTGATCTGATTGTGATGTATCAGATTATGAGGGCCTTGGACAGAGTGGATAAGGAGCAGCTGTTCCCTAAGTTGAAAGGACAGTCACAAAGGGACACAGGGTTCACGGTGAGGGGCAGGAGGTCTGGGGGGGATATGAGGAAAAACATTTTTATCCAGAGGGTAGTGGCAGCCTGGAAGGGTGGTGTGGGGAGTTGCCTCACATCCCTTTAAAAGTACCTGGATGAGCACTTGGCATGTCATAACATTCAAGGCTATGGGCCAAGTGCTGGTAAATGGGATTAGGTTGAAGGTCAGGTTTTTCTCACATGTTGGTGCAGACTTAACTGGCTCAATGGCCTCTTCTGCTCAGTATGATTCTAGAACAGACAGAAAGATGTTAGGGAAACTAGGGAAAGTTTTTTTTTTAAATATGTCAGTTAGGTGTAGGTGTCATGAGCTGAGCCAGCATTTGTTGCCTATCGCTAACTGACCTCAAACTAAACTGCCCTTAGACATTTCAGAGGACAGCAAAGAGTCTTCCACATTGCCATAGGTCTGGAATCACATACAGGCCAGGCCAGGTAAGGATGACAGATTTCCTTCCCTAAAGGACGGTAGTGAACCAGATGGGGTTTTAAAAACATTTTACTTCTTATATCAGGAAGTGCTTTTGGACACAACCAAACAGCTTCTTTTCTCCCCACCACCCGATCACCCGTGGTGTTTTACATTGATTAAACATTATCAGAAAATCAGCTGTGAAGAAAAACCTAGAATTGATGTTTCGGGTCTGGTGACTCTTCCTCAGAACTCGAAACGTTAACTCTGAGTTTTTCCTTCACAGATGCTGCCAGACCTACTGAGCTTTTCCAGAAACTTCAGTTTTTGTTCCTGATTTACAGGATCCACGGTTCTTTCAGTTTTTAACTAGAAAATCAGCCATGTTTCCAATTGATCAATTTACTTGCAAAGCCTTTGAAGTGTATTACAGAACATAAGTTTCAGGAGCACAATTAGGCCATTTGGTCCATTTGATTCTGCTCTGCTATTTGATCATGGCCGATATGTTTCTGAATCCCATTCTCCTGCTTTCTCCCCATAACCCTTGATCTCCCTTACCCATCAAGAACCTATCAATAACATGGCCTCTGCAGCTCCACAAATTCACCTCCTTTTGGCTGAAGAAATTCCTCTTCATCTCAGTTATAAAAGTTCACCCCTTCACTCTGAGGCTGTGCCCTTAGGTCTTTGTCTTTCCTACTAGTGAAAACGTCATCTCCATGTCCATTGAATGCAGGCCCCTCAGTATTCTGGAAGTTTCAATCAGGTCCTGCCTCATCCTTCTAAACTCCATGAAGTACAGAATCAGTCCTAAACCGCTCCTCATATGACAAGCCCTCCATCCCTAGGATCATTCTTGTAAACCTCCTCTGAATCTCCTCCAATGCCAGCACATCCGTCCTTTAATACGGGGCCCAAAACTGCTCACAGTATTCCAAAATGCATTCGGATCAGACCCTGAAACAGCTTCAGCAGTACATCTCTGCTCTTGTATTCTAGCCCTCTTGAAAATAAGGCTAACACTGCATTTACCTTCCCAACTGCCAACTGAACCTGAATGTTAACCTAAAGAGAATCCTGAACTAAGTCCCTTTGTGTTTCAGATTTCTGAAGCCTTTCCCCGTTTAGAAAATAGTCTATGCTTGTGTTCTTCCTACCAGATTGCATAACCTGACACTCTTTACCCACCTCCCCACCATTGTATTCCATCTGCCACTTCTTTGCCCACTCTCCTAGCATGTCCAAGTCCTTCTGCAGCCTCCTTGCTTCCTCATACCTACTTGACCCTCTATCTATTGTTGCTACTAAGTTTGCAGATGACACAATACCCTTGGTTCCTTCGTCCAGATTATCAATATATGAAATGATTAGTTGTGAAATCAACACTGACCATTGTGGAACTCCACTAGTCACCAGCTGTCATCCTGCTGCCCTTTATCCCTACTCTCTCTGCCAGTCAGCCAATCCTCTATCCATGCCAGTACCTTGCCTCTAACACCATGGGTTCTTATCTAGTTTAGCAGCCTCCTGTGTGGCACCTTGTCAGAAGTCTTCTGGAAATCCAAATAGATCATGACCACTGGCTCCCTCTTGTCTAACCTGCTTGTTAGCTCCTCAAAGAATTCCACCAGATTTGACCTCCCCTTGATGATGCAATGCTGATTCAGCCCTATTTGACCATGCAGTCCCAAGTACTCCATAATCTCGTTCTTAATGATAGACTCTCAAATCTTACCAACGACCAAGGTTAGGCTAATCGGCCTATAATTTCCTGTCTCCTGCCTTCCTCTCTTTTTAAACAGGGGTGTGACATTCGCCATTTTCCAGTCCTCTGGCACCCTCCCTGTCTCCAGTGATTCCCGAAAGATCACCACCAATGTCTCTACAACTCCTCAGCTATCTCCTTCAGAACTCTGGAGTGTAGTCCATCTGGTCCGGGTGATTTATCCACCTTCAGACCTTTCGGCTTCCCCATCACCTTCTCCTCAGTGATGGCCGCTACACACACCTCTGCCTCCTGACTCTCTTAAAGTGCTGGTGTCTTCCCCTGTGAAAACTGATGCACCGTTCCTATTCAGTTCCTCCACCATTTCTTTGTTCCTCATTATTACTACTTCAGCCTCATTTTCTAGTAGTCCAGTGTGCACTCTTGCCTCTCTCAATTTTTACATGTTTAAAACAATGCTTGCAATCTACTTGTATATTACTAGCTAGCTTAATAGAACATAGAACATTACAGCGCAGTACAGGCCCTTCGGCCCTCGATGTTGCGCCGATCTGTGAAACCAATCTGAAGCCTATCTAACCTACACTATTCCATTATCATCCATATGTTTATCCAATGACCATTTAAATGCCCTTAAAGTTGGCGAGTCTACTACTTTTGCAGGCAGGGCATTCCATGCCCTTACTACTCTCTGAATAAAGAACCTACCTCTGACATCTGTCCTATATCTATCACCCCTCAATTTAAAGCTATGTCCCCTCGTGCTAGCCATCACCATCCGAGGAAAAAGGCTCCCACTGTCCACCCTATCTAATCCTCTGATCATCTTATACTCATATTTCATCTTCCCTCTCCTTATAGCTTTTTTTAGTTACCCTCTACTGGTTTTTAAAGGCTACCCAATCTTCGGGCTTCCCACTAATCCTTACCTCATTGGATGCTTTTGCTTTTATGCTGTCCCTGCCTTCCCTTGTCAGCCATGGTTTCCTCATCCTTCCCTCAGTACGTTTTTTTCTTCCTTGGGATGAATTTCTGCTGTGCCTCCCAGATTAGCCTCGGAAACCTCTACCATTGTTGCTCCAGCATCTTCCCCGCTAGATTCCCTTTGCAATCTTGTCCCATGAATTTGAACCCAGCTCAAAGACTGGTTTGGGAGACACAGGTCCGAATTCAGACATTGGTAACCGTACTGGGGAAGGAGGGAGCTGGTTGTGGTGGGACAGGCTCCATCTGAATCATGCTGGGACAAATCACAAATCTACAAAGACCATCAAAGATAAGGAAGAGGTAGGGAGAGGGGAGGAGGCTAAATCAAAGTGGAGTTGGAACCAGATGGGTTTTTACCAAAATTGACAGTGGTCACCATTATCAGAACTAATTTTTGATCTGAGATTTATTAATTAATGTCAATTGCACCAGATGGGCTTTGAACTCCAGTCCCCAGAGCATTAACCAGGGCCTCTGGGTACCAGCCCAATAGCCACACCAATACACCATCAACTCCTTGTAAACTCTTGAACAGATTATGGGACAAAATTAACAAACATCAAAGAAGTCATTAAAATATTGTCAAGTGGCATTGCTGGTCATAAGACCGTAGTCTGTTGTCACATAAATTTCCCATCATCTCCCTGTAGGCATTTAGCATGAGCAATCCCAAACTGACCCCACTGTCTCACTCTCTCCCCATTTCCCTGTATCAATCTCAAATTAATCCCACCACCCCACTCTCTCCCCATAGCCCTGAATCAATACCAAACCAATCTTTGTGTCCCATTCATCCCCAAAGCCATGTATCAATCCCAGACTTGTCCCACTGTTCATACAGGTTCTGATACAGGCTGTTTGTACTTGACAGGGTTGGGAGTTGTTGAAGGTGAAGGTTCTTTGTAGCATTTTACTGACATCTGTTTGAATTTTGCTGGTTGTTTTACAGCAGTGAAGAAGGAACAGTCCCTGGTTGGTGAGTGATGAAATTGTGTCATTTATTATAAAATAGTAAATTGGAGGCTGGTAGTTTTAAGGGGTTAACCTAAGGTCAAATTGCTGAGAGTCAGCAATCTCCAGGGAGAATGGGTGCAAGGGTTGATGTAGAGCAACTTAAGGTATTGACCCATTCTTGAGTGCTCGCATTATGTACGCATCAAGATCCCACAATCAGTTGTAAGATGAGCGACAAATGTAACCAATTTATGATGAACATTTGTGAAAACTTTGGTTCCTTGATCACATCCAGCACCAAAAGACAGGAGCTCAGTTTAATATCTCATCAAAAGGACAGCACTTCTGACGGTGCGGCGCTCCCTCAGCGTCGACCCTCCGACAGTGCGGCGCTCCCTCAGCGCCGACCCTACCTCCTGAAACAGTCAGTACAAGGGCAGCAGTTACAGGGGAACACCACCGTCTGTGGTTTTGGGAAAGACTTCTTCCTGTTTTTGACTAAATGTTCAGCATTTTAATGGAAAGCCCCCAGCTGGACTCTGTCATTCAGTGAAGCACAGACATTTCAGACAGCCTTACAAAGTACTGACAGTGCTTGCTGCATTCAGTGTTTCCTTCAGTATGTGTCTTGATGTATTAATTTCTGTCTTTGTTTCTCTCTCAGTGCCTGACTATGATTACCTCTCTCTGCATGGAGAGCAGGAGCTGCCTGATCAGATTGACTTTGATAAATCATCTACCATTCCCAGAAACAGTGACATCAGCCTGAATTATAGGAAGATGTTCCAGGCGAAGCGGCCAGCTTCCACTGTGAGCCTCTTGGTTGACCCTGAGCCCATGATGACGTCTCACGTTGCTACGATTCGCAGAAAGCCTTCCAGCAAACCGACCTTTCGGCGTGGCACCATCAGCGGTGTGCCCATTCCCATCCGGACTCCCATGGTGCCAATTCCAGGGCCACCTGTGGCCAGCAAGCCGATAGGGCTGGCAGTATCTCGGACGGGCAGTGAGGAGTGTGTTAGCCTGCACGGAGGGCGCTCCAACTTTGTGCAAAGGAAGCAGGGAATCTGCAGCTCGACCCAAAGCCTGAGCATGGCCCAGACCCCTGGCTACTTCCTCCTGCCAGAGAAACCTCTCCAGGTCAGTGGCCTCCAGCGGTCAGCCCCCAACCTCCAGAATGCCCGAGAATTGATGCCAGCAACAAATAATACAGGAAACGGAGTGACTCCGCACCTGGGCCCTGCTGAGGATTCCCAAAGGACTGCAGGGGTCCACACTGTTGCTGCTACTCCCTCACCAACTGAGGGAGGTGATGATGTTTTGTCCATGATTCGCAGAGGGGTCAAACTTAGAAAGACTTTAACCAACGACCGATCAGCCCCCAGGATCGTTTAACACACTCAGTCCCTGGGAGAAGTGCAAACATTTTCAAAGCCAATGACTTTGTCCTCTTGCTCTCTTTCTCTGCGTTTTGTTTTTAAACTGGTGACAGTTCTTTCTCCTCATTCTCAGATTAAACTGGTCATTCACAAATTGTCATCAAGAACCTGTCAAGTGCCAGCTCCCCGCCAATGGCTCAGGAATCTTTGCCTACTCCTGTACCCGATCACAGGATGGGAGGCTGACCCTCTCAGACACTTTGGGTTGGGTTCGGTTGGGTAGGGCGGCTGGATAATGAATGCTGGTGTTTGCAAGACTGTGTCGCACACACCAGCAGGTGATGAGCTGAGACAGCGTTCTAGGGGATAGGTTGCATTGGTCCAGTTACCCCTGGTTAGCAAAGGAAAACCAGGCCAGGTTCCTGCTCCTGATCATCAGTGAATGATTCCTGAAATGGGGCTGTGTAGCTATTGGGTGACAGAGGATCAGGGCGCAATGTCTCACATTGTTGACACACCCAGTTAAGACCCAACCCTCTTTGTTCAGCATTTGGAGAAAACTATTTTGGGGGGGAAACAGCAGCAGAATTTCCATGGATTTTACCCCAGGTACAGCTTCAGAAGAGAATAGCAAGAAATCAGAGTCGGGTGGGGAATGGGAGCATGCACCTCCCCTTCCTGAACTACTGAAACAAACTGACCCTGTTCCTTGCAGCAACATTCACTGCCAGGACCTTGATTCATCCATTTGAAGTGTGTTTTGAGGTGGAGAACATGGAAATAATATTATGACACTTCAGGGGATCTGCTCAGGATTTCAAACTAGAAGCTTCTTACAAAGGATTTGGTTTTAAGTTGCTCTGAGTTTGTAAAGAACACTGTTCACTTGGTGAAAAACTGCAAAATTCACCTTCACACAGGAACTCCAGCAGTTCACTTGTTTTCATGGTTTAAAAAAAATTGCACGGTGGAGGTGTAGCAACAGATTTATTTTCTTTCCTTAACATCAAAAGATATTTATTTGTGTCAAAATTGTGAAAGCTTCTGTTGTACAATGAGTTCTTGCAGCAAATATTGCTGTTCAATCCACCACACTCATTGATGCAAAAGGCTTTAAATGGTAATGAATTAGTTTGTATATGTTAGTTTTTAAATCCCTTTTAAAATTTATCTTTTATTGCTGGGCCTAACGCATTGCTTTGTAGTTCTGGCATCTTTACAGATTGGGCTCAAGGGGTTCAGGGTTGACAGTGTTTAATTATCTGTTCTTTTGGCTTAAGTGGGCAGTGTTTTAAAATTGTCAGTGCATACCAAACTTTAATTGGGTATTAAAGTATGTTAGTTAGCTTGCAATGTGAGCAGTCTGCTAAATATTTTCTTTTAAATGATAGGTTTAGCAAGAAGTGCATCTCGCCTTAGCATTTGTACATCACATTCCTGTAACTGCTGCCTGAGTTGTGTGCACTGTGATGTTATGAAGAGGGTGCCTGTTAACATGCAGCCCTTAACCACTCGCTGCAGCTGGCACCTGCCCCAGCTGGTGCTAAATAATCTCTTCTCATTCACTCAAACAGACCTCAGTGGAACCTCCATTGTATCTCCTGATATCTACAGTGTGAATTCTTGAAGGATCAGAAAACCTGTTGCTAAATAATTGCGTCAGCTGGCATAGAACTGAAATTCAAAACCAAATTTGGGGTACAGCCTATATTTACAGCAATATTTCTGTGCCTCAATATGGTAAACTGCAGACAGTTCAAGTTGTACAGAGCTCTGGGGGTTGGAAGATTTTTAACTCAAATTTTAAGTAAGATGGAGGAATTGGTTGGAATTGTAAACTTAATTGTAGCAAACAGGGAACAGGACTGGAGCTGGTGTGAAATGGGATAGCATCATCAGATATTGATTACTGTTCGTCCCAAACCTCCAGCTCGCTTGAGATGGCTGCAATTATTAAGTGAAGCTTTCACCAGCAGTCTGTGCATTGATTAATGCTGTTTGCACAAATAGCCTTCTTAATGAATGCTTTTTGTTATCATTTTTGATAAATGGAGGGACTGATGACTATATATTAATGTCTAATGGTGATTTCTACAACCTTGAGACAGCCTATCAACATTTATTTGAAAAAGGCAGTTTTCCAGTTTTGATTTGTGCTTACTCTAGGATTGTGCAGTGGTTTTCAGACCTGAAGGATTGTCCAGTTTCCTGCTGCCCTTGTAGAACCTCAGTCTATCATCTTCTCTCTCCAGTCATATTTCTCAAACCAGCTTTCACCCACTGTATCTGATGCTCTGACTCAGTGCCTCACTGCATAAGGGAATACTGCCTGGTAGCTTCTAAAACCTGCTTTATGATCACTGCAAGTGCCTCCTCTTCCCAATAAATGTGCTTATTTCAGTCTCAAAATTAAGGACTATCTGGCTTTGAATTGTTTGTTGAATTCTGGACCCAAGGAACAGTCACAGATCTTTGATTTCCAAACTCCACATTACCGATATGACTGGCTGGCATCTTCCAAAGTAACATCACTGTTTTATAGTTAAAGCTGGAATCACCAACACAAAATCAGAGAAGCCTACCAGAAGGGAGCAGTTTTTTTTTGGGGAGAGTTATTTTGAGTTTATATTTACAATTAAAAACCAAACAATGTACCTCTGATAAAATGATACTAACTAAGGAACAAATTTAGTCTTCAAAGACCAGGTGTCAGCAGGAACTCCACACTTGCTCATTCTCACTACTTGTACTATACCCAGTCTCAAGGACTTCATTTAACCCTGACCATCACAGAGAAGGGGAGTCCCAGATTTCTACTCTGTAGTAAAACCCCTTCCTGACATCATCCCTGAAAGGCCTAGCTCTGGACAACTCCCTCCAGAGAACATACTCTCTGTAACAATTGTAGTGAATCACTTCAAACACCTTGCCTGAATCACCCCTTGCCCTTTAAACTTGAGAATAATTGTTAGGTTTGTGCAACCTGTCCTCAACTCTCTAAGCTCCCCCTGCCCTAAAAGTTGGCAATACATCCCTCTTAAGGTACAATGTCCAGAACGTTCTCTAACTGGGACCTGACCAAGGTTGAGTCAGGCTGAACAATGTATTTGAGGATCGGTTCAGGCTACACCTTGTGTTGTTCAGTGAGGTAAAGTTACCATAGTGACAGAGGACCATAGGGCCTCATTAGAGAGAGAGCTGACTGGTGTTGAGTTTAACCTGTGGGTCACTATTCCTAATGCGAGGGATGTCAGTAAATTTAGGTCATTAATTCTGATATTGAAGATTAGAGTGAGCTTTACTTACCAGAGTGTGTTTCTGCAGCATTTTAAATCTTTCCATCATAAAAAGGAAACACTTATCCAGCTGTCTAGGCATTAAGCAAAGATGACTACCTGAGAGTTTTTGTTGGAGTCTTCTCTCGCCTTCACCATACAGACTTACCCAACATTTAAAAACAGTCAGTGATCATTATTAACTACGTGCTACAGAACTAGGTTCAGTGTCTTAATCCAGCAAGTTCATCCTTTGCACTGTTTGTCTGTCCTAGTTCCATTCCCTCCAGTGCACAGTTCAACTCTTGAGGGAAAGTTCTTCAAAAAACCTCTTCTCAGTGCAAGGTTCTAGAACAGTCATCCATCCTCAGAGCTTCTCTCTACAAAAGAAATCATGAGTGATATCTGTTCCCACTGCTGCCCATGTTGCTGAGGTTCTCAATCAGCCGTGACTCTTCAGTAATGTCTATCACTATTCCCAGTTTTATTTCTCTTGCTTCTGAGTAAAGTTGAAAAATCACTTTTCTTCTAAAATAAACCCAGAACATTAGGCTCTGTTACCATATGAAGTCATACTTGAATTTTCAGTAAAACCCCTAAAATTTTGAACTGTGTTCCTGCAGGTTGTAGTTTGTGGCTTGTGAATTGGTGCTGAGACCGACTTTGTTGACAGTTACACTGCATTTTGTGGTGAATTGCAATCTCTTCACGTAGCTGTGAACCAGCCTTAGCTGAGGTGGCACAGAGCTTAGGAAAGAGCCTTTGGTAAGCACGGTGTTTCATGGAAACCCAACAATTGTGCCAAGCCTCAAGACACAGGAGTATTGAACCAAGGATCAATGAATTGTAGTATTAGCAGACAGTATTTACCGCTTGGCCTTGTCAGATTGAGGATTGTCAAAGGAAAGGAAATAGTGACGGGTGTTAAGACAGAAGGAAGGAGGAGTGGAGGCAGGACAATATGAAAGGATCATTCATTTTGGGAGATTAGAAGTCTGAGCAGTGCAGGGAATCATCCAAAATCTTTCAACCACCCACTAATAAGTCAACAGGTAATCGTAAATCTTTTGCAGTGCAATCAATGTGCCAAATTTTGTGTGTGTGTCCCTTTAAGAGATGTGACTCTCACTCTGCTTGTCATCTGTTATACAGCAGTGCCCAGCAGTTAGTAAGTTCCCAAGAGAGAGATTTGTAAACACAACAGTAGCAATGACCTTGGAAAGCAGGAAGTCAGCAACAATGTCAGATTTCCCAATGCTGTGCTGTTTTAATTCCGGATTGGCAATTTGCTGCTCATTTTAACTGTGGGGTGTACAGTTCTCAAAGTAAAAACCAAAGTTGAAATATTTATATGTAGAAAGAAAGTAGGAATTGCAAAATAAGCACAATCTGTAAATCTCTGCAGTGGCTTGGCCTGTTTTATCCAGCCCAGACTAGCAGAATGAAAGCCTTGAATACGTGTGTAGGCTAGTTATAAGGATTCTGTGTGAGGTGAGTTGGGCAGGTCTCAGCTCACTGACCATTGTGTCATAAACCCACCAACACATACCTAAGGACAAATTGACATTAGTCTAGCAACCCAACTGAAGCTGTCGTTTTGTTACAGCCCTGGTCTTGTGTGGGGAAACTAAGCAAGCGGCATGCTGTCACATTGACTCTGTACTGAGCAGCAGAGTTCTCCTGTCAATACCTTCTCATTAACCTGTTCAAAGGTATAACTTTTGGAGTTTTGGAGTAACCTCCATTTGGAGGAGGTGGGACTTGAATCCAGGCTTCCTGGCTCAGAAGTCAGGACAGTGCCACTGCGCCACAAGGGCCCTCAAGATTGTCCTGACTCGGGCTGTTAATATGAGGACTTAAGCCTCTGTCCATGTGTGTGACTGGACACAGTACTTTAGCTACTTTGCAAATGTGGAGTTTGTATGTCACAATGTCACAACCACAATAACAAGAAAAATGCATCATGTTCTTAGATTTGAGAATCATGTGTTTACTTATCCCAGTGGTAGGATGGAGAAAAACCAGGAAAAAGATTATTCTCAGTGGTTTACAAATCATCCCAGCAGGTTTGTCTGAACATGTTTATAGTCTGAGGGAACAAGCAGTAATAAAGGAATACAAAATGACTGCAGTGAAACGGGACGAGCAATGGAGGAGCCTTGCACAGTGTATGGTTTACTGAGTGATCTTTCAGCTTGGGACACACTGGAAAGAGCATGATTCAATCTCATGTCAGTTATATTCCAAGCAGGGGTGTTTAATACTAACACTGCCAGCCAAAAGTGACACAATTTCATTCCCAACACTCTCACCTCTGACCTCAATAAGCACAAAAGAAAAATACACAGGAGTATTTTTGCATAATCATGGCACTTTAGAACAGAAACCAGTTTACTTAGGTGTAGGTAGAGGGAATTGGTAGAGCTTTTAATCAAATGCCATACACTTTGGACAATTGTGTTAATCATTTGCAAGTATGCCAATCACAATTCAATTTTCTACTCCATCTTACCATGTGGGAAAGTGAAAAAGTCATTATTTTTTGACAAATTTTCATAAAGCATTTTCTTCCAGATTATTGATTATGAAATGTTTATTAAAATTTACATGATTTAAAGAGACAGTATTCCTTTGGGTACAAATTGAACCAAATACTGCAAAGGGACTGTAAACAAAGCAGTGTTTAATTTAAAAACATCCAGATCAAACTTTCAAAGTTTTTTTTTATAAAAAGTTTTGGTATTGGTATAAAATTAACATAAAGCAGTTAAGATCTTTGTGGCCTGACAGTGTATAGTCAAATCATAAATTGTCCTGCGTAGATAGCTGGTTAACAGTAAGTAGGATTGTAAATGGGATTTTGTTACTCTGTCTGTAGTCCAACTACAGTTAGCAAATCTTCCTGGGAATATCTTCAAGTTAGAAGTTAATAGACGAGCTGAGAGTCTGGGTGCAAACTCAACCTCAGTATCTATTCATTTATTTTATTCTCTTACGTTCCATTGTTTTGTTGGGGTGTTCACCAGTTGCCTGTATCTAGCTCACTGGCCGCAAAAGCTCAAAGCAGTCACTGCAAGGTGTTTAAGAGCTGACCCACTGGACTCATTTTCCAATCTTAAATTTGCTTCAGCAACCTGATTTCCATCTAATTCTCCAGAATCTGACTGTGGCTATGAGCCTTCACTGTGTTGTGTTGTGTCTTTGAGCTCCTGTATTTCGATTGAATAAATTTCCCTTTTTTGCAACGGTCAGAATTCCCTCCAGTTACATGCAAGAAATAACTACTTCACCCTCCTAAATGCTCTGATAATCATGACCATGAGGTCAAAGTCATCAGTCTGCTCAGCAATTGAATCTCTTCTGGATTTTATAGCTTTATCATTTTGGGTCTTTTAAAACAATGGTTTTGGAATAAGGACAGTACTGAAAGGGCCAGTGAGTTGGGTAATTCTTGTAGCTCACTGAAGATAAGTTTCAGTATGCAGTTGAGTGTTTGCTTCTTGTCACTGTTCCCAGAGCATACCACCTCACTCCAGAGCAAACTGGTGCAATAATGTTTGTTTTCAAGATTCGCTGTGGTTCAATCCTGACTGTACTGTCTTAAGTAGTGCATTTGGGTTCGAAGACACAATACGAACTCCAGACAACTGAAATCTTCCAAGTATGATAGCCGTTGTAAGAGTTCTTCTGTTTTAGAGTCTCTGACTGAATGGTGGGGGAGGGTTGTCTATTGAGCCATACTGACTTCAGCGACGTCACCATCCTGTGCAAAGTCTTTGCAGCAAAGAAATGGGACATTAGGATCAGATTCTGATTCCAGTCAGCTGAAAATGGTAACAAGGGTTCTTAATTTGCAGAAATCTGATTTCTGAATGTTGTGAATAAATTCCTCAGCATGCTGACCATAAAGAATACTGTCTCTTTAAAGCCCTATTGCTACAGTTGTTTGATTGTTCAGTTGTTTGAGAGTTGATCTCTTTTCCTTTGTTGTTATAAGGATTCTAGTAATTTTTTTGTTTTCTTTGTAGTGACTGCTGCAGCCTTAAATTAAAGGAATAAGGGGGAATATTCTCTCATATCGTGTCTCTCTTTTACTTCTATATTTGAGAACCAATATAGATTTTTAGTCAATAGTCCATCAAATGGAAAAAGTTCTCCCAGACCTTAGATCCTTTGAGATTTCAAAGTTTGGTGTATACAGGATACATTTGCAAATCTGTGGCGTGAGTTCTTCATCAATGTGTGAACATTCTTTTCGATTTCCTGTTGAAATGATTCCTTCAAATTGATTAATGACTAAAATCACAGAAATTTACAACATAGGAAGAGGCCGTTCTGTTTGTTACTCCTCTATTTGTTTGCTCAGACTGATGCTGTGTCCCTACTGTTAATATATTGCCCTGATCCAAAATATTCCATGCTCCAAAAATCCTCTCATAATCCACAGCCTTGAGTCCTGGGCCTATAGCCCGAAGTGGTGGCCAGTATGCTTCCGTCTGACTTAGGTCAGACCTCATTGGTCTCTCTGGATTAGTTGCAATTTGGACAACACAAAGAAAGTGACCTTTGTCTGACTTTAACTTTCCGTCACCACAATGGTGCACTGTGAAACCAACTGGATGGTCAGCACTAGTGTCATCTAGTGCCAGCAAATGGGTCTGGGCCATGACTGCTAGCAGGCAGGAGATGAGCGGGTTTTGTCCAGTTTATGAGGAGTAAGAGGAGGTTGGGTTCAAGTTATGTTGAACTGTGTCATCGCAATTATGCTACTCTGAGTAATCCAGAGTTGTTTCCACCACAATAGTTACACAATTTGAATTCAGTTAAATAAATTTGGAATAAAAAGTTTATATCAGCAAAGGTGACCATGAAAACAACCCAGTGCCATTAAAAACCCATCCAGTTCATGAATGTCCTTCAGGGAAGGAAATCTGCTGCCCTTACCCAGTCTGGCCTGCATGTGACTCCAGACCCAAAGCAATGTAGTTAACCCTTAACTGCCCACTGAAATGGCTGAGAAAGCATCTTCATTGTATTTTAAACACACAATGCGTCGCAGTGGTTTAAGAAGATACTCATCACCTCAACAGCAGTTAGAAATGGGCAACAAATGTTGATCAAGCCATTGATGCCTACACCGGATGATTAAATAACACAAAACACCAGAGTCAGTGCTTTGGGATCCTGCCAGTCTGTGGCCACCTGATCCAGAATGAGGGATCGGGGCCATTAATTTTACGGATCAATTTTTATTTGGGGACAGAATTTAAGTCAAAGCAACTGCAACTGATATTCTCAAAACCATCAATTAATCTTAAAATATTTCACCTGACGTTTACAGAACTCCAGTGGAAGAAAACAACTGGTTCTATCAGTGATAACAAGGTGTAGAGCTGGATGAACACAGCAGGCCAAGCAGCATCAGAGGAGCAGGAAAGCTGACATTGCATCTGCAGTTCCTACTATCTCTGGTTCTATTAGTCTTAGGTTCTCTCAATTGTCAGAATTTTTCTGTGCATTCTAATTGGTCCAGCCTCTGCAATGAATAGCTGTATAGTTTGGTGAAAGTTTCATTTCAGTTCAGGAAGCTGCAGGTGTGCCCCTGTATAGTTGGATTTTCCCAATTTCTGCCAAACGGGTGATGATATTCATCTCAAAGGTTGCGTTGTGTACTCCTGTTACACGGAATGCTCCACCTAATCGATTGTTTTCCCAATAGTGATGCCAGTTGCCGTTCCTGTCCCCACCGTAGCCAAATACCAATAGCTGTTGGTTAAAATATGGTTAATTAATGACAATAAAATTTTTAATGGGAACTTTTCAACCTTTTGTGCTTTGGGCATTTCTCTGAAGAGTGAGCAGCAGGGGACAGCATAGTCACAGGTTCTTTCCATCAGGAGTAGCTGTAACAAAGATGGCCAGAGACCTTACTGAAACCTGTTGTCTCCAAACTGTGACCTTTGTCACAGAATGGACAACAAGATAAATTGACCAATGGGCTCAGAATTAGCATCCGTATTATAGGCATCAAATATCAAAAAATAGGCATTTACAAAATGCATTTCAAGGTGTCAAATATCTCAGACTGGTTCAATTCTTCAATAGTCATGAAGCAAATTCACTTACTGCACTGGCGCTATGGCCTTACCTTTCATCCAGAGATTCCCAATCCCACTGTGGGGATCATTTCGTTATTTTTGAGAAACATACAAAGTTATTACTTATACAGTAATCTATCATAGAACACACCCGACAGGCCATTCAGTCCAAGTGGTGTCTGCTGGAGTTTATGCTCCATACAGGCTGCCTCATCTCACACTGTCAATATCTTTCGTTCCTTTCTTCCTCCTGTACTTGTTTAGATCCATTTAAATGCTTTTATTCATTTCAACTACTTCCTATGGTGGCAAGTTCCACATTCTAACCACTCTGGGTAATGAAGTCTCTGGATTTGTTCAGACTGTCAAAGATTGATGCCTTTGAGTTAAACCATTAGAACTAGGAGCAAAAGTAGACCATTCAGGCCATTCAATGAGATCATTGCTGATTTAATCATCCTCAACTCCACCCTCTTACCTTTTCCCCATTCCCCTTACTGATTAAAAATCTGTCTCTCTTAGCCTTGAATATATTTAGTGACCCAGCCTTAACAGCCCTCTGCAGTAAGGAATTCCAGAGATTCACTACCATCAGAGAGAAGAAATTCTTTGTCATCCATCTTAAATGGATGACCCCATATTCTGAGATTGTGCCTTCTGGTCCTAGTCTCTCCCACAAGGAGAAGCAACCTTTTCACACGTAGCCTGTCAAATCTTCTAAGAATCTTCAATGTTTCAAAGAGGTTTCTCCTCTTGTTCTTCTAAACTGTAATGCATACTGGCCAATTCCTCATAAGACACACCCTCTGTACCTGGGAACAGCCTAGTGAACCCTCTTGGACTGCCTCCAATGCCAGTCTATCTTTTTTTTAAGATACAGGGACCAAAACTGTTCACATTATGGGGTGGGACGGTGGCTCAGTGTTTAGCACTGCTGCCTCTCAGTGCCAGGGACCAGGTTCATTCCCAGCCTCGGGTGACTGTGTGGAGTTTGCACGTTCTCTCTGTGTCTGTGTGGGTTTCCTCCCACTGTCCAAAGATGTGCAGGTTAGGTGGATTGGCCATGCTAAACTGCCCATAGTGTTCGGGGATGTGTAGGTGAGAGGTGTTAGCCATGGAAGATGCAGGGTTGCAGGGATAGGTTAGGGGGATGAGTCTGAGTGGACTTGTTGGGCTGAATGTCCTGTTTCCACACTGTAGGGATTCCATGATCTAATGGTCTAATAAGAGCCCATGGCATTGGAACTAGTAGATTACTTGGGGTTCTCATTGAGATTTATAAAATTCTAACAGGACTGGACAGGGTAGATGCAGGGAGGACGTTCCCGATGGTGGGGTGTGTCCAGAACCAGGGGTCACAGTCTGAGGATTCGGGGTAGACCATTTAGGATGGAGATGAGGAGACCTTTCTTCACCCAAAGAGTGGTGAGACTGTGGAATTCATTACCACAGGAAGCAGTTGATGACAAAACACTGAATGTATTCAAGAGGTGACTAGATATAGCGCTTGGGACGAATGGAATCAAAGGTTATGGGGAGGAAACAGGATTAGGCTACTGAGTTGGACGATCAGCCATGATCGTGATGAATGGCAGAGCAGGCTCTAAGGGCCGAATGGCCGCCTCCTGCTCCTATCTTCTATGTTTCTATGATTATTCCAGCTATGATCTGGCTAGTGCCTTGTATAGTTCTAGCAAAACCCCTCTACTTTCATACTCCATCTGTGAAATAAAGGTCAATATTCCATTTGCCTTCCTTATTATATAATGCTAGCTTGTTGTGATTTATGCACAAGAATGTCTAAATCCCTCTGTTCCACAGTTTTCTGCAGTTTCTTTCTCTATTTAATAATATTCAGCTCCTCTATTCTTGCTGCCAAAGTGCATAACCTCACATTTTCCCACATTATATTCTATCTGCTAAGGTTTTGTCCACTTGCTTAACCTGTCTACCACCCTCTCCAGATTCTTTGTCATCCTCACCACTTGCCTTCCTATCTATTTGTGTCATCTACAACTTGGCGATTGTATATTCACTCTCCTCATCCAAGTCATTAATGTATTTTGTAAATAATTGTGGCCCTAGCTCTGATCCCTGTGCACTCCTCTGGTTTCATCCTGATAATGCCCCCTTATTCCAACTCTGTCTTCTATTAGTTATCCAATCCTCTAATCATGCTAATCTACTAATTCCAACGCTATGGATTCTTATTAGACCATAAAATATAGGAGTAGTATTAGGCCATTTAGCCCAACAGGTCCTGCTCAGTCATTCAATCATAGTTGATGTGTTTCTCCACCCCATTCTCCTACTTTCTCCCTGTAACTCTTGATCCCCTTACTAATTAAGAACCTATCTATCTCTGACTCGGCCTCCACAGCCCTCTGCAGCAGCAATGAGTTCCACAAATTCACCGCCTTCTGGCTGAAGAAATTTCTCTTCATCAGTTCTAAAGCATCATCCCATTCGCTCTGACGCTGTGCCCTCAGGTCTTAGTCTCTCCTACTAGTAGAAACATCATCTCCATGTCCATTCTATCCAGACCTCTCCGTATTCTGTAACTTTCAATCAGATTCCCTGTCATCTGCCTAATCTCCATCAAGTACCCAACCCAGAGTCCTCAACCACTTTTTGTATGACCAGCCCTGGGATCGTACATGTGTAAACTTCCTCTGGACCCCCTTCAAGGCCAGCACATTCTTCCTTAGATACAGGGCCCAAAACTGCTCACGATATTCCGAATGCAGACTGACTAGAGCCTTATGCAGCTTCAGTAACACATCTCTTGTATTCTAGCCCATGAAATGAATTAGCCTAATGTGCGGTATCGTATTCAAATACCTTCTGAAAGCTGAAGTATGTTACATCCACCGCTTCCCCTTTATCCATCCTGCTTAATCCTCAAAGAATTCTAGTAAATTTATTCAGCATGATTTCCCCATTCCTGAAGCCTTGCTGTCTCTGCTTCTTTATTTCTAAATGCTCTGCTATTTCTAACATTCTAACATCTCCCAATAACAATAAGTAACCTGTAATTTTATTGTCTCTTTTTTTGTTTAAATAAAGGTGTTATATTGGCTGTCTTCTAATCTTTTGGGACTTTTCCAGAATCTAAGGATTGCTTGAAGAGCATACTTTTTCCTGCAAGAGGAAACATTCTCTCTCTCTCTCTCTCTCTATCCTTTCTATTAAAACCATCATCATTTTAAAGACCTCTACTGGGTCACACTTCAGCTTTCCTTACTCAAGAGAAAACAGACCCCGCCTGTCAGCCCCTTCCTGATATTTGTGCCCCTGTACTTTGGTTTATTTTATCTTATATTTATGGTCTCTAGGTTTGGATTTCCTCTATAAATTTAAATGTCTTTATCTTTATTAATAGCCAATGAATTATAAAGATCTTTATCAGGTTGAGAGAAAAAATCTCTGACGCCGATCTTTCCAGAGTGTTTCACATACAATAGGAAGGTGAGGAAAGATGCTAGAGTCACTGCATTTGATGAGATCATAGCATAGGAATGAAGTAAGACATTAGCCATCAATGAGCAGCTCTCAAAATCACTGACTTGTTAAATAAGCAGATGCACCTGTCATTGTACAAGATGGATTCTACAAGATGCCCTCCAATACTTCACCAAGGCCCTTGTAACAGCACCTTCCAAACCCACGACCACTTCCATCTACAAGGACAAAGGCCACAGATATGTGGAACACCATAACCTGCAAGTTCCCCTCCAAGCCACTCACCATTGTGACTTGGAAATATATTGCCATTCCTTCAGTGTCACTGGGTCAAAATCCTGGAATTCCCTCCCTAAGGGCATTGTGGGTTAACCTACAGCACATGGACTGCAGTGGTTCAAGAAGGCAGCTTCCCCACCACCTTCTCAAGGGCAATTGTTTCCGTGCTCTATGATGCTATAGTTAGGAACGGGCAATAAATGCTGGGCCCAGCCAGACACCAACATCCCATGAATAACATTTTTAAAAAGTGGTTGTGAAGTTGCTGCAGTAGGAATGCATCACCATGTGAACGGTAAAATAAAAACAGTTCACTGCTAGCTACAGACCAGACTTTTGGAAAGCTATTGCCAATTAATAACTCACCACTCTCCTTCAAACCAGCATTCCTCAGAACCTGAAACGTTAACTGTTTCCTTCTGCACAGATGCTGCCTAATGTGCTCAGTGTTTTCCAGCATTTTCTATTTTATTTCAATGGCAAAGCACTCACTCAGCAGTTTGCTTCCCTGTTTGAACCAGGTTAATCGAAAGAATCAAGCCTCTGTCAGCACGAGCAGATCAATCATACTTGGGTTTCTCTGCCTTCACCTGATCACAGATGTGAAGCCCAAAGATGAGAGCCAGCATCCCAGTGGATGGGTACCTTCCGTGGTGCTCAGTCCATTCGTCATGGACATACTTAAAGAAGCCGGGATGAAAGATGATGACCTGGTGGGAGAGTGATGTGGGAAATAATGATCTGCTCTTTAACAGAGATCGCAGAGAAAATATTCACAAGAGGACAATCTGAACACTCAAATGATTCTGATCAGTGTCAGCTTCTGTACCCACAAACACCATTTATACAGATACACACACACTTGTATATGCACATTTTCTCACACCTATGCACATTAGACTGATCTACCTCAATCACATGGACATGGTACATGTCTCTATTACAATAACATCTCACCTTGTTGCTATCAGCAGTAATGTGACCTTTCAGTTTCCTGTGTGTCCTAGAAAGGAGAAACACAAGGGAGGGGTTTACTGTCTGTGTAACAGAATGAGGAATGCAGTTAGCAGCCAACAGGACCCGCTTCACCTGGAACAAAGCAGAGAAAGATGGCACCTGGGGAACACCAACACACCTAGAAAAACACCAGAAAACACAACAGGAGTGAAAGCAGGAAGCACAGCTTCAGAGCAACATTGGAAACTGGGGATCCATCGAAATATTCAGAACTGAGCTTGAGAGATTTTTATTGGGTAATTAATATTGAGAGACATGGAGGGAAGATGGGGAAGCAACTGAGGGACAGATTAGTCAGGACCTAAAAATGGAATAACAGTATGTACTTCCCCAAACACTTTAAATCAGCTTTGCTAAAATCCGTGAGGTCTACATCAAAGATGTTCCTGTCATCAACCTCAGTCATATTGATATGAAAGGCCTTTGGAAATTGATCTAAAGAGAGCTGAATAAAGTCGCAAAGGGTAAATGAAATGTCCTGGGCTATGGGAGAGGGCTAGGGACGATGGATTTATTGATGGATGAGACAAGAAGGCTCCTGATGGGGTGCATCACTCTCTGATACTCAAAGGTGATGACAGAAGGAGGGAAGGTGGAATTTAAAGAGAGAGCAGTGATTTTGTGCAGCATCACAGGAAGACAGCAACGGCTTGTATTTGTATAATACCTCAGAATGTCTCAAAACAAATTTCTCAGGCAGTTAAACATGGGAAGCTTGGTTGCCAGTCTGTTCTCTGCAGGACACTACACACCAATCTGCTATTTCCCAGATGAGATGCTTATTTACTGTTGTTGGTGGATTGGCCAGAATGAAAGATAACTGCAGACTTGTCTTTTTCTCAGATAAGTACCTGTTACGTACACTCAATAGGGGTGCGACAGGTGGGAGCGGTTGTGTCAAAATCTTATCCAAAGGCACGCACTTATGTTACAGCAACATTCTCTCTGTGCTGCATTGGAGTGTCAGCCTAAGAATTTTCTCTTCAGATTCTGGAGTGGGATTTGAACCGACTGACTCAGAACCAAGAATCAACCACTGATATGAGCTGGCATTGCAGTGGAGGGGTCAGAAGCCAAGTTGGGATAAGATGTTGGGTATTGTGCAAAGACACGAGCTTGACGAGGCTGAGGGAAGCCACTGGAGTGTTGAGAGACTGTGTTGAGTCTGATAACATTGGCTTACCCAGGAGAAAGAGACCCAGCAGACAGATACAATCAGCAGATGGACTTTTACAACAAATCAGTGAATCAATGGTCACTTACTAAGATTAGTTTTTTTTAATTCTATATTTTTTTAGCTAACTAAATTTAAATTCCCAGCTGCATGGTGTGATATGAACGTTTCGCCAGGTCATCAGCCTCATCTTTGGGATTACCTGTCCTGTGATATAATCAGGCTGCCACCAATCCCACTTTGTTCAATTATCTTCAACTGTTTTTAAACTTAAAGCTCTGACATTCTTCCTCATATGAGAGATCAGGACATGACAAATCCTGCCCAAAAACAACGGCAATTAACTGAGGAATCCTTTCACGATTGAGGATTACATTCATCTCAAGGTTGTGCTTTACTTACAGAAAGAAGTTTTTGTTCGTAAGGACATTTGCAAACCACAGTAGGTCATGAGGTTTAAATGGGACCAGCACCAGATGGACATTGGGTTCGAGGTCCTTGGCACTCTCTGGGTACATGAAGTGGTGCGTGGTTTTCTTGCCGACATCAGACTCATGTCCCTTGGTCACTGCCCTGTTCATTCTAAGTAGAAAACCAAAGAGTTACTGCTGTAGACTGATTAACACATCTTCAAAATCAGTCTTCTACCAAAACACTGAAAATAGGAGCAGGAATAGGCCATTCAGCCCTCTGAGTCTATCCCACCATTCAATATGATCATAGCTGATCATCCAACTCAGTCCCCTGCTCCTGCTTTCTCTCCCAAACCCTTTGATCTCTTTATCCCCAAGAACAATATCTGATTCTTTCTTGAAAGCATTTAATATTTTGACCTCAATCACTTTCTGTGGCAGAGAATTCCATAGGCTCATCACTCTCTGGGGGAAGAGTTTAAGTAAAATTTAAGGGGAGGCACAGTGGTTAGCACTGCTGCCTCACAGCACCAGAGACCTGAGTTCGATTCCAGTCTCAGGTGACTGTCTATGTGAAATTTCCACATTCTCCTTTTGTTTCTGTGAGAATCATAGAATCCCTACAATGTGGAAACAGGCCCTTCGGCCCAACAAGTCCACACCGAACCTTGCAGTGTTCCACCCAGAGCCATCCCCTATAAAACCACCTAATCTACACATCCCTGAACACTATGGGGCAATTTAGCATGGCCAATCCACTTACCCTGCACATCTTTGGCCTGTGGGAGGAAACCCACGCAGACACAGGGAGAATGTGAAAACTCCACACAGACAGTTGCACGAGGCTGGAATTGAACCCGGGTCCCTGGCGCTGTGAGGCAGCAGTGCTAACCACTGAGCCACCGTGCCACCCATGGGTTTCCATCAAGTGCTCTGGTTTCCTCCCATAGTACAAAGATGTGCAGGTTAGATGGATTAGTCATGGTAAATTGTCCTGTTTGTCCAGGGTTGTGCAGTCTAGGTGGGTAAGCCATGGTTAAAAACCCCATGCTAGGTCATGGGGATAGGGTGAGGGTGTGGGATACTCTTCAGAGGCTCAGTGCAGGCTTAATGGACTGAATGGTCTCTATCTGCACTGTAGGATTCTATGAAAATGTTTAAGTACAGGGGGTGATGACAGGCCAGAACTTGAGATTCCCAATCTCCTAACATCCCAATTTCCATAAAGTTCAGGGGTTAGTGTTCAGGGATGGGTAGCTTAGGTAGGTTATAGGGGGATGGGTCTGGGTGGGATGCTCCAAGGGTCAGTGTGGACTTGTTGGGCCGAAGGGCCTGTTTCCACACTGTAGGGATTTCTATGATTCACATAGTTTGGCATGGAACATAAGCTACTTTATGACAGTAACAGTCAATAATGGTGTACTCGATTCACTGCACTGTGTTATTTGTGGGTCACTCAGTGTGTGTGTGTGATGGATGGGTGACTGATTTCAGCAGAAGATGCCCCATTTCACTCAGTAAATGAACAATTTCACAGTCTGTTAAAAGTGCCCACAATCTCACTGAAAATTGTCCAGCCAACATGTGCAGGATAATCCTGAATGGGTAAAGAACGACACCAACAATCAGTTTAGGCTTGTCAGTCAGGCTCACTGATGTGTACTGGAAATTAAATATATTATTGGACAGCGCTCTGTTCTTTGTAGACGGAAAGAATATTTTCATGCACAGAAAACAAAAAATGCTGCAGATCACAGAGAGTCAGGCAGCATCCATGGAGAGAGAGCAAGCTAACATTTCAAGTCTAGACAATTCTTCAGCAAAGCTACCAGGACTCAAAACATTAGTTTATTCTGTCTCCACGGATACTGCTTGACCCACTGTGATCTCCAGCACTTTTCATTTCCATTCCAGCATCTGCAGTAATTTTTCCCTACTTTCATGCATAGGGTCTGTAACAACTCAACGAACTTAGCTGACTGTCATTCGCTAGTTCATTTCTCAGGGTAATGTCTGGGCCAATGAGAGTCAACCTTTCTGAAGCCTGGCAGCTAATATCAATAAGGGTATTAATGAGTGTATTCTCTTTGAGAACACCAATCAGATTCCACTTGCTAACCAATCAGCACCCTCCTATGCAGTATTAATGTTTGTTTTCTCCTTGAATTGATATTCTTGCAAAATGTCCTGATGAGTACAGGATTAAAAACCCTCAACAAAATGTGTCTTTTTTCAGCAATACTTATGTTCTGTACAAAAAGACTAATTATAAACCTATCATACTATACTGGGGAATGATCTTTGTAGTTCCTCTTCACTGAGATTGCAACCTTAGGACAAGTGACTAAGTGGATTCAATTGACCTTCTGCTCATTGGGCCACAATCAGGACAGAGGATTTATCAGGGTTAGGAAGAGATGAACCACAATAATTTAAAATTAAATAAAAAAATCTCTTCCACTTGCAGCAATCCTTTTAAGGTCTACTGAGATATTCAGTGAATATGCAGTGGTACAGGATATGTCCTGCCCTTTAGTATTTCAGAGTGATGCACATTTTGACCAGGTTTGAGCTGGCCTTCAGGCTGCCCAGGGCATTGATGTCGAGAATCACTAGGAAATGGAAACAGCAGGAATGTATATTTCTTGTTATGGAGCTAGGAAGGTTTGGAATGCCACTGCCACCTTACTGTTGAACCAAGAGAATTAGAAGTGGCCCTGATAGAATATAAAACTTGCCTTATTACATAGTCCTGTGAGTCAATCAACTGCCCATAATTTGATCCTTTGAGGTTCCCAGAATTTCCAACAATGGCACATCTCCTGCAATTACAGGAATGGCCATTCTTTATAGGATTGAACTTAGGCATGACCTCAAAAAGCCTGCTGTACATCATACTCAGCCTCGGATGCCTGGACTGTAACCCCTGAAACAGAGAAACAGCAACTGTAGCTATGCAGGCATTTATCAAAAATAAACACTCAGAGTGGGTCAAGGGTTAGGATCAGGGTCAGAGTAGATCAAAGATTAGGATCAGGGTCAGTGTGGGTCAAAGATTAGGATCAGGGTCAGTGTGGGTCAAAGGTTGGATCAGGGTCAGAGTGGATCAAAGGTTAGGATCGGGGTCAGAGTGGGTCAAAGGTTAAGATCAGGGGTCAGAGTGGGTCAATGCTGGGATCAGGGGTCACCATGGGTCAGATTGTGGATCTGGGGAGAATCAGGGTCAAAGGGAATGGAGATGATGTGGAATTTGGGATGGTTTAGGGTCAGAGACCGTGGTTCAGGTTGTGGGGTCAGGTAAGTGAGGGTCAGGGACAGATGGTGGGATGGGACGAGGGTTAGACAGAGTGGCCCAGTGGTGGATTGAGGGTCAGTGTAATGTGGGATTGGAAGCTGACAGAGGTCAGTGAGCACACGGAGAGCTGGAATGCAGCAACAACAGAGTGATGGGAGATTACAAAGGGGGCTCTGGGGGAGATGACTGGGAGAGGTTTGAGCTGGCGCATTCTGGAGGCAACAAAACAATATCTGAGGGTTTCGGCAGCTGATTGGCTGACATAGGAACAATGACAAGAGTCGGAAGGAGCAGTTTTTCAAACGGTACAAATTTGTGAAATTTACAAAAAGCTGGACACTGAATAACAACAAGAGGTTTCTCAGAATTGAATCCGATTCTGAATCCAGTGAATCCTGGTATATTCAAAGAGAATTGTCTGGATATTGATCAAGTGGCTGGAGCCCCCTCCACCTGCAGCGCTGAGGTTAATAACGGCCTTTCTGCAGCCAAATGCAATGCCTTCATAACTGAATAGGAGGCAAAACAAAGCCAACTCTACCTTAATCCACTCCACATTCCTTTGTCCCAGCTGCCTCCAACACATTCCCTGCATCAACCCATCCACTTGTCCACTCCCAGAGATTTCTCCCCAGAGGTTATTGGCCAATGTTACTGAGGATTCCATACTAAGAGACCTACACAGCACAAGTCTAACCATTGCCTACACTCACAATGGAGCTGCGAAAAAAAGGGATGACAAGAGGGTTACAATTTCAAGATTGTCAGCAAGAAAGTCAGGGGTGAGATGAGGAGAAACTTCTTTACTCGGAGAGTTGTTAGGATTTGGAATGCGTTGCCTGGCACAGTGATGGAGGAGGTTTCCAATGGAGGTTTCAAAAGAGAGCAGGATATATATTTGAAAGTGATGAGTTTACAGGGCTACAGAGATAGGACTGGAGAATGGAACTAGCTGGGTAGCTCTTTCAGGACTGATACAGACACGATGGGCTGAATGGCCTCCTGCTGTGCTGTAAAATTCTATGATTCTATGATAAATTGAAGGAGCATTGCACTAGCACGTCTTCAGGAGATGGAGAAGAAATTGATGGAGAAGAAATTGATGGAGGTCTTGCCTTCATCAACTTTGAGGGTGGGTTCATATATAAAATGGAACCATTGACACTCTGACACATAGCAGTGTGATAACAGACATAACCCTCTCCTACTTCCCAACAATCAGCTATTTATCCAAAGAGAAGGCATTTAGGTTGGAGAAGGATTATGAGGAGAGTGTCACACTGTGGTAGAGAACATTAAAATACTGACAACAGTAAGACCAAGCGGCTCATATGCCTTCTGTTCTGATCAAAGACAGGCTGTGGTTACACCAATGTAAACCACCATGACTAGTGAAGATAAAGATATATGGGCAGGAACATTGGAGCCTGATCTCCTGGAGCTCATTGACCAGGGGATAGGAAAAGAATCAGAATCAAGCTTGAATAGGCAACACCTGTCAAGAAATGTCAATCTGTCAAGAACTGTCATAACATTTTAGGCACTGTCAAAGTCATCAAGACTTGTCAAAGTGTGTTTTTCTTCATCAACAAGAGTTCTTTGGTCAATAAAATGCAGTGTGCAAAATAGAACGTTAAATAATAGAGCTTTATTTCTTTCCTGTGTGATTTGGGTACTTGGGGATGCTCGATGAGTTGGTATGTAGGTGCAGGGGGAGATGTGGTGGATGGAAGTCACATTAAATTGGCATAGTGTGCATGGAGGGGGGTTACAGGTGTGAATGGTATGATAGAGCGTGAGGATTGAGGGCTGGAGGAATGTTTTAATTTTTCATTTGGATTTTTAATCATGGTGAAGGCCTTTCACCTTTCACCTTTCAGCCAGATTGCCTTGGCAACTCACAGCTCTTTCTATGTCACACGAACTGACTCCTAGATCAGCTCCATGCCCCATCCCTCCCACCCCCACTACCACCCAGAAAGGGTCAGCAGCTTATTTTTAAAAGTCAGGTTCAAGGCGTTGAGATTTCTCTTGTCTCTGCAAACATGACCTAGGAACAAGTATTTGATTCTGAGTTTCCACAAAGGGATTATACTTCTTTTTTTCATAATTTTATAACCAACCGCTTCAGATAAGTTATCTTAAACATCTGAGGTATGTGGGACTTGCTCCCAAGCCTCCTGGTAAAGACGAAGGGGCCCTACCACTGCACCACAAGATCCCTAAAGGGAACATGCTTCATTCTCTGCTTTAATGTCCTTCATCTGTAAACAAAACACAACAACTACTTCACTGTACTCTGCGCCCTATCCTTTTGACAGGTAACATATGTAGAAAAGTAAGAATGCCAACAGTGCCTGTTAAACCCACAAACACTACCATCCCAAAGGACAAGAATAATGGGAGCACCACCCCCTGCCAGTTCCCCTCCAAGCCACTCCCCATCCTAACTTGGAAATATATCGCCATTCCTTCACTGTCGCTGAGTCAAAATCCTGGAACTGCCTTTGCAGCACCTTCACAGATGGCAGTGTTTTAAGCAGGTGCCACACCAACACCTTCAGGATTCATTAATGATGGGCAACAAATGCTGCCCACAGCCACAAAACCAATTTTTAAAACCATTGCTGGATTGACTTACCAACCACCACAGGAGGATGTCCTGAGGGATATTTTCATTCCTCCTGGTTAACTGTGGCTGAATACTTGAATTAAACCGCACATCAAACCAACGAGAGATACCTCGGTCTGAAATACAGGTCTCACAGCTACAGGTTTTCTTCAAAGACTGAGGTCCTTCCTTCACCAGGCTGTGACTGTACAGAAAGTATAAGGGAAGTACGAAACAACAGATGACAAGGAAAAACTTTTTCCTTTTGTAAAACTTCCTGCAATTGTAGGCCATGTTGCAGCTCAGCTGGGAATCTTTCAGCTCCTCCTGCTCCTCAAGATGTGGATGGTGTTAAAATCCAGCTCAATAACCAGGGAGCTATGATCTTAGATGGTCTTTTTCATCCTTCAACATCATTCTGAACTGAAAATTTTTAAAGTAGAAGACAGGAGTTTAGTCAAATATAGTAGGAACTGCAGATGCTGGAGAATCCGAGACAACAAGGTGCAGGGCTGGATGAACACAGCAGGCCAAGCAGCATCATAGGAGCAGAGATC
>NC_063350.1:1301387-1337784 GCF_021869965.1 Rhincodon typus
GTGTTCATCCAGCTCTACACCTTGTTATCTCAGATTCTCCAGCCTCTGCAGTTCCTACTATCTCTGCTACATATTGCTGTCTGTGCCCTACATGAGCCTCCTCCCACTGCACGTCATCTCTCTGCAACAGCAGATTTTTCTATCAGTGAGCTTCACATGGTCAGGAAGGAGAGATCACATCCGGAGTGAGCCACAGCCTGAGATAAAATTGAAGCCCAGGTTTGGGGTCCCGCACAAAAGATTAGCTTCACAGGAAAACCAGAAGTTCATTGGTTGGTGACAGCTACAAATTTGGGGATTCTAGAACTAGGGGCATAGTCTGAGCATTAGGGCAGACTGTTCAGGAAAGATGTTAGGAAGCACTTCCACACACAAAAGATGGGAGAGGTTTGGAACTCTCTTCCACAAACAGCAGTAGATGCTGAATCAGTTGTTAATTTTAAGTCTGAGATAGATGAATTTTTGTTAAGCAAGGGTATTAAGGGATATCGGCCAAAGGCAGGTTTATGGAGCTAGGCCACAGATCAACCATGGCCTCACTGAATGGTAGAACAGGTTTGAGGGGCTGAATGGTCTACTCCTGTTACTTTGTTTTTCTTTCTCATATATTTCTACTTCTGACTCCAGTGAGGTCTCCTCCAAAAGTGCCCTAAAACATTTCAATCCCTGAGTTTTTTTTTAAACTAAAGTAATCCTTGATTATTCTATACCAAACACAAGTTAATGGTTTCAATGTTTACACATTCGAAGAGAAATAATGGGAGCAGGAGTAGACCATTTAGCCCCTTCAAGCCTGTCCTGCCATTCTCTAATATCATGGATGGTCTGACCCAGGTCTCAACTCCTCTTCCAGGCCATCCCGTCATAGCCCTCAAACTGCCTGATACTTCAAAGATCTATCCTCTTTAAACACATTCAGTGACCTTGCCTCCACAACTCTCTGTAGTAGAGAATTCCAGACATTCACTGACATCTGGCAGAAGAAATTCCTTCTGATCTCAATTTAACTGAGTGTCCACTGATTCTGTAACTCAAACCCCTAGCTCCAGATTCCCACATTGGTGGAAACATCTTCTCAACATTGACCCTGTCAAACCCCCTCAAAACGCTGTATGTTTCACTATGCACACCCCTCATTCTTCTAAACTCTAACGACAAAACACCTAACCTCATGTTTAGCTGTTCTTAATAAATCAATCCCTTCATCTCAGGAATCAGCCTAGTCAATCTCTTCTGAGCTGCCTTCAATGTCAATCTATCCTTTCTTAAATACAGGACCAAAACTGTACACAGGCTCACCCACAGCCTGGAGAGTTTGAACAAGATTTCCCTTTTTTTAAACTCCAAGCTCCAACAAAAAGATCACAATGCCATTTGCGATTTTAATTACTTGTTGCCTCTACCATTTTGTGTTTCATGCACAAGAATGCCCAGATTCCTCTACACTGCACTGATTGGAGTCTCTCCCTCCATTTAATTAATAGTCTGCCTTTTTGATTGGCCATACCACATGTTCCTACATTAACCTCCATCTACCACGTTTTTGTCCACTCACTCAATCTACCTCTATTCCTTGGCAAGTTAGCCATACTCTCATCACAACATGCCCTCCCATCTATTTTTGTATCTTCAGCAAATTTGGATACATTATCCTCCGCCCCCTTCCTCCAAGCCACTAATATAGAGAGTAAATAATTCAGACCCTAAGTCTGACACTTGTGGCACTTAACTGGTTACTGAACAAGTCTTATTAATGTGAACTCCATGTCTGCTGTCTGTTAACCAATCCTCAATCCATACTAATACATTGGCCCGAATATTGTGAGCTCCTGTCTTTTGCAATAACCTTTAATGTTATTCCACCTCATGGAATGGTTTTCTAGAAATCCTCTAACTGTACCCTACACCCACATTAGCAACTTTGTGTCTTATATCCCCAAGAACTCCAGGAAATTGGTCAAACATGATCTCCCTTTCACAAAATAATGTTGACTCTGTTCTAATGGTTTGCTATTTCTTCTTCAGTAATTGAACCTTGCATTTTCCCAACAACAGATGCTGGGAAATTGGCCTATCATCTCCTGCTTTCTGTTTCCTTCCCTTCTTGAACAGGGACATCACATTGGCAGTTTTCCAATCCACTCAATTCTTCCAGAATCCAGTGAGTTCTGGAATATTTCCTGTCCGTGTCATAAACCCCACAATATCAACAATCTTCCATTAACACTGCAGGAGGTTCACTATCACCTGCTCTCTGATACAGGCTGAATTAAGCCACGGTTCCAGAAAGGACTCTGCAACTTTGATGTTTTTTTTCAACTTTTCACAAAAATAACCAACTTTCATACAACATTAGATTGAAATCCAAACTCTAAAAGTGATAATATTATAGACATAAAAGACACACATCCTTCCTCACAATGTCCAAAGCAAAGATAAACATGGGCTTTACACTCTCTACATCAGTGCTTTATGAAACTGTTGGCTATTTCTGTTGTAAATATCACTCTACATGGAGCACCATTACATTCATAAACATGAATGTAGAAAACTTCTCAAGTCCCCTTGTTTCGTTGCTGCATTTATACTCAGAATCGTTCGGCACAGAAACAGACCCTTTGGTCCAACTCGTCCACATTAACCAGATATTCCAATCTGACCTAGTCCCATTTACCAGCATTTGGCCCACATCTTTCTAAACCCTTCCTATACCTAGTCCTCCAGATGCCTTTTAAATGTTGTAATTGTACCAGCCTCTACCACTTCCTCTGGCAGCTCATGCTGTACATGCACCACCCTCTGTGTGAAAAAGCTGCCCCTTTAGGTCCCTTTTAAATCTTTCCCCTCTCACCTTAAACCTATGCCCTCTAGTTTTGGACTCACCTACCCTGGGGAAAAGACCTTGACTACTAATCCTGCCTCAGTTAAATAAAAGTCAAATCTATTTTAACTGAAGAATGTTCCTGAAACAATTGAATTGATAAAACATCACTTTATATTCCTTTTTAGATAACATAAAATAACCAATAATGAAACATTGACAATACTTGTAATCATTATCTTCTCACTGAGAAAGATAGGGAGAATAATCCCAGTAAACTCACCTTGTTGAGTGGAAGAGTAAGAGCAGAAGAGTTTCTCCTCTGGTCCTCGCTGTGAGCGGTCACTACTGACAGACACCGTTCTGTGTGTCTGTGTGTGTGTGTGTGTGTGTGTGTGTGTGTGTGTGTTGGGGGGGAGGTGGAACGGACACGTGGGGCTGGGAGTTGTTGGTGGACTATGCAGATTTTGCCAGGTACTCACAAGCATTAATAAATAACATGGAAATGCTCACTGAGACAGAATTGCGTAATGGGGACATTGCACTGCTACAAAGTAGAGAGCAGGTTTATTATTAACCTTTAGAACCTTGTACTGGCTTCATCAAAATGCAGATGTGGAAAGTGGGGTAAGGCCTCAAATTAGATTCAATCTAATGAAGCATTCCACGGCAGTGAGCTGAGGTATGTTGAGGATGGTTTAAAGGGAGGACAGATTTGCTGAGGTACAGGGGGAAATCGAGGGACAGACAGCAGCAAGATGCTGCCACAGAAAGGCAAAAGCTGCTCTTTCTTCTATTTGCTCATGGGATGTACTGCTCCGCTTATCCTGCCCTTTGGATTGAGTCGCTCGATTAGCAACTTTAAAGGGCAGTTAGTTAAGAGTCAACCTCTTTGCTGCGAGTCTGGAGTCACACGTAGCATATGACACTAAAATGGGTGAGAAGATAAGTTGCAATGAAGAAATAAGAAATTTACAAATGGGTATGGATAGGTTCGATGAATGGGCCCGAATCTGGAAGATGCAGTTTAACATACATTCTGGTTGGAGGAACAGAAAGGCAACTTATTATTCAAATAGAGAGAAAGTTCAGTGCAGAGGGATTTGGGGGTCCTTGTGCATGACCACAGAAAACTAGTCTCCAGGTACAGCAGTAATGAGGAAGGCAAATGGAATTTTGGCATTTAACATTAAAGTAATAGAGTATAAAAGTAGGGACTTGTTGCTACAACTGTATAAGGCATTAATCTAGAATCACAGAATCCCTAAGTACAGATAGAGGCCATTTGGCCCATTGTATCTGCACCAACCCTCCAAAGAGCAACGTACCCAGACACAATCCCTGATCCTATCTCCGTAACCCCTCATTTACCATAGCTAACCCATTTAGCCTACAGTATTACAACTGATTATTATTTAGAGTCAATGAAGGTTAAAGATCTGTAAAAGAAACATGAAAAAGGAACCTGATTGTGTCTCCCTCTCTCTCTATTCATAAATCACACTGAGATATAAATGAATCACTCAGGTTCCTAACTAAATTATGTCTGAAGTGAGGACAATGTTTCAGTCAAATAGAAAGAGGTGGAAATTTCAACACTGGGCCAGAAACACAATAGCACCTTTATTCAAAAAAAAATTATTAACAACTTAGATAGTGGTGGAAAAAGTCATGTTTCTAAATTTGCTGATGGCACAATGATAGCTGATATTTTAAGGAACTGTAGATGAAAGTATTAAATTAGACAGACACTGAGAAAGTGAAAGCTGTGGTTATTGTGAATGCTACCACAAGGTGGCAGCAATGGTATACAATGGTGCAGGTAGCCACCAGGACATCACACACAGGGTGGGGGGGTCAGTTCCTGAGTGTCCGCTCATTCATATCAGCAGCATCCTCTCCCCTTACTGCAATGATCAGTACAAAAATCTCAATACAACATTTCAAACTTTGAAAGTAGAGCTTAGAAATCACAGTTTAGGCAGTCCCCTGGTTACAAATGGGTTTTGTTCTTGAGCCCATTCTCAAGTCAATTTGTACACTAGTCAGAACACAGCGCAGGACAATATAAAACATCCATTCATAAGGACAGGAAACGTTCATATTTTGGATCTTTAAAGTTACGTCTCTGTATGGGATCACCTTAATTACAAGTGGTTGTAAGTTGGACAAGCATAAAACAGGGGCCCCCTGTAAAGTTTGATGGAGCTCTGGACGACAAGAACATAATGGGATGTACATGACAATGAGTATGAGATGCTCTCCCTTTAAGGAAGGAAAACTCATCGTAGCAAGCAGTCTAACTTCTGGTACCCACAGAAATACAAACAGATCTCAGTGAAAGAAAGGGCTGTTTTGCATCAAGAGACATCAATGGCTGGTGGTCGATTCACTGTTCGGACTAACGACTACATCAGGTGTATGGACCAAACTATGACAAAAGGATTTCAATTTGATGGACAAAAAGAGGATGGAACTGGGTATTTCCTAGACAGTGTTTGGCTGGGATCAGCTGGAAATGTGTAGAGATTTGGGAGTGCGGGTACATATATCCTTCTAATACAGGAACCGGAGATAATGCCAGGACAAGAATGCTGATCACAATATCACGAAGATTAGAAGACAAAGGGGTATATCTCCTGCTGCAGTGATACACAGCCCTGGTTAGGCCCCCACACCCTGCTCTGGGCTCCACACTCAGGAAGGAAGGAGAGAATGACCTGGGAGGGAGAGCTGTGTAGATTCCCCAGAATGAAACCTTTACTGCAAAGGCTGAAATTACAAAGACAGATTACACAAACTACAGTTGTATTCCTTGGAAGGTGGAAGATTACAGGTAGATTGGATCAAAGTTTTCAAGGTCCTACTTCCCTGCTGTATGACTCTATTGAGAGGAACTGATGGTGTGGAGAGAAACTAGTTCTGCTGGTTGGTAAGTGTAGGATTGTGGGGCACAGTCTGAAAGTGAGATCCAGCCTTCCCATGAGAGAGATTAAGAAATACTGTTTCACTCAGACCGTGGCAGGAGTTTGGAACTCTCTTCAGCAAAAGGCAATTGATATTAAATCAAACGAAAATATTAAATTTAAGATTGCTATGAGTTTTAGCAACTGAAGGTGTGAAGTGATGTTGGCCTAAGAAGGATATGTGGAGTTAGGTCACAGATCAGCCAAGATCTCATTGAATGATGGAACAGGCTGAAGGGGCTGAATGGCCTCCTTCTGTTCCTATGTCCCGAGAGTAGGGAGGAGTGAGGGCTGGGGAGGGTGTAGATGGGAAGAATGGGGGAGAAGGAAGGGGCAAGAGGTGATGTGTGGTTAGAAGGGTGGGAGGAAAGGGGAGAAGGGTAAGAGGGTGATAGGGAAGAGTTCAGGAGGCTGGCTTTGTTATGGAGCCAGATGAGGAAAGACAAACCACCAATCACCTTCCAGCTTCACAACAAAGGAATAAAATGTGGAACTTACCTTTAACATGGGTGATCACCCTTTCTCAAAGAGCTCAGGCCGAGACTGGACTCACTGGCAATTCAGTTTGACAAAGGGACAACAGGAATATTAGCTTCAAGTTAGAATTCACACAGCTCTTGTACTGAGGCACTGACTGCACAACGGTGAAAACAACCAGCATTCACTTCTCAGCCTGAATCAGACCCATTTATACCCAGTCAAAAAATGCCAAGTACGTTCATCAACTCAATCCTTAAGCACTCTAAAGAAATTTTCAAAAAATCACAGGTTACAACTTGACAAGCCTGGACTCTGTTCTAGCAAAGGATCGGCAGTTTTCAACTTTTTAACAGCAAGCCCATATTCCCTGCAGCAATGAACAATTAATCCTGTGGCTGGGGCTGACATATCTGCTTATCTGTTTGTTGCCAATGCATTCATAACGGGTTTCGGAAATCCACCCAGCTTTCCCGGGATCCCTGGACTCTCTCTGCTATGAAGGAGATCACATTCATATGGAGAGACTACACTATTCCAGACACCTACACTCACCTTTACTGGCCCCATCCCCGCCTCTTCGACCTGTTTGTTTCCTCTCCACCTATCCTCTCCTCTATCCATCTTCTATCCGCCTCCCACTCTCTCCCTATTTATTTCAGAACCCCCTTCCCCTCCCCCTTTTCTGATGAAGGGTCTAGGCCCGAAACGTCAGCCTCTCTGCTCCTATGATGCTGCTTGGCCTGCTGTGTTCATCCAGCCCTGCACCTTGTTGCCTCGGATTCTCCAGCATCTGCAGTTCCTACTATCTCTGATACAATGAGCCTGCCTGCTGTCTATTCCTTAAACTACAAGCTCAGTCTCTCTCTGTGGTCTGTCTGCTTCGAAAGTTCTGTCAATCCAATAAAACATTACCTGTTTTTGTTTAAGACTGACTGTCAGGCAACAGTATTTCAAATTAATTTCCCTTTCATTTACCTGATATTTAGCTGATACTTGATCTGCTATCAATGGTACAGACTCAATATGTTAGCTTGGACTCTTACACTCCACAATGTGCCCCATCACTGAGTATTCTCACCAAGTACCAATGCTTTTGCTGCAAAATGTTTTAATATCAATTCAACAATACTGAAACCAGCTTAGAACAGCTTAATGCTCAAATGTTGTCACTGCGATCCGTGTAAAACCCTGGCCCTGTCTCCAGGTGAAACACAAAAAATAGCAGGAGACCATTCAGCACATCAAACCTGCGCCACCATTCAACGTGATCATAGCTGTTCCTCAATCTCAGCAGCATACTCCTGTTGTGTCCCCTGACCTGCCTTTCACAGTGTTCTGTGGTACAGAATTCCACACATTCATCACCTTCCCAGTGGAGGTATCTCTCCTCATCTCCGCTCAAAATGGTCAACCCTATTTCCTGAGACTCATGACCCCTGCTTCTAGGCTCTCCAACCAGGGGAAACATCTTCCCTGGGACCAGTCCGTCCATCCCTGTTTTATACGTTTTAACTAAATCCTCTCTTATTCTTCTAAACTCAGCGAATATAGGTCGAGTTGACCCAATCTCTCCTCATAGGACAGTCCTACCAACCCAGGATTCAGTTTGTCCGGTTTGTCTCTCAATGGCGAGTGTATCGTTTCTGTGGTGAAGAGGCTAAAATTGCACAATACCCCAGGTGTGGTCTCACCAGGGCCCACTATAACTTTAGTAAGAGTCATTTGTTTCTCAAGACCTTTTGAATGAAGGTGAACAGACTATTTAGCTTCCTAACTACGTGCAATAGTTGCCTGTTTGCTTCCAGTGACGGGTGTACAAGGACAGCCAGGTCCCTTCGTACATTGACCTTTCCCAATCAATCATCATTTCAATAACACTCTGCCATTCTCTATTTCCCACCAAAGTGGACAACTTCACACACACACACACACACACACACACACACACACACACACACACACACACACATACACATGTACACGTACACACACATACACACGTACACACACACACACGTACACACACACACATATACACACACACACACACGTACACACACACACAGACACATGTATACACACACACGCATACACACACAGACACACGTACACACACACAGACACACACACACAGACACACACACACATACACACACACACACAGACACACACACACACTCACAATGACAGACAGACACACACAGACACACATACACAGACACTTACACACACACACCAGACACATATACACACACACAGACACATACACATACACACACACATACATACACACAGACACACACACACATGCACACACACACATGCGCACACGCACACACATACACGCACACAGACACACACACACATACACACACACAAATGCACAGGCGCACACACACACAGACACACATATTCACACACACAGAAATGTTACAGTGCAGGAGGAGGCCATTTGGCCCACTGTGCTAGCACCTGTTCTTCAAACGAGTATCATTCCTTGGGCCAACCTCCTGCCATTTCCTCATCCCTACACACCGTTCTGATTCCGAATAATCATCCCATACCTCAACCGAACTGCCTCCACTGCATTTTCCGGCAGTGCATTCCAGACCCTAACTCTCATAGCGTGAAAATGTTTTTCCTCACTTCACCCTTTAAGACTATAAAAATCAGGGGCAGGAGGGGGCCACCATTCAGCCCCTTGAGACTGCTCCGCTAATCAATAGGATCATGGCTGATCCGACATTCCTCATGTCCACTTTCCTGCCCTTTCCCTGTAACCCTCAATTCTCCACCTGATCAAGAATTTATCTCAGCCTTAAATAGACACAGGGTCCCTACCCCCACAGCTCTCTGTGGCAAGGAGTTCCACAGATTCACAACCCTCTGAGAGAAGAAATTCCTCCTCATCTCTGTCTTAAATTGATATCCTTTGTCCTGAGACTGTGCCACCTGGTCCTAGACTCTCCCATGAAGGGGAAACATCCTCTCAGCATTTACCCTGTCAGGCCCCTTAAGAATGTTTCAGTGCGGTCACCTCTCATTCTTCTAAGCTCCAGGGAGTAGTATCCCAAACTATTTAATTTTTGCCCATAAGACAATTCCTCCGTCATCCGAGTGAACCTTCTCTGAACTGCCTCCAATGAAACAATATCTTTCCTCAAATAAAGAGACCAAAACTGCTCACTGTGCTCCGCATGTGGTCTCACCAGCACCTTGTACAGCTGCAACAAGACTTCCTTATTCTTATACTCCAGCCCCTTCTAATAAGGGTTAACATTTCATTAGCCTTCCTGATTACCTGCTACACCCGATGTGCTAGCTTGTGCGCTTGTCTTGTGAACAAGTCACCCCAAGTATTGTGTGCAGTTTTGGTCTCCCAGTCAGGGAAAGGCCAGTCTTGCTATTGAGGGAATCCAGCGAAGGGTCACCAGACTAATTCCCGGGAAGGCAGGACTGACATATGAAGAAAGACTGGGCTTGTATTCACTGGATTTCGGAAGAATGAAGGATGAATCTCATAGAAACATAAAATCCTGATGAGACTGGACAGCCTAGATATGGGAAGAATATTCCCGATGTTGGGGTAATCCAGAACTAGGGATCATAGTCTAGAAATAAGAAGTAAGCCATTCAGGACTGAGATGAGGAAGAATTTCTTCACTCAGAGAGTTGTGAACCTGTGGAGTTCTCTCCCATAGGAAGCTGTTGGGGCCAGTTGATTAGATATATTCAAGAGGGAGCTGGATGTGACCCGTGTGGCTAAAGGGATCAAGGGGTATGGGGAGAGCGCGGGAGTGGGATACTGAGATTGCCTGATCAGCCATGATCATATGGAATGGTGGTGTAGGCTCGAAAGGCCGAGTAGCCTACTCCTGCACCTATTTTCTATGTTTCTAAGTCCCTTTGTGTTGCAGCTTTCTACAGTATCTGTCCATTTATATAATATTCTGTTCTTTTGTTCTCCTTTCCCAAATGAACAACTTCACATTTTCCCACATTATACTCCATTTGCCAACATTTTGCCCTCTTACATAACCTATCAATATCTCTCCTTACCCCTCTCACAACTTGCTTTCCACCTGTTGTTGCATTGTCTGTAAATTTGGCTACAGTACACGCTCTTCCTTCCTCCAAGCCATTAATATATACTGTAAACAGTTACAGTCCCAGCACCGATCCCTGTGGAACCCACTGGTTACAGGTAGCCAACCTGAGAAAGAACCCCTTACCCCCACTCGCTGTTTCCTGCCCATGAGCCAATTCTCTAGCCACCCCAATGTACGACCTCCAACGTCATGGGCTTTTATCTTATGACTTACCCTTTTGTGATGCACCTTGTTAAGTCCAAATACAAGACACCTATGGGTTTCCCTTCTATCCATACTGATTAAGATTTCCTCAATAAACTCTAATAAATTAGTCAGACATGATTTCCCTTTCACAAAGCTGTGCTGACTCTGCTTGATTAGATTATGATTTAGTAAATGTTCTGCTATTGTTTCTTAATAACTGATCCCAATATTTTTCCAACAAGAAATGTTAGGTTAATCAGCCTTTAATTACCTGCTTTTTGCCTCCTTCCCTTTTTGAATAAGGGTGTTACATTGGCAGCTTCCTAATTCTCCAGTACATCTCCAGAATCCAAAGATTTTTGGCAAAATACAACCAACTCATCCACAATCTCTGTAACTAACTCTTTTAGGATCTAAGGAAGCAAGCCATCAGGGCCAGGGGACTTATCTGCCTTTAGCCCCATTAGTTTGTCTAATACTACTGTAACTTCTCCAGTGATGGTGTTGGCTCTTAATTCCTCCCCATTTTCTTCAGTATTAATGGGATTTTCAAAATAGCTCCCACTGTAAAGACTGAGGCAAAGTATCTGTTTAACTCCTCTGCCATTTCCTTGTTCTCCAAAACCATCTCCCCAGATTCATTTTCTCATGTTCACTTTGACCTCTCTTTCCTTTTCATATATTTAAAGAAGCTCTGTCAGGTTTTATATTCCTCACTAGTTTTTCCTCACAGTTTATTTTCTTGTTTTTATTATTGTTTAGTTCCCTGTTGGATTACAAATCTATCCCAGTCTTCAAGTTTATCACTGACCGTGACTTCCTTATATATTCTTCCTTTCAACCAACTTCTTTGGTTAGCCATGGGTTAGTTTATTGCTATCTCAGAATCTTTCCTCCTGACTGCGATGTATTTTTGTTGAGAGTCATGAATTACCTCCTTAAATCTCTGCCCCTGCTGCTTACTGTCATTCCTGCTAATCTATCTGTCCAGTTCACTTTTGCTAACTCAATTCTCATTTCATTGTAATTCCCTTTATTTATGTTAAACACAGTTATTTCTAACCCGAGTTTTTCACCTCAAACTGAATATTAAATGTTACCACGTTACGATCACTACTTCCTAAGAGATCTTTCACTCAGGGGTCATTTATTAAACATGCCTCATTACCCACTACCATATCCAGAATAGCCCGCTCCCTGATTAGCTCCATGATATATTACTCTAGGAAACTATCCCTAATGCACTCTACAGATTCATTGTCATAGCTACTCTTTCTAATCAACATGAAAATTAAAGTCATCCATAATTATTGCTCAATTCTTTTTACATGTTCCTATTATTTGTTGATTTATTGCCTTTCCCACACAGTGGTTACTGTTTAAGGATCTGTACACTACTCCTACCAATGTTTTCTTTGGTGTCAAACCCACACTCAGGTACATCATGTTCCCCCTCCAATAGCTCATCCTTTCACTGCCCCTGTTAGTTGTCAATCACATTCTCATCAATTCAACATCTAGACAGCCTATCTCCCAGGGTCACCCTACCTGGGTCAGTCAGGCCAATTGATGAGCTTCATGATGGAGTGAGACCATCTCTGCTGACAACTGAAGGTTTTGTACGATTCCCCTGCTCCCAGTCTCTCTGCAGCACATTCTTCATTTCTGCTCTCTGTGGAGATGAGAGGAACAGTAGGTGGAATGAATATTCCATGATATGGTTTTGCTCTTCCTGTGAAGAGTGCCATCCTCAAATAGGGGAATAATTTCTGATACGTTAGATAGGAGTGATATAGATAAGGGAAGTACACACTGAGTCACTATGGTTCACATCTGAACACTATTAAAGGGCTGAAGCAGGGTCTGAGGAAGGGTCATCAAATCTGAAACATTAACTCGGATTTCCCTTCACAGATGTTGCCAGATCTGCTGAGCTTTTCCAGCAATTTCTGTGTTAGTTTCTGATTTACAGCACCCGCAGTTCTTTCAGTTTTTATTTACTATTGAAGGGCTGTTGTTTAGTTAGGTGTTTTACTGAGCTTCCAAATTGTGAGCAGAAACTGGGAGAAGAATTCTGCAGCAAGATTTGAGACAAACATATTTCACAAAAATACTGCTCTGGGAGAATTTAATCATTTATTTCCTAGTTTGGACAGAGGGGATGCTAATGGAAAACAGGCAATGGAATTTGAAAAGCATTTCAGGAGTCCTTCCTTAAGGTGGAGAGCCTGATAGTGCACAGATGAGGGTCAATCTGCCTGTTAAGTGTGTACCATTTCTTCCAAAGAGCAATCCAGATAATGCCACTCTCCCCCTTCCCCCACCTTTTTCCTAATAACCTTGCAGCTTCTGTATTTCCCTCTATGTGTCCAACACCCTTATGGTTCCAAACCATAATGCAGCGGGAATGTTAAACCGTGCATTGTGGAATTATCCTTTGACATATTTGTCCTCTGGTCTCAGGATCTTCAGGCACAAAGGCCTTATTTGAGGTCAGCAGGAGAAGTTCTTTCAGACAAGATCCTTTGGCTCATCTGCACCTAGACCTCATTTACCTGCTGATCCACCATATCCCTTTACATAACAAAATGTTATCAACCTCGGGCAGGTGGGTGGATACAGCACCATGGTAACACTGGCATATTCCCACCATCAGGATCACCAAGCCCTGACTCGCCAACAGGGCACAGGGAGGGGCCCTTCCCATCCAGGTCCCAGGTGAAGCTGGCATTTAATACTCAGCCTAGGAGATAGGACAGAGCAGTGTGTAGTGTGTAAGGGCTCAGCAGCTTGGACCAAGGCTGGGGTTGGGGAAGGGCGGGGGGTCACGGCTTGCTGGTCAGTGAAAGGTTAAGGAGGAGGGGATGTGTGTTCTCCCCAGGACAACACCCTACCCCCCCGGGGTACATTGGAGACCCTCACACCCATGGGTTTGCACTCTGCACCCACCCGGCCCACACCCCTCTATATCCGACACTTACCCCATCCCCACAAAGTCCATCCTTGCCCCTGTGCCCACCCTTACACCTCCAGCAAGGTCCTGATTTGGGTAGAGTCTGTGGTTCGGCCACCCCAAGGCCTGCAATACCGGCAGTGGCCACTGATCCTGGGGTGCTGCTGAGCAGTGACCTCTGATTGGTCAGCAGCTCTACAAGGCGGGGCTCCCTCTTGGAGACAGGTGGAAGTCCCACCCCTTCCATCACCTTAAACATTCCACAAACAGGAGATTACTAACAGGTCCAGGCAGCGGGCTATGGATGGGATGGGGGGTCGAGGTCATTCCTGCCGACTGCCTGCCCACCTTCTACATTATGTCCCAGGTGTCATTAGAGACAGAGCATGCAGTGTCCATCAATGCTCTCAATGCTTTAGAGAAGGGACTGTAGGGGTTACAGTGCCTTATCTCCCCCTCCAACTCCATTTTGATTTAGCCCCTCCCCATCTCCCTACCCCTCCCTCACAATCAATGGTTTGCATTGCTCCTGTCGGGCTTTGCACATAAATTATTCAATTGGAAAACCCAGGTGATTTACTGGTGGTGGTTAATGGATGGAAGACAAATCACAGTGACTTGGTGATAGAAAAAAATAACTGTTCAGTTGTGTGTAAGAGCACTTCTGGACCTAAAGTGGAGGTGAGCTACTCCCAGAACCTACACTGGGGAGCAGAGAGACCATCTTCAGCATAACCTCTTTTACCTCTGAAACTTCAGGAAACAAAACTTTAGTTTGTGTAAATTCTCCTCAGAGCTTGCCTCTTGGAGTCCAGGTGTCACTTTGGCACATGTGAGGTTCCTACACTCCCTCCAAGGTCAATATATCACTCCTAAGGCACACAGGGGGAGCCTGTCATCGGTTGCCTCAATGTTCAGGGTCTCCTGGCCCCCCACCCCAGTTCCTTGAAGTTGAGGCTCCCTCTCAGCATACAGTGGGGGCTGGGTCAGGACCCCTGAGTGTGGGCGGCCAGGCAGGCACTCCCTGATGATTAATGTCCTGGCCTTGGTGCTGCTCAGAGAATCCCAATTCTTGTTTCTCCAACACAGCCAACTCAAAGCAGACCATGATCACTGAACCAGAGCCTTCAGTGAAGTGAAGGAGAGGAGCAGATTTATTCAGATTGTGTTCCGTTAGATTCTCGGACATGGTTCAGGCCCAACACCATCCCACAGAGCCTACAGTGACCTTGCTGATATATGTGAACCACGTGTTCTCGAATCAAAATGAAATCAGGCTGTTCCTTGTGTCAGCAGATACTGGTTTTCACTGTCCCTTGAGAGGGAATCTCACCAACCCTGCTACATCTCATGGTTAACATCCAAACTGCAGGAATGTGGCAGCTTGGCAGCAAATTGGGAATTCCCGGACTTTAATCCCTTCGTGCACTACCTTTTACTGCCCAGTTCGAAGAATGGTGCTTGGTCCATGGAGTTAAAATCAAGGCTGTGTCTACAACTACACCTCACTTCTCAGCCCCGACACTGCCTCCGTTTTATTAGAAAGTTTGTCTGACAACCAGTCCTGGGCAGCCAGCACTGTCACTTATAGAGTCATAGAGCTGTACAGCATGTTAACAGTCCATGTCTAACTTGTCCATACCAACCAGATATCCTAAATTAATCTATTCCCATTTCCCAGCATTTGGCCCATATCCCGCTAAACCCTTCCTACTCATTTACCCATCCAGATGCCTTTTAAATGTTGTAATTGTACCAGCCTCCACCACTTCCTCTGGCAGCTCATTCCATACACACATCACCCTCTGCGTGAAAATGTTGTCCCTCAGGTCCCTTTTAAATCTTTCCCCTCTCACCCTTCCCCTTTCCCCTCCAGCTTCAGACTCCCCTACTCCAAGGAAAAGACTTTGTCTATTTACCCTCTTCATGCCCCACATAATTTAATAAACCTCTATAAGGTCACCCCTCAGCCTCTGACGTTCCAGGGAAAATAGCCCCAGCCTATTCAGCCTCTCCCTGTAGCTCAAACCCTCCAACCCCTGCAACATCCTCGTAAATCTTTACTGAACCCTTTCAAGTTTCACAACATCCTTCCTATAGCAGGGAGACCAGAATTGCATGCAGTATTTCAAAGGTGGCCTAACCAATGTACTGTTCAGCTGTAACATGACCCTCCCAACTCCTATACTCAGCACACTGACCAATAAAGGCAAGCGTACCAAACACCTTCTTCACCGCCCTGTCTACCTGCGACTCCACTTTCAAGGAACTATGAACCTTCACTCCAAGTTCAGCAATACTCCGCAGGGCCCTACCATTAAGTGTATAAGTCCTGCCCTGATTTGCCTTTCCAAAATGCAGCACCTCACATTTTTCTAAATTAAACTCCATCTGTCGCTCCTTGGCCCATTGGCCCATCTGATCAAGATCCTGTTGTACTCTGAGGTAACCTTCTTCGCTGTTCATCTGCGAACTTACTAACCATACCTGCTATGTCCACATCCAAATCATTTATATAAATGACAAAAAGCAGTCTGTCGCAAACTTGGAATCTTTGCAAACAATTCCGTTTTTCTCCATGTTACCGTTTTGGGTTGAATTAGATTCTCATTTGTTTTTGTGTCCAACTTAATCCTGGGCTGAGGGTCTGAACCCATGTCCTTCTATTGTGAATGTCACGTCCTACATATCTGTCTCCACCTCAGCTCCTGCTGAAACTCTCATCCATCCACGCCTTTGTTACATCCTAATATGGCCATTCTGCAATTTCCAGACGGGCCTTCCAGCTTACACCCTCTAGAAAGGGAGGTGGTGTTCTCATGGTAATCTCACTGGGCCAGTGATCCATAACCTAACCTAATAAATTACAAAATGCCCACATCCAAATTCAACAGGTAACAGGGAAGACAAATTGAATGTTGGCCTTTATTTAAAAAGGAACAGAATATAAACACAGGGAGATCTTGCTAAAACCATACAAGATTCTAGTCAGACCACAACCTAGAATACAGTGAACAGTTTTGAATCCCCTAAGGGGATATCTTAGAGATATACCAGTTTCGCAGGCAGTCTACAGAAGGTTCACTGAGCTGATCCCTGGTATGGAGGGGCTGTCTTACAAGGAGAGGTTCAGTAGGGTGAGCATGTACTCATTTGAATTGAGAAGAATGAGAGGTGACCTCTTAAAACATACAAACTTCTGAGGAGATTTGACAGGGGAGATGTGGAACGGTCATTTTCCCTTTGGGAGTGGCTAGGACCAGAGGGTATAATCTCAGAATATGGGGTCACCCGTTGAAGATGAGGAGGGTTTTTTTTCTGTCCGAGGAAGTCAATCTGTGGAATTCTTTACCGCAGAGGGCTGTTGAGGCTGGGTCATTCAGTATATTCAAGGCTGAGACAGATTGATTCTTAGGAAGGGAATCAGAGGCTATGGGGAAAAGTGGAGGTGAGGGTTATCAGATTCACCATGATCTCATTGAATGGCAGAGCAGACTCGATGGGCTGAATGGCCTGCTCCCACATCTAATGGTCTGGGACATGGGCAATTGTTAAAGTTTGAATTGAGTAAAAATCCAGAATTTAAAGCTAGTTTAATGAGGATTACATAATTTTTGTCAATTATCGAGAAAAAACGCCATCGGATTCACTCTTGTTTACTTAGGAATGCTGTTACATAGCACCTGGCACATCCTGAGATGCCCTAAAGACCAAAGGGTTCTTCTGAAGGTAAATGGTCCCTCACTCGGTGTTATTCAGGCTGATCCGGGTCAAAGCTGCGGCACTCACTGGGCCCAATGGTCACCCCCGACCCACTGGGGCTGACTGACCGACAGCATCATCTCAAACACCGGGCAGCAGCAACCACGACCACTCACAGGCCGCGGCTCCTCCCGGCCAGCAAGGGGCGGTGCAGTGAGTCCTCCTGGCCAGCAGGGGGCGGTGCAGTGAGTCCTCCCGGCCAGCAGGGGGCGGTGCAGTGAGTCCTCCCGGCCAGCAAGGGACGGTGCAGTGAATCCTCCCGGCCAGCAAGGGGCGGTGCAGTGAGTCCTCCCGGCCAGCAGGGGGCGATGCAATGAGTCCTCCCAGCCAGCAGGGGGCGGTGCCGTGAGTCCTCCCAGCCAGCGGGAGGCGGTACGGTGAGTCCTCCCAGCCAGCAGGGCCCGGTACAGCGAGTCCTCCCAGCCAGCAGGGCCCGGTACAGCGAGTCCTCCCAGCCCACAGGAGGCGGTACAGCGAGTCCACCTCCCGAATAATTGTGAAAAGGGGATTAAATCTGCCTAAAATGATACACAATTGAATGATATGTGAAAATTGCCGATTTCACGCCGTTTAATTGCGTGTTGGGACAGGGTGCAGACTGGGAGTGAGGGCGGGCACTCAAGATGGCGGAGGGCTGCTGCCGCAGTGCCGGCTGGGAATGAGGGCGGAAGGGCGGGCACTCAAGATGGCGGCGGGCTACTGCTGCAGTGCTGGCTGGGAGTGAGGGCGGGCTTTGGAAGATGGCGGCGTTGAGAGCGGCGGCGGGGAGCGGGCGCGGTCTCCTCCAGACTCGCCAGAAAACTTTCCAACTCTGTAAGGTGAGGGCAGCCTAGGACCCGGGCCTTCGGGCACGGACTCTGGGAGCCGGACCGCGCTAGGGTTTCGGAGCGAGCGCCTAGCGCTTCAGACTGCGATCCGGCCTCCTGTCAAGGTCACCCCGTGCGGCCCGAACGGCTCCGGACACCGCGGGGCTCTGGGGCCTGCGGCTGAACTCGGGGAGCAGTATGAAAAGGGTCGCCTTCTCCAGGGGCAGGCCATGAGCCCCAGGATCTCCTCAGGCCTGGGTTGTACGAACCCCCTCCTCCATCCCCCGGGTTTTTGTAAAATAGATTGGGGTGAATGTTCGACCCCTGAAACCTCTCCTGCTTTTCATCGTCATCTTGGTTGGCCCGATGATTTTTAAATGTACTTTTCAAACATCCTACCCCCCCCCCCACCAACCCAAATCCTGCTGCATTGACATCTGACTCTGTCCTGAATTAAACCTGAACTCAGTCTTGTGTATGTTCAATGATGCAGTCTTCACTGCTTTCTAAGAAACACAAAACTAAATACTAATGACTCTCTGGGAGAGAAGATTGCTGGTAATCTCTATTTCAAACAGAAGACCCCTTTATTACCAAGCTTGCCACTTTGTTCTACACAAGTAGAAACAGTTTCTCAGTATCTACCTGGTGTAGACCCCACAGTATTGTGTTTCAGTAAAGTCACTTTTTGTTCTTCTAACTGCTGAGAGTTTAGGCTCACCCTGCTCTACCTTTCCTCAACTGCTTCAGCGTAGGAATTGACCTTCTTGGAAATGTCTCCAATGCAAGTTTATTCCTCCTTAAACAAGGAGAGCGAAACAACACACAGCTCCACTGTACGGTGGGTGTAAGACATCCTGACCTTTTATATTTTATCCCTTGAAATGAAGGCCAACGTTACATTTACTTTCCTAATTACCTGCTGTCTCTTAGTGCTAAATTTGCATCTCATGTACAAAGGCTCCTAGGTCTCCCTCTACCACAGCAATTCAAATAGAGTACATTGCCCAGTTCCCATTTAATCCCAGAACAAAAACAGAAGCTGCTGGAAAAGCTCAACAGGTCTGGCAGCATCTGTGAAGAAACAAATCAGAGTTAACGTTTCAGGTCCAGTGACCCTTCCTCAGAACAGTTCTGAGGAAGGGTCACTGGACCTGAAACATTAACTCTGTTTTTTTTTTGTCACAGATGCTGCCAGACCTGTTGAGCTTTTCCAGCAGCTTCTGTTTTTGTTCCTGGTTTACAGCATCTGCAATTCTTTTTGCTTTTATTTCCCATTTTATCCAACCTGCTTAATTATATCTTATAAATTTGACAGGAATAATTTTCAAAATCATGGTGAGTCTGCCTTATATAATGGCTTTCTAAAATTTCTGCCACAACCTCCTTAAAACTGAATTTAACTATTTTCCCAATGACAGGCATTAGGCTAACTGGCCTATGGTTTCCTGCTTTCTGTCTCTCCATTTGCGAATGGAGATGTTGCACTTTTTTTGAGGGTGGAGAGTGTGAGAGATTTCCTAACTTTGGAAAGGTATTTGGGAAGATTACAACTAATGCGTCCATTGTCTCTGTAGCTACTTCGTTTTAATGCTGTAGGATGCAGGCCATCAGGCCTGGGGGCTCTTATCAGACTTTAGTCCTGTTAGTTTTCCCAGCAGCCTTCCTTTGAATGGTTTTGAATATTTTTAATTCCTCTCTCCTTTCTCCCCACTTGTGCCTCAATTTTCTATTGCTATTGAGATGCTTCTTGTATTTTCTGCTTATTCAAAGACTCTTCTGATGCCTTGTTTCTATTATTAGTTCTGTAAACTTGTCTTCTAAGGGATCAACACATGAATCAGGAACAGATGTAAATATTTGGCCAGTCGAGCCTGCTCCACCTTTCAGTATGATCATGTCTGATCTGGGGTTTCAGCTCCACTTTCCTGCCCTCTCCCCATATTCCTTAAGTTCCTGAGAGATATCCCAGTGTTAGACATAGACAATGATAGAACATCCTCTTGGACAATCCTAAAGATTCACAACCTTCTGAGTCCTAAACAGTTGGCCCCTTGTCCTGATAGTGTCTCCATCATTTACCAGAGCTACTGTACCTCCTAGTATATTGTAGAAGCTCTTACCATCTGTGTTTATTTTTTTTGCTAGTTTACACTCATTCTAATTTCTCCATTCTTCTAATCATCCTTGCTGATTTCTAAACTTTCTCCAGCTTCTGGCCTAGCAATAATTATTTTGGCATTTTCCTTCAGTCCATCTAAGTAAAAGGTCAATCTGGGTATTCCAACCTCTAACAAGAGTTACTGGTCTCTGAGGGGGTGGAGGACAGATTATTCACCAGAATAATACTGGACTGGAGCGATTAAATTGAGGATCCAAAATTCTGTGCTTAAAATCTAAACTTTGGGAAGGTATTGGAGCGCAAGTGCCTGATTCACCATGATGGGAAAGGGTGTGAATTTTGAGTGAAAACCTTTGAAGGAATTTTTCCGTCCCTTCCCTTTAATGTTCATCAAGCATTTTTTTTAAAAGTGGAGCCTCTGACTGTCTACTCTGTGGTGTGATTTTTCTATTGGATTCTGATCAGCATCTCCAGTTTCAACGTCTGACCTCTTGTGTCTTGTAGGCAAAGATGTCCTTTGCTAACCTGTCCCGTGGGAAGAAGGTAGCATTGTCAACGTTAGGTGTTCTTGCTGCTGGGGGCAGTGCACTTGCCTTGACGCTGCACCATTCAGTGTATGCAGAGCTGGAACTCCATGCTCCCAGTTACCCCTGGAATCACAGCGGATTCTTGTCTGCCCTTGATCATGCCAGGTGAGAGAATTACAATCTCTAGGCTGTTTAATTGGGCAAGACTTGATTTTGGTGTTGGTTAGTAAAATGGCCCTGAGCCACTCGCTTGGTTTAGACAGTTGGTCAGTTTGAAATTGAACAATACAGATTAGGGTTTGGAAAAATACTGTTCAGGTCTTTACAGGGAAAAGACAGGAGGATGGCAGGAGGCAAACTGTTTGTTCAGAGAGCTGGTGCAGACACAGTGGGCCAAATGGCTACTTTGTGTTGCAACAATTCAGTGGTTCTGTTCCATTGCTGGTCTGTGCCGTTAATGTATCCAAGTTACTGATGATCCCAGTATCAGGCTGGAAAGTAAGCTGCTAGAATGTGAAGAAGCTGCATAAGAATTCTAACCAGTTAAATAAATGGCTGAGAACACAGGAAATGGAATAAAATGTAAAAAATGTGAACATTGGTAGGAAGAGCAGAGTATTTTTAAGTGAGCAGAGTGGATTTTTTCATAGGATCTGTGTACCTCTGGCAAGGCCATGCCTAATGGCCCAGGAGAAGCTGGTGATGAGCTGCTGCACTCATTGGTGGGGCAGGTAGACCTGCAATGCCTTTAGTTAGGAAATTCCAGGATTTTGACCCAGCGACAGTGAAAGAAAGGTGATATATTTCCAATTCAGGGTGGTGAGCAGCTCGGCTGGGAACTTGCAGGGAGTGGTGTTGCCATGTTGTCCTTCTAGATGGCATTGGTTGTGGGTTTGGAAGGTGCTGTTGAAAGAGCCTTAGTGAATTCTTAGAGTGCATCTTTTATACACTGCATTGGTGGTGAGGGGAGTGAATGTTAAAGGAGGTGGATAGGGTGTAATTCAAGGTGGTTACTTTATCCTGGATGGCATTGGGCCTCTTGACAGACCAAAAACATGGTGTGGGAATAAATGAATCTTTTTCTGGGTAGCTGGGTGTACTAGTGGTGTAACACTGGGATCAGTGCTTGGGCCCCAGTTATTCACATTAGTTATAAATGACTTGGATGATGGAGCCAAATGACTCAATTTAGGTGGGATTGAGAGTTGTGAGGGCAATGCAAGGTGGCTTCAAGGTGATTTAGACAAATCAAATGAATGGGCAAACATATGGCAGCTACAGTACAATGTGGACAAATTTGACATTCTGTACTTCAGTATGAGAAACGAAAGATATTATTTAAATTGTGATATACTGGGCATGTGGATGTATAAAGGATCTGGTTGTTTTTTCCAGTTGAGGTATGTACACAGGCAGGTGCAGCAAGCAATTGGGAAGGTCAACGATATACTGGCCTTCATAGTAAGAGGATTGGAGCTCAGAAGTAGAGATATCCTACTGCAGTTATACAGGGCCCTGGTGAGACCACAACTGGAGTATTGAGTGCAGGTTTAATCTCCCTACTCTGTGCAGCAGAGGTTCACTAGGCTGATACTAGGGACTAGGCCTGTATTCACTGGAGTTTAGAAGGATCAGAGAAGCCTCTGATTGAAACATCTAACAGGACTAGACAGACGAGTTGCAGGGAGGATGTTTCCCATGCTTGGGCAGTCTAGAACCAGGGGGTACTGTTTTAGCATATGGGGAAGGCCATTTAGGACTGAGATGAAGAAACGTTTCTTCAGTTGGCAGCCAGTCAGCCTGTGAATTCACAACCACAGGGTGCTGTGGAGACCAAGTCACTGAATACAGTCAAAGCAAAGGATTGTCTAAAAATTTATTGTCGAAGGCATCACGGGGTATTGTGACAAAGTGGGAATATGGCATTGCGATAGAGGTTCAGCGATGATCATTTTGAACGGCAAAGCATGTTCGAAGGGCCAAATGACCACCTGCTGCTCCTAGTTTCTATGTTGCACTGATCCAAGCAGACACGGAGTATTCCACCACACTCCTGACCTGTGCCTTGTAGCTGGTGGACAGGCTGTGGGCTGACAGGAAGTGAGTTGCTCTTTCCTGAATTTCTGGCCTTATCATAGAAGGACAGAAGATTGGATCGAGAATCTGCCATTCATTATGGTCATGGCTGATCATTGAGCTCCGTACCCTGACAATGCCCCAGCCCTCCATATCCTTGATCCCCAAACACTACATCTATCTCCTCCTTGAAAATGTTTCGACTTCAACTATCTTCTGTGGCAGTGATTTTTCCACAGGTTCACCTCTTTCTGCATGAAGAAATTTCTCCTGATCTCAGTCCTAAATGGTTTATCCCTTATTCTTAAACTATGACCCTTGGTTCTGGAGTAGCCCACCATTGGGAGCATCCTTCCTGCATTTAACCTGTCTGGCCCTGTTAGAATTTGATATGTTTCATTGAGATCTCCTCCCCCACTGACTTCCCCAATTCTTCTAAACTCCAGTGAATACAATCCTAACTGACTCAATCTCTCCTCATGTGTCAGTCCTGCCATTCCAGGAATCACTTTGGTAAACCTTTGCTGTGCTCCCTCTGCAGCAAGAATATCCTTCCTCAGATAAGGAGACCAAAACTGCGCACACTATTCCAAATGTGGAGACTGAATAGGCTGGGGCTTTTTTCCCTGGAGTGTCGGAGGCTGAGGTTTATAAAATAACGAAGGGGGTAGATAGGGTGAACAGCTGAGGTTTTTTCCCTGGGGTAGTGGAGCCCAAAACTAAGGGGCGTAGTTTTAAGGTGACGGGGAAAGATTTAAAAGGGACCCCAGGGGCAACTTTTTCAAGCATAAAGGTGGTACATGTATGGAACGAGCTGCCAGAAGAAGTGATGGAGGCAGGTAGGATTATAACACTTAAAAGGCATCTGGGTGGGCACATAAATAGAGAGATAGGGACCGAATGCAGGCAAATGGGACTAGATTAGTTTAGGATATCTAGTTGGCACAGATGAGTTGGATTGAAGAGCCTGTTTTGTGCTGTATAACTCTCTGTGGCCTTACCAATGTCCTGTTTAATTGCAGCAAGACATCCATGTTCCTGTACTCAAATTCTCTCGCTATGAGGACCAACTTGCAGTTTACCTTCTTCACTGCCTGCTGCACCTGCACACTTACTTTCAGCAACTGATGCACAAGGACACCCATATCTTATAGCCACTGTATTTCTGTGGATGGTTCATTTCAGTTTCTCGTCAGTAGTAATCCCCAGGATGTTGGCATTCAGAGGGTTCTGGGTGTCCTTTGTAATTAGAAAGTTTACATGCAATTGCAATAAATAATCGTAAAATCAGAGAACCTCTAAGTGCTGAAGGAGGCCAGTTGGCCCATAGTCCACACTGACCCTCTGAAGAGCTTCCCACCCAAGCTCAAGACTTGACAGAGTCCAAGACTTTGTAGCTTTAAAATGTTGATATTTTACGTTGGTGATTCACACTGTAGGTGAAAGTTTCTGGCTGGGTTGAGGTGGGCACTCAGGCTGTTTTCTTTTCTTTTAATCTTGGAGGATGGTATTAAGGTACACTGATTTGAAGTTGCTGTCCTGTTTTATTTCCAGTGTTCGTCGTGGTTACCAGGTCTACAAGCAGGTCTGTGCAGCCTGTCACAGTATGGAATATGTGGCCTTTCGGAACCTGGTTGGAGCGACACATACAGAGGAAGAGGCCAAGGCTCTAGCCGAGGAAGTGAGTTTCACAGACTCATTCTTTACTTCTCTTGTTGAGCTGAGCGATGTGTGCCTGGGTGTTACTCTGATAATACCATCCAGTATTTTAAGCCTCAGGCTGCCCAGTTGGTGGACAATGAGAGTTGAATACAGTGTGAAGATCCTCTGCTTTGCCACCTAACAGACTGACATTTCCATTTCCGACCATGGCATCTGATTTGTGACCCCTGGCCACGTTAAAGTGAATTAAAGTTTGTCTAGAATCATGTCACTCTCAGGCTTTGTGTCCAGTGGAGTGCCATCCCATCATTCTCAGCTGGATTAAAAAAACAACCTCCGACTTCTCAGAATCAGAGATATATTATAGAAAGATACGTTTCAGCCCATTGTGCCAACACTAGCTCTTCAAATGAGCATCATTACCTTGTACCAGTGTCCTGCCTTCTACCCATATCCTTGCACATTATTTTTATGAAAATAATCATCCAATCCCCTTCAATGCCCCAATTGAACCTGCCTCCACCACACTTGCAGGCAGTGCATTCCATACCCTAACAACTCGCTGAGTGAACAGGGGTTTCTCATATCACCTTTTGCTTTTACAAATCAGTATAAAGCTGTGCTCTCTTGCTCCTTTAACAAGCAGGAATTGTTTTTCCTTATCTATTCTATGCAGCCTTTTCATATCAAATCTCCTCATAGCCTTTTTCTGTCCAACGAGAACAATTCAAACTTTTTCAATCCATCTTCAACTGAACATTCTCACCCTGGAACAGTTCTTGGAAATCACTTCTGCACTCCAGTGTATTCACATATTTTCCTATAACATGGCACCCACCCTACACCGTACTCCAGCTTGGGTCTAGCAAGTGTCCTATTCAAATTCAACATCACCACCTTACTCTGTATTCTGTCAAAGAGACAGATTTATTACAGCGTTTTATCATTGAAACACCACCTTATGAAGTAGTTGTTAACGCCATAAGGAACAGGGGTAGGCCATTTGGCCCCTCAAGCCTGCTGTGCCATGACCTCCTCATGTCCACTTTCCTGCCCTTTCCCCATAACTCTCAATTATCCCAACGATCAAGATTTTTATCTCAGCCTTAAACATACACAGGACTCTGCCCCCACAGCTCTCTAGCAAAGAGTTCTAAAGATTCGCAACCCTCTGAGAGAAGTTCCTCCTTATCTCGGTCTTAAGTTGGCACCCATTTACTCTGAGACTGTGCTGTCTGGTCCTGATTCTTTAGGAACATGCAACATCAATTGTTCTGAAACAGGAATCATAACATGATACAACACAGGAAACGACCATTGGACCCATTATACTTAACCCTACTGACTTGTTTTCCCCCATATTCCAACCATATTTTTTTTCTTCAAAGTATTTATCCCTTTCTGTTTTGAATGTAGTTATTGAATTTGCTTCCGCTGTCCCTTAAGGCTTTTTTTTTTCCTTTCATTCATGGGATGAAGGCATCCAATTTGTTGCCCATCTCTAATTGCCAGAGGGCAGTTAAGAGCCAACCACATTGCTGTGGGTCTGGAGTCACATGTAGGCCAGACCAGGAAAGGATGGCAATTTCCTTCCCTAAAGGACATTAGTGAACCAGATGGGTTTTTCCGACAATCAACAATGGATTCACGGTCATCATTAGATTCTTAATTCCAGATATCTTGTTGAATTCAAATTCCACCATCTGTGGTGGGATTCGAACCTGGGTCTCCAGAACATTATCTGGGTCTCTGGATTAACAAGTCCAGTGATAATATCACTAGGTCATTGCCTCCCCTGGCCTGTACATTTCCAGGTCACAACTTGCTAAAATATTAAGTCTCTCCTCTGCCCTCTTTTGCCACCTAACTGTGTCCTATTTGCATTCTGTTCAATCTACTTTATAAATAAAATGTAAAGTTTTTTGAACATTTAACCACCATCGTCACCACCACTAACCCCCCGCCCCCCAAACCACCTCTGCTCTAAGGAGAACAATCCCAGCTTCTCCACATCACTGAAGTCCCTCATCCTGATCCCATTCTGGTGAATCACCTCAACTCGAAGACCTTAATATCCTTCCTCAAAAAAAAACAGTAAACCTAACACCAACCTCTGGGAATACCACTGTATATTTCCCTGCAGTGTAGAAACATGGTTGACTCTCAACTACTCTGTGAAATGGCCTAACAAGCAACTTAGTTCAAAGGAGATGAAGGATGGTCAACAAGTGCTGGCCATGCCATGATGCCTACATCATTTTAAAAAAAAAACAACTGTTCACCAGCAACCTTGCTTTCTGCTTTTTATCCCTCAGTGGCTCCTGTATCCAAGCTCTTGTTGCCTGCCACTTTAACGCACAACCCTGTTCCCTGCCCGAAATCTCTGTCTCAGGCTTGCTGCAGTGTTCCAGCAAAGTTCAGCACAAGCTGGAAGAACAACACCTCATTTTCCCCTTAGGGACCCTGCAGCCCTCCAGGACTCAATATTGAGTTCAATAATTTTTGAGCCTGAACTCTTCCCATGTTCTAGCCCCCTCTCCCACACACCAGGCCTTGTTATCTCTCAGCCTGCTATTACACAATACGTATTGTTAGCTACCAGCAGTCTCCATTGACAGCTATTCACCCTCCTAGCCAGATCGTTATCAACTCCTTTGTCTGTCCAACTGTTCTGTCTCTTTGGGCTCTATCCCCACCAATGGTTTACTCCTTAACCCCATCCTATGTTCTGCATATAAACTGACATTTTCCGAGCTACCATCAGTTCTGAGGGAGGGTCACTGGACCCGAAATGTTAACTCTGGTTTTTCTTCACAGATGCTGCCAGACCTGTTGAGGTTTTCCAGCAACTTCTGTTTTTGTTCAAGAAGCCATTGTTGATTGTCAGGGCTAAAAAAGTGCATTTGGTTCGCTAGTTCTCCCCTAAAGGACATTAATGTCTTTACTTGGTCTGGCATACATAAGACTGCAGATCAACAGAAATGTGGTTGAGTCTTAACTGCCCCCTGGGCAATGAGAGATGGGCAATAAATGGTGCCTAACCAGTGATGCCCTCGAATAAAAACAATAATGCCATTCTTTATTACTGCATCAATGAACATGTTCAGGATAGTCAAAACACATTGCCTTTAATGTCTTTGCTGCCTTTTGTTTATTATCCATATTTTTCCAAATGCCAATTAATTTTGTCCCTAATTAAAGCCTCTAAAGATTTCCTGATCACCAACATAAGATTGCTTGGCTGAATTCCCCACAGACAGCAGCAAATTGAATGATCAGCCAGTGTTCTTTTAGTTGATGCTTTATGGTGAATGTGAACCTCAATCCCTGGATAACAGTATGGGGTTTATAACACCCACCTGAGCAAGCAGAGCGATGTCAGCTAAGATGATATACTCAAGCCTGAGTCTGGGATGACAGAGGTAGCCGCAGGAAGTGGGATAGCGGTTAATGGTGGTGATGTGAAAGACAAATACCAAGAGTTCTGATCCCCTGTTGGTGTTTGAGTTGATTCTGAACCCCTGCCTCTGAACTAAAAGTGCAACTAAATGAGTTAACTTTCAAACTAATAACTGTATAAATATATACGTTGAGTTCGCACTGCTAACTTCTGTGAATCCTTGTATGTGATCAGCGGTTCTTCGCAGGAAAAGCAAGAATTACACGTTCCTAATGTTTCTTAGCATTTTTCTGTCTCTCCCTGTACTACTTGTAGGTTGAAGTGCTGGATGGACCAGATGAAAATGGAGAAATGTTCACTCGCCCTGGAAAACTCTCTGATTATTTCCCTCATCCATACCCTAATTCTGAGGCCGCAAGAGCAGCAAATAATGGATCTCTTCCACCTGATCTCACATACATTGCAAATGCCAGGTACCTTCCTCATACTCTCAGCTGCAGTTTTTTGTTTGCTTTCATTGTGATGTTGCCAAGGGTAAAAGCTGTCCATTCATTCCTGTGATTATATTTGCTTCCTGTATAAAATTCAAACTTCTTTCATGGAATGTGGGTGTCTCTGGCTTGGCCTGTGTTTGCTCCACATTCCTAGTTGTCCTTGAGATGGTGGAGGTGAACTGCTTTTTTGAACTGCGGCAGTGTTTGGGCTGTAGGTTGACCTACATTGCTGATAGGGAGGGAGCTCCAGGATTTTGATTGAATCTGACACTGAAGCATCAGCAATTATAAATCACAAGTCAGGATAATGAGTGGTTGGAGGGGAACTTTTGGGGGGTGATGTTCCCATGTATCTGCTGTTCTCGTTGCTCCAGGTAGGAGAGGCTGCACATTTTAGAAAGTGCTATTGGAAAGGGTCTTGGTGAATTTCTGCAGTGCATCTTCTAGATGAGATGTGTTGTACTTTGCTACTACTGAGCATTCGTGAAGGGAAGGAATGCTGAACTTGATGGATGGGGTACCAGTTAACTGGGCTGCTTTGTCCTGCATGGTGTCAAGCTTCTTGAGTCTAGATGGGTGCAGCTCCAACCATACAAGTGGGGAGTATTCCATCGCACTCCTGACTTACGCCTTGTAGATGGTGGACAGATTTTGGGAAGACTGGAAGTAAGTTATTCTCAGTAGAATTCCCAGCCTCTGATGCCTTCATGTGGCCATTGTATTTATTTAGCCTGTTTCTGATCAATGGTAATCCACAGGATGTTTTATCATTGGTATTGCTACTAAATGTTACTTTCCACTTGTCAGCTTAAACCTGGATATTCTCCAGATCTTATTGCCTTTGGACATGGACTGCTTCAGTATCTGAGACTCGCAAATGATGCAGAACATTTTATACTCATCAGTAACCATGCCCACTTCTGACCTTTACGATGGAAGGAAAGTCATTAATGAAGCAGTTGAAGATGTTGGGACTCGGACACTACCCTGAGGAACTCTGCAGAGACATCCTGGAGTTGAGATGACTGATCTCCAACAACCAGAACCTTCCCTTGTGCTAGATATGACACCAACCAACTGAGAGTTTTTGTCCGATTCCCATTGGCTTCGGTTTTGTTAGGTTTCATTGATGCTCTCGTGCGGCCTTGATGTCAAGGGAAGTCATACTCTGAGTCTCTATGGTGTTCACGTCTCTTGTCCGTGATTGGACCGAGGCTCCAATGAGGTCAGGAGCGAAGGGTCCCTAGTGGACCCCAAACTGAGCATCAGGGAGGAGGGCTGTTTGATTGCATTATTCATGACACAGTTGCTTTGTTGGAAGAGAAGGGACTATGCCCACATCCCAAAAGCAATGAAAATTGCCAGATGTTTGAGAATGCACAAATGTTGATTTAATGCAGTTCTGTGTGCACGATCCGATAAAAGCAGGAACAGTGCAAGTGTTCTGTGGATCAGTTCTATGTAAGGAGTTTCCCCTTGATTTACTTCACTTGTGTACAGCTGCTCATTTTCAAACAACAGTGTGGATTCAAATATTTGCAGTTGCAGCCTTTAGTTACTCGGGATTGCACTTCATTGCCAAGATGAGGACTGAGTGCCATGCACCCACACCTCTATGGAGCCCTAAAGCGCTCTGGCAAGTGCTTTGTGTGTTCCTCTGTTGGGTTTATGGGGCCACTTGGTAAGAAGTTTTAAGTGATCAAAGCCTTGTACACACACAAGGCTTAGACAGGAGATACCTGTTCCTACAACTGCATTCTTTAAGCAAACATATTTGAGCTTTGGGGAGATGGTGGAATCAGTTGAGGATTCATACAGAGCCATCGAGATAGAGTGACACATTAAGATAAGTTTGCATTGCTACTGGGCTGTGCTAAGAGAATGGGATTAGCTAGGGATTGGTATTGGGTGATGGGGAGAGAGCAGGACATTGTGATTAGTTTGCAACCCATACTGGGTAATGGGAAGAATACAGGACAGTGAGATTAATTTGTGATTGATATGGGGGATGATAAAAGAGCAGGGGACAACAGGCTAAATAGTGTCCCCACCTGTGCTGTAAAATCAATGCCTCTTAAAAAAAAAAAATTAGAGCTATGACATCCCACCCTGAGTCCACTTACTCTCCATTCAGAAGCCTGTGCTAGTTTTTACCAAAAAAAGGAAGCCAGAGACAGCAGCTTCCAAATACACAACCATTTCCCTCTAGAAAATCAAGGGTAGCAGATCCATGGAAATACTGCCACCTGCAAGTTCCCCCTCCAAGCCACTCCCCATCCTTGGAAATATATCACCGTTCCTTCAGTGTTGCTTGATCAACATCCTGGAATTCCCACCCTAAGGTCAACCCACAGCACATGGACTGCAGCAGTTCAAGAAGACAACTCACCACCACCTTCTCAAGGGACAGGAAATAAAAGCTGGCCCAGCCAGCAACACCCATGTCCCATGAGTGAATAGTAGAATCTGTTGTAGGATTTTGTAGAAAATTCTTAATGAAATTTTAAAGCTTGAACTTGCTTGTGAGACATAGAGGCTGATTTTCTTCTTTGGTTATGTAGGCATGGTGGTGAGGATTACATCTTCACACTTCTGACTGGTTACTGTGACCCTCCTGCTGGCATCAATCTCCGAGAAGGTCTGTACTACAACCCCTACTTCCCTGGTCAGGCTATTGGAATGGCTCCTCCGATCTACGATGAAGCCGTTGAGTATGAGGATGGTAGGACTTGATTTGTATACCTTGAATTTGTATTGACTCTCACTGGGCTATCCCAGTCCCACATTATGACTTTGCTTTCCCTCTAGTGCTTTATTTGATCATTTGTTGCAATCAAAGTGCTGGTTAACCCACAGCTGGAGTCAAATGTACCATCCTGGGCACTACACCTTAGAATATAAAGCCTTGGAAAGGGCAGACTGGCCTCCCTCTGATCCTGTTATAGATTTGAGAAAGTCCATTAACCAGAGCAGGCAGGCTTCTTGATGGTTCAAATGTTAATTGCACTGTTCAGTTTAGAACTGAGCTGCAGTGGTAGGGCTGATCCCTGGTATATACTAGGTCCTGCAGTAGATAGGAACAAGATGAGGCCATTCAGCTCCTCAAGCCTGTTCTATCATTCATTGAGATCATGGTTGATCTGTGGTCTAACTCCATAGACCTGCCTTTGGCCCACATCCCTTAATACCTTTGCTTACCAAAAATGTATCTGTCTTAGATTTAAGATTAACAACTGATCCAGCATCCACTGCTGTTTGTGGAAGAGTTCCAAACCTCTACCACCCTTTGTGTGTAGAAGTGCTTCCTAACATCTCTCCTGAACAATCTGCCATAATTCTCAAACTATGCCCTTAGTTCTGGAGTCTCCAACCAGTGAAAACAGTTTATCTACCCTGTATTCTCCTGTTAATATCTTGAAGACATTGATCCCATCATCCCTTCTACATTTGAGAAAAAACAGCCTAATCTGTGTAATCTCTCCTTGTTACTGTAATGCCTGAAATCCAGGCAGTGTTCTTATAAAGCTACACCTTACTCCCTCTAAGGCCAATATATTTTTCCTAAGGTGTGATGCCCAGATCTGCTGAGTGCTCCAAGTGGGGTCTAACCAGGGTTTTGTATGATTGCAGCATGACTTCTGCATCCTTGTACTCCAGTTCCTTTTATATCTAAAGGCCAGCATTTTGTTAACTTCCTTGATTATTTTCTGCATCTTTGCATGACATTTTAAAGTCTGTGCACCTGAACCCTGCTCCCTGCCCAAGTCTCTTTGACATTCACTATATTTAACCTATTACCATCTAGAAAGTACCTTGATCTATCCTTTTCTGTCCAAAATGGATCCTAGTGCAGTTGAAGGATACAAATGACTAACAATACTGAGATATCTGCTGGGAACAGGACAATGAGGCAGGAAGATGTCTGTGAATTCAATCCAAGTCTGAGATGAAATAATCATTGCTGTATATTCCAGCCCCACATTTTCCCCTCATCTGTCATAGGCCTGGGGCATTGAGAAGCATCAATGGATGGATGTGATTGTGATAACTCGCGTTGCTATGTGACTGGCTGCCTATGAAACTGAGTCTGGACATTGCCACTTGAGTTGTGTTATATGAGACTTTGAGATATCTGGAGCCTGCTGATTTAGTGTTGAGCTCTCCTTATTCACAGGTACCCCAGCCTCGATGAGTCAGATTGCTAAGGACGTCTGCACATTCCTGCGCTGGACTGCTGAACCAGAACACGACCAGCGCAAACGCATGGGCCTGAAGGTCAGCTCCATAACCTAACTTTGTTACAATAACAATGTCTGCCTTTACACCCATTCCTATTGAGATAACTGAGCAATTGTCTGGGCCATTAATAAGGCCACTTGGAAATTAAATATTAGTGTAGGACTAGAATCACATATAGGCCCAGTGTGGGTAAACACAGCATTAATGAACATCAAAGCAAAGCAAAATAATTTAATGCTGGAAGTTCTGAAGAGCAGTCATATTCGGCTCAACGTTAACTCTGTTTCCTTCTTCGCAGATGATGCCAGACCCACCGAGTTTCTCCAGCATTCTATGTTTCCATTACAGTAATGAATATAGAATTGATGTTGGACTAGCTGTTGGAAAGGGCTATGTTTGAATGCCTGGGAATGGGGAGGATGTTATTCTGTGCGCTAATGTAATCTCTTTGCGTCAGGGAGCAGCATTACTAGTAAACATCTTTACAGACTGCACTGTTGAAGCCTCTTTTTCACAAGACTTCAAAGCAGGAATATTGGTAAAATCGGGAACAAAAACAGAATTTGCTGGAAAAGCTCAGCAGGTCTGGTAGGATCTGTGAAGAAAAATCAGAATTAACGTTTTGAGTCTGGTGACCCTTCCTCAGAACTGTTCTGAGGAAAGGTCACCGGACCCTAAATGTTACCTCTGATTTTTCTTCACAGATCCTACCTGACCTGCAGAGCTTTTCCAGCAAATTCTGTTTGTGTTCCTGATTTACAGCATCTGCAGTTCTTTTAGTTTTTAATGTTGATAAAATGATTGGTGCAGGAATTCCACATTCCTGAAGGAACAGAATGTGTGTTCATGTACATCATACATTGAGAAATGTTACTTGACAACTTTGACTGGAGAAAATGGGCACTGTGCTTCCCTGTGGCTCAAAGGGGAAAATACACATTGTTGCTGATTCTGATAGGATATTGAATATTCTGGTCTCTGCCTAGTTTGCTACCTTTTCCTGGAGTGACAGTAAAAAGGATGAAAATAGTGGGCCTGTATTTCTCCTCATTGCTTTCTGTGGTCCTCCACTGGAACTTGCCTAATTTGATGTTGACTGAGCAGTATTGAACTCAGTCTTACTGTCATCTCTGTTTATGGGAGGGACAAGAGTCCCTTGGCTACAGGACCAGCCACTGTCAGTAACAATGGAAACCTATCTCAGTACTCACCAGAGGGAGGAATTTGTGATAATGGGGAGGAGTGGCAATGGTGACACATTAAATTTGTGTCCTACAGTTTTGCATGACTGAGACTTTTATGGTGCCTTTTGCAATCTCAGTACATCCCAAAATGCTTCACAGTCAATCTGGTGTTTTTGAAATGTAGTCACGTGTATTACAGCAGAAGTGGACTAATTCAGTAGCTCTTTCAAAGAACCACCACAGGAATAATGGGCTGAATGGTTTTGTTCTTTGCAGTAAGGTGCTACAGTTGAGCCTCTTTTCTTTTACAGATGCTAATGTTCTCGGCTCTGTTTTGGCCACTGCTTTACTACTTGAAGAGGCACCGATGGTCTGTTTTAAAGAGTAGGAAGATCGCCTACAAACCTCCAAAATAACTTCTGACCTGGGATGCTCAACTCCAGGACCTGACCTGCATTCTCTGCCAATGTGTACACAACCTGGACTTAACAGGGATAGTTTCTGGGGCAGGGGTGGAGAGACAAACAGTTTAAAATACCTGGACATTCGGCAGGGGCTTTACTAAAGCATGGCATTATTAAAAATATCTATTGTCAGATTCCTCAAATCAGTGGGTGGATTGCTGGCTGTGATTTAAACTATTGATTTGCTCCATTGACTGTCTAACAAAGGGCCTTGATATTTTTAAAACGAGTTTTAGAAATAAACTTGGGACAATGCTGCTCTCCGGTAGCTGGTGCATATTGTCTTTCACAAGCAATAACTTGGATACAAGTCCTGATTTTTCCCTTCACAGAATTCAACCTTCAAACAGGAATTCTGGAGACCTTACACAAATAACACATCAGTGGCACCAGCGATGGGGAAGGAGGTTCTCTTGTCTCATTAGGGCTCCTTTGAGCTGCTCAATGGCCTAGTCCATGGGGTGTAAATGCTAGTCAAAATAGTTAAGAAAACGTACCATTCCGAATGATTTAAGGAGCAGTTGGAATCCCCACGTTGTCTGTCAAATGGCGATTCATCCTCATTTTAACTTATCTCCCAGAATATATTGTTTTTGTGGTAACGTGTTTGGTCCTACTGTGAGTTGAAGGATTCCTTTCAGTAAATTATTACTGTACACAGCATTTGTGTAAATATTTAATGTTTAATAAATAATATGCTATGGACCTGTTCTGCATTAGTCCTCCACCTGTGTCCATCTCTGTCCTGTCTGCACCTTTTGCATCGATTTGTAGACATAAGAAATAGAAGCAGGAGTAGAGCATAAGCCCACTGGATCCACTCCACCATCCAAAATTACAGCTGATCTACTTTGACTCCATTTCACTGTCTGCTCATTGTATCCATTTGATTCTGAGAGAATCAAAAATCATCAATCCCAGCCTCTGATATATCCAGAATTATATTTGTGGTGCATCTACAAACCCATAGGATTTAGAATTCTAAATATTCACAATTTGAATGAAGAAAGCTCTCCTCAATCCTAAATATTGGGTCCTTTATCTGTGATTACGCTCCTACATTCTAAATTCCCCAGCCAGGACAAAAAAAATCTACCCTGTCAAACTCCTTCAATGAAATTGGACTTCATTTTTCTAAGCTGTACCCTGTTCATGTGGCTTATATATAGCTGAGACTTAGTCATTGTTACAGGCACAGTATGCTTTATGCTGATTCCACCTCTGTTTTGGGTTAATTAACCAATCCTCTATCCATGCTAATACATCACCCCAACTCCATGAGCCTTGATCTTCCTTATTAACTTTTGTGTCACACCTCATCGAAAGGTATTTGAAAATTCAGGTATACGATATTATTGGTGCCTATTATCTGCCCTAACAGTTAACATTCTGAAAACTCCTTTCAGTTTCCTGATTTTCTAAGCACCTTCAGACTTCTTAATAGATCCCAGCATTTTCTGATGACTATTGCCATATAGATTAATGTCTATTTCACCCCATGTGAAATGGTGTTATATTGCTAAACTCCAATTTGGGGTTTTATAAAGTTGGAATAAGTGCATCCACTATCTCTGGATCAACATGAAGGTGGATAAGTTCCCAGGTCCCAACTGTATCTACCCCAAGTTACTGACAGAGACAAGACAGGAGATTGCTGGGGCCTTGACCAAGATCTTTGTATCCTCACCAGCCACTGGAGAGGTGTTTTTAGATAAACACAGGAATATGCAAGGAATGAAGGGATTTGGGCCAAGGTCAGGCAGAAAGGGTTAGTGTAACTCGGCATCATGTTCAGCACAACATGGTGGGCTGAAGGGCCTGTTCCTGTGCTGTATTATTCTATGTTCTAACAGCTGAGAGAGTGCGGTCTATCAGGTTACGGGAATTGCCCTGCCTGTGGCTGTGTGGGGAAGATACTCTTTCTGAAACCCAGTGCTCCAACTACATCCCACCCCGTTCCTGTAAATATCCCCCTCAGCACAGACACCCATCCCCCACCCCCACCCCGTTCCTGTAAATACCCCCCTCAGCACAGACACCCATCCCCCACCCCCGTTCCTGTAAATACCCCCCTCAGCACAGACACCCAGCCCCCACCCCCGTTCCTGTAAATACCCCCCTCAGCACAGACACCCTCCCCCCACCC
>NC_063350.1:1338184-1370022 GCF_021869965.1 Rhincodon typus
CCCCCCTCAGCACAGACACCCATCCCCCACCCCCGTCCCTGTAAATACCCCCCTCAGCACAGACACCCATCCCCCACCCCGACTCCACAGGGCAGTGGTGACCCCTGACCCTGTCGGGCAGCACGCTCCAGCCCCTGCCGCCCCGCCCGGGAATCCCCTCGCAGTATCGCAGCCAATAGGAGCCGGGCCGGGGCCGGTTCCGCCGGAAGTGCAAGGTTGTGTTTCCGGGGTCAGGATGGAGGCGCTGCGGAGGCTGCGGCGGTTCGATGCTTATCCCAAAACCCTGGAGGATTTCCGAGTGAAAACCTGTGGAGGGGCCCTGGGTGAGGAGGGAGATGGGGGAATAGGCGGGGGTGGGGGGGGGGGGCATGGGCCAAGGAAGGAAGGAGAGTGTGAATGGGACCGTGAGGGAGGAAGCGATATGTTAGAGCTCTGGCCTTGATGGTCAATGGGTTGTCTGTGGCTGCAGCCTCTTGACCCTCTCTTTCTCTTGTTCCACAGTGACGTTGGTCAGCAGTCTTATCATGTTGCTTCTGTTTTTCTCTGAACTCCAGTATTATCTTACAAAGGAGGTGAGTGTCTCCTGTGAACGTCTACCCCCACCTGGCCCCTTCCTCTGTCTGATGTTATCACTGTTAGTTACTTGTTTCCTAAGTATTATTTTCAGAAATTACTTAATCGTAAAAATATGGATTGAATAATTTCCACTGAGTTTCGAATAGAGCCAAGATCATTCTGTTAATTGTGGAGCCTTATTTGGGGATCACATTCAGTTGCTGGTGACTTTCCTCCCAGTTTTGCGAGATGCTGTGTTAGTGGCCCCTTTTGTACTGTGTTGGAGAGTTTAAGAAATGTTTACACTCCATTGAAGGTGTAAGATCAATCCTTGCAGTAGTTGAATTTGATTATAGCTGGACGACGAAGGGTACCCTGTCGGTCGTATCCCATGTCTGTCTTCTGAGGAGGTCATTATGGTTTTTCACTGTGGCCCGTCAGAACTGGCAATTGATGTACTGGGCATTGTATCCTGCTCCTAAGAGGGTGAGCTTCAGGTGTCAGTGGCATCCTCCTCATCTGAACGGATCCTGTGCATGCACAGCGCTTGTCCGTAGGGAATGGCTTTTTTAATATGTTTAGGGTGGAAGCTAGAGAAGTGCAGCATTGTGAGGTTATGTATAGACTTGTGGTAGAGTGACATGTCCATCCTTGATGGGAGCAGAGAAGCTACACCATGTCCTTCACAGCCTTCAACACATCACTGTTGACAATGAGCACCTTGCCAGGATCTTCCCTATGCTTCAACTTGTTGCCTTCAAACAACCACCAACCCTTAAAGAGGCCATTGTTCACAGCAAACTACCCAGCCTTCAGGACAACGTTGACCACAACACCACGCAACCCTTCGTGGCAACCTCTGCAAGACATGTCAGATCATTAACATGGACACTACCATCACACGTGGGAACACCACCCAGCAGGTGCGTGGCGGATATTCATGTGACTTGGCCAACATTGTCTATCTTAAATGCTGCAGGCAAGGATGCCTCAAGGCATGGTATTTTGGCGAAACCATGCAGACACTATGACAACAGATGAATGGACATTGTGCAACAATCGCCAGACCGGGATGTTCCCTCCCAGGGGGGGGAACACTTCAGCAGTCAATGACATTTGGCCTCGAATCTTCGGATAAACATCCTCCAAGGTGGACTTCACGATACACAACGACGCAGAGTCGCCGAGCAGAGGCTGATAACCAAGTTCCGTACCCATGAGGATGGCCTGAACCGGGATCTTGGGTTCATGTCGCACTATAGGTGACCCCACCACACCCTACTCTCTCTCTGACACACACACAGACTCTCTCCCGCTCTCTCACACACACACACACACACTCTCTCTCTCTCTCTGTCCTTTGCGCACGCGCTCTCTCTCTCTCTCTCTCTCTCTCTCTCTCTCTCTCGCCCCCACACATACATGTGGGGTGAATTTGCATTTGCAGGTGTGTAATTGCAGATACATTCTATTTTATTCAAAAAGCACACAATTTGTAGACAGGCAATGTGGCATTTTATAAATTCCTACTTTGGAAATAAAACCAGTCTGATTCCAAGTTTATACACAGCCAGATTCTAAACAGGTCCTCACACCTAAAATGCATTGTCTGACCTGGGGTATTACCTCTGGTATGCTGATAAAACCTTTAGTTATCTCAGGGCAGTGATTGAAAGAAATTCTGGAATTTGCATATTAATCCTTTCTGACTGGTTAAAGATTTAACAGCACCTTAGGTTTATTCAAGACATTTGCCTGAGTTCTATGACCCTTTGACCTTTGTTTATAAATTCTGTGTCTGATGCCGCCTCTCTCACTGACACCTGAAGAAGGAGTGAGACTCCGAATGCTGTGTCTTCAAATAAACGTGTTGGACTATAACCTGGTGTCGTGTGATTTTTGACTTTGGCCATCCCAGTCCAACACCGGTATCTCCACATCGTTAATGAATTAGACAGAAAAGTATACAACTGGTAACAGATTGAAATGGTGGAGACAGTAACTTAGTGTGAAGAGCTCCTTTGTTGTCTTCCCTTCTCGTGCCCCATCTTCAACCTGAAGGAAGCGGCTGATGAGAATTGGACGGTATCCCCCGTTTCTAGGGGCTGGTAGTTACATTGTGTCGATTAGCCATTTGTATGACGTCAGAGGTAGGTTCTTTACTCAGAGAGTGGTCGGGGTGTGGAATGCATTGCCGGAGAGGGTAGTGGAGTTGGCCTCATTAAGGGCATTTGAGCGGCTGTTAGATAGGCATATGGATGATAGTATAATGTAGCAGTGGAGGTTAGATAGACCTTAGGTTTAGGGTAAAAGTTTGGCACAACATCGTGGGCCGAAGGGCCTGTACTGTGCTGTACTGTTCTATGTTCTATGTCTCCTAGCCAATGGATATGAGACAACTGCTCATGACTTTAGGATAACCGTTGACCTTTTCTCTACCTCATCTGAAGGTTAGGTTTCATTCTTTTTGGGAACAAAACAACGTTTTCATAAACTCTGCATTGATGATTGAACTGTCTGATATGTGCATTCTTTGACCTCTGTTTGTGGAATTGATTGGCCTCTTTGCCTTTGCTGTCATTGTCATTTTATCTTTTGTTTACTAGATATTTATGTTTTGGGAAAGGAAATAGCACTGTAACAGCCATTCCATGAACTATTGAAGTTAAACTTGCCAGTAATATCAAGATAGACAGTAAAAACTACAATATATATAAAGGACGAGTGAAGCTAAAGTGAACAGTGACCCTTTGGAGAAAGAGGCTGAGAAATGGCAGAGGAGTTGAATAAATAGTTAGCATCAGTCTTCACAGTAGAAGACACTAGTAACATCCCAAAACTATCTCAAAATCCTAAAAATTCAAGGGGCAAAAGGAGAAGAGGAAATAAATACAATAACAATCACTAAAAAAATAGTGCACGGGAAGCTACTGGGGCTCATGTTAGTTTTTCCCCCGCATCTGATCAGACACTTCCTCAGATATTAAGGGATGTAGCTGCAGAGACAGTGGATTCACAGCTAGTAATCTTCCAGGAATGCTTAATCCTGGAAATGAGGATTGGAAAACTGCCAGAGTAATACCTTTATTTCAAAAGGGAAGGAGACAAAACATAGGTAACCATAGGCCAGTTAGCTTAACATTTGTTATTGGGAAAACATTAGACTCTACAGTGTAACAGTAGAGTATTTAGAAATACATGAAATGATCAAACATCCAGCATTTGATTTGTTTGATTTGTTTGATTTATTCGTTGTTACATGTATTTTGTTGCAAAATACAGTGAGAAGTGTTGTATAATGTCGCCACTCTTAAAACGCAGAAAAATAAACCAAAACATAGAATGTAAAGGCAGAAGAATGAAGAAATAAAGAAAAGCATGGCATCATGAAGGGGAAACCGTGCCTGACAAATTTACTAGCATTCTTTAAGGCAGAAACAAGCAGGATGGATGAAAGGGAAACTGGATGTAATACATCTGGATTTTCAGAAGGTATTCAATAAGGTGCCACACATTCTGCTGTTTAATAAAATAAGAGCTCATGGTGTTGTTGGTACTATAAGAATCCTTTATCCAAAAACATCAGGACCAACTGATTTTCAAATAGTGTGTTTTCGGTTTTCGAACACACTTACCATGATAGACAAGTTTTTTTTCTTTTTGCAAAGGCATGAACTTAGTATGTTTACATATCCACTTGGGTCTGCTTTCAGTTTCTAGATCATTTCAGTTTTTGAAGTGCAGGCACCCAACCTGTATATTAGCATGGATAGAGAATTAGCTAACTAATAGAAGACAGGGGAAAGGGGGGCAATTTCAAGATGGCAACCTGTAACCAGTGGAGTGCCACAGGGGTCAGTGCTGGGTACACAGTTATTTATAACATAAGTTAATGACTTGGATGAGTGAAGTGAACGAACAATAACCAGTGATGATCAAAGCATTAACTTCTATTTCTGGAAATCGCTGCTATGCACAGGCCTCCGAGGTCCATACAGTCATTAAGAAAATTAGAGGGAATGCTGGTGTGAAGGCAAATGGTCAGGATGACACAGAGTCTTTGGAGGGATGTAGACAGGTTAAGTGAATGGGCAAAAACTTGGCAGATGGAACATAATATGGGGAAATATGAAATTATGCACTTTGCAGGAAGAAAAGAGGAGCTGACTGCAGAAAACTGCAGCACGGAGGGATTTGGGAGTCCTTGTGCATAAACCACAAAAGGCTAGCATCCAAGTTCAGTAGGCAGAAGGGAAATGGAATGTTGGTCTCCATTTCAAAAGAAATGGAATATAAAAGTGGGGATGTTTTGCTTAAACTATACTTGTCAGACCACAGCTACAATAATGTGAACTGTTTTGGGCCCCTTATCTATGGAAAGATGTAAAAGTCCGGAGAAGGTTCACTAGGTTGATACCAGGTGTGGAGAACTGTCTTCGTGAGGAGAGGTTGAATAAGTTGGACCTGTACTCAATGGAGTTAAGAAGAATGAGAGGTGGCCTTCAACGTAGAAGATTCTCAGGACTTAAAAGGGCAGGTGTGGAAAGGTTGTTTCCTCTTGTGGGAGAGTCTAGAACAGAAGGCATCATCTCAGAGTAAGGGTGTTACAACACGGATGAGGAGGAATCTCTTCTCAGAAGGTAGTGAATCTGTGGAATTCCTTACCGAGTCATTAAGTATAGTCATGGCTGAGATAGACAGATTTTTGTTCAGAGGTCCACAGCTTGAATGTGTCCCCTGCCAGACAAGTGAGCAATCACTGGTCATCTCTCAGTCTCTTGTGAAATTTCCTTGTTTTGAGGGAAAGGTTTGAAGATTTATGACTGGGTAATACCCCTGAATTGCAGAATGTTCCCTGGTATTTAATGTACGCAGGTATCACCTTTAATTGCGTGGAAATCAAACACAAGTAATCTTGTTAAAAGGTGATTTATACTTTTTATTCTGTGATTATACCCCTCACTCACTCTCTCTGTGATGATGTTGCTAGTATTTTCCTTCCTTCTCTAGGTTCATCCAGAGCTCTACGTCGATACGTCACGAGGTGAAAAGCTAAAAATCAATATTGACACCATTTTCCCACACATGCCCTGTGCTTGTAAGTATTAATGCAAGTTTTAAAATATACTTTCCTTCTCCTTGTCTTTTCTTTCGCTGCTTTTCTTCACCACTTCTTTTGAAATAAAGACCAACTCTTCCACCCCCTGTCCCCACTGTGAACTCTTTGTTTTCATACCGTTTCCTTGTGAATTAGTCCCATCCTTTTAGAATCATAACTTCCCTACAGTATAAATGCAGGCCATTTGGCCCATTGAGTCCACACATACCCTGCAAATAACATCCCTCCCAGACACTCCCCCATTTCCCATGGCTAACCCACTAGCCTGCACATCCATGAACACTATGGCCAATTTAGCATGGCATATCCACCCTAACTTGCACATCTTTGGACTGTGGGAGGAAAGCAGAGCACCCAGTGGAAACCCATGCAGACACGGGGAGAATGTGAAGACTCCACACAGACAGTCACCCGAGGGTGGAATTGAATCTGAGTCCCTGACACTGTGAGGCAGCAGTGCTAAACGTTGAGCCACCATGCTGCCCAAAAATCCTTAATATGGGTTCCTGTGCTTTCATCAGCTTTGTGTTTCTTCTCAAATCTCCTTTATGCCTGCAAGCTTTTGTTATCATCACTCCCTCTCCTTCCCACTGGCTCAGTTTCTGGTTGCTGGTACATTTGCCCTGGGATCTTTCTAGAAGCATTATATAAAGCAAGTTGTTCTCTGAGTTTGCTTTCTGATTTGTGATGGTGGCAGGCTGTACTGAGCCACAGCTGACTGCAGCGAGCTAAGAAGGGTAGGACACCACTGTGAGCATCCTGAACACAGGCTGAGTCGTTCATACCTCTTCGCCCTCCACTGCCCCGTTACCAAAAACAGATTCCAAGGTGGCATTGCATTAAAAAAAAATGTCAAAATGAAAGAAGGGTCCCTTCAGGATGTATGTGCCTTGATGTATGTGTTATGTTTCAGTGTTAATGGTGATGTTCCATGTCCACTGACAGATCTAAGCATCGATGCGATGGATGTGGCTGGGGAGCAGCAGCTCGATGTGGAGCACAATCTCTTCAAAAAGAGACTGGACCTGGTTGGCAATGTAGTCAGTCCAGAGGTGGAGAAGCACGGTAAGCAAAGACTGAGCGGGAGCAGAGATGACCACATCCTGTACACACAGTTTTTTAAACTGGAGTTACAATATAACTGTTTAGATGGATGCAATGGGATCTGTGTAACTGTTGACGTGACTAGGTGGGGGTCTAAAATAAGCTAGGTCTTGAGAAGAAAACTGTATTTCTATATTTCTAACTGTTTCTGTAACTCTATTTCTATCCATTTCCCACATTGCTCGGTGATCCACGACACTTTGTATTTTTTTTATTCATTCACGGGGTGAGGGTGTTGCTGGCTAAGTAGCATTTATTGCCCATCCCTAATTGCCCAGAGGGCAGTTAAGAGTCAACCACATTGCTGTGGGTCTGGAGTCACATGTAGGCCAGACCAGGTAAGGATGGCAGTTTCCTTTCCTAAAGGGCATTAGTGAACCAGATGGGTTTTCCCGACAATCGACAATGGATTCATGGTCATCATTAGACTCTTAAATCCGGATTGAATTAATTATTGAATTCAAATTCCACCATCTGCTGTGGCAGGATTCGAACCTGGGTCCCCAGAACATTATCTGGGTCTCTGGATTAACAGTCCAGTGATAATACCACTAGGCCGTAGCCTCCCCTACTACATCAATGTGCCATTAAGAGAAACTAATGTCTCAGATTTTCCTCCAAATGATTTCTCTGCATTTATGAAGCCAGTATGTAATCCATCAGCTATTCATTGAGGTTTAAGGGTATCTTCAGTCTGTGCTCATACACACTCCCTGGAGGTATTGACTATCCTGGGACTGGGTCTAATTTAAAATCAATCCAGTATTGCCCTGACTCTGGCCAAGTAACTAAACATGAATCAAAACCAGAATGTTATGCTCTGTCTGCCTCAGGATAACTTTGGAATTACTCTCTGATCCTTTGGAATTAAGGGTCAGTCTGCACTTCTTTCACATTTATTTCAGTTGAGTTCTGGCTCTAATCCATAAATTCCTGATTAATTTCCTGTGATGGTTAATAATGGTAATCTGGTAGGTAATTTTACATTATTGAGCGGTGGCGCATCTTTGTATCATTCTGTTGTCTCCCCCGAGTGTTTCTTCTACCTTGGTCCATGCCTCATGTATTTCTTCATTAGTATATTCAAGTCGGAGATTGATATTGGATAAAAAGGAAACAAGTCACAGACAGACAGTACCAAATAGCGTAACTCGGGTGGAAGATCTTATTGAATGGCAGAGTAACCCAATGGCCAATTGCTGCTTCTATGTTTGATTCTCTTTGAGTCTGTTACATGTGCTATCTCTTATAGAATAATTTGGCCCATTGGATCGATGCTGGCTCCCCAAAACAATTCAGTCAGCCGCAATCCCTCTGAACTCCACCCCATAGTCTCAGCAAATTAATTTCTCTGAAGTGCCTATCCATTTTCCTTTTGAAGTCATTGAAGATTTCAGCTTCCAGGCAGTGTTTCCAGGTCATTACCAGTCGCTGTGTAAAAATGCTGTTCCTCTCATCCCCTGCCCAGCATCTCTTGACCAAAACCTTAAATCTATATTTCTTGGTCCTTATACCATCAACTGGTGGACAACTTTTCTTTGTCTAACTGATCTATCATAATCTTATACACTTCAGTTAAATCTCTCTTTAATCTTCTTTGCTCCAAGGAGAACCGCCCCAACTTCTCCTTAGAACCCTATTGCTAAAATCCTACTTCCCTGGAACCATTCTGGTAAATCTCCCAAGTGCTGTTGGGGATCTTCCCATCCTTTGTAAAGTGCAGTGACCAGAGCTGGATGCAGCACTAATTGGCCTAACAGAGCTTTATGTAGGTTCAGCTTTTGTCTTTGAATGTGTCTTCCTCCTCTTTCATTCCATATTGTTGCTTTTCGCTCTCTGCCCCCTGTTCCATATGTTATTTCTCTCTCTCAGTATGTACTTTATGTGCTGTTTTTCTCTGGATCTGGGTCTGTAGTCTGTGTCATCTCTGTCTCCAGACCCAGGTTTTGTGTTTTGCTTTCCCCCCTCTCCCTTGCTGAGCCCATATTCCTTGTGTTGTCTCTATCTGTTTCAGAGTTGGGAAAACAGGAGGAGGTGTTCAATTCCACAAAGCTGGACCCAGACCGATGTGAGAGCTGTTATGGGGCAGAATCTGAGGACATGAAGTGAGTGGCACTGATCAGTTCTCGGCATAGTTTGAATGAAAGGAAGCCTTCTTTGAGCTGAAGCCCAGAAGGATCACAGCTCCAGACCCTGGGGTCAAGGGGAGTTAGAGCATACCCAGGTTGGGAAGGAGCACTAACAGGTTAACCAACTCCTCTCAATTACCATCCTGCAATCCCCGGTATCAGACAATGTGATAGTGCTTTGCTGTGTTTCCTTCAGTTGATACCCGCCAACTGCAGCTATCACAGTTCTGTCACTCCCCAATTAGACCCACTGCACTGCTCTTTCTCCTTTGCTCTGCATCTATTTCTGTGTCCAGTTCCCCTTTTGGAAGTTCTTGAATCTCTTTCTACCACATCCTAAGGTGGTGATTTTAAGATTGTTTTCCTTCTATTTTGCCAATTACTTATCCCTGTTCTTTGGTTACTGACCCTCCAATCAGTAAAATCAGTGTCTTTGTTCATATCAAAACACCTCAGAATTTTGAACTCCTCTATGAAATCTCCATTAATCTCCTTTGCTGTCAGGAAAATAGTCCCAAAGCTTTTAGTCTGTCAGTGTAACTCATTGGGACTGTTTTGATAAATCTTAGAGCCTGAATACTCAAGACCAACTTTTAATGTATATTAAGAAGAGCATTTGTCACAACATTGAGGTTGAGGGATACCACTTTCCCCCAGTCTATAAAGCAGCCTTTTACTCTAACCCTCGAATCTGAACAATAACTCTCAACTTCACACTCCACTTTCTGTCTCTTGACCAAGTGTTTATTTGTGATACCACTGTTGTTTCATTTTGCTAACAATATGTCACACATTTCTTCAAAAGGCTCACGCTGCTGTCATTGGCCATTGTTAGTTCATGCCCATCCCTAAATGTCCTGGAGAATGTGGTGGTGAGCTACTTTTATGAGCCACTGCAGTCCATGTTTTGTATTGTGCACTAACTTTGAAATTGTGCTCCCTGTTCCCAAGTCCAAGTGATATTTTATATAACAAAAAAGCATCCTAATATTGACTGCTGGACTCCTGTACCCCTCCCTGAGTCAGAACAATATTTGTTCACCACAACTGTCTATTCCCTTAGCCAATCCTGTTCCAAGTTACCATCATCCATTTGGTCCTGTGTGCTTTAGTCTGAGTAAATCTGTATGTATTACTTTATTAAACCCGTTCTGAAAGTCTACATATATATAACATCTGCCTGTCACTCAGCAACAAGCCCTATCCTTCATGAAGACAGATGCAGTGATCTGCCCAAATGATGTTCTGGAATGTGCCCCAAGGGGATTGGAGAGAGATGTTGTCCCCCTCCAGCTGGAACTGCTGATTTGCAAACTCTGGCTATTGAGAACTCTTGTGTCATTACTTCCCTGTGCAACAAGTACCCAGAGTAACACATGCTGATTGGTCCATATAGATGCTGCAACACGTGTGCTGATGTACGTGAGGCCTACAGACGGAAAGGCTGGGCATTTAAGAATGTAGACACCATTGAGCAATGCATGAGGGAAGGATTCACTCAGAAGCTGCAGGAACAGAAGAACGAGGGCTGCCAGGTGTATGGATTCCTGGAGGTCAATAAAGTGAGTCTGCGGTTAGATGTTGGATTCCAGGGATAGTGGTTGTGGTAAGACATTGGTTATCAGTGACAATTTTTGTGCTTTCTGTGGTTAGCTGTTGGTTATTGGCAATGGAAGGGGTCTGTGGTTAGATGTCTATTGCATGTTTTTAAACTGACTCCTATCTTTTCATTTCTTGTTAGGTGGCAGGGAATTTCCATTTTGCTCCTGGGAAAAGTTTTCAGCAGTCACATGTCCATGGTAAGAGAGAGTATTGAATCCTCCCAAAGGGATTTTGCGTCAGGAATGTGAGTGGGTATGTTTGTAAAGGGCTGGGGGCTGGGGTAAAGTTTGGAAAGGGGGTTCAAGGAAGGACAACAAGTTACAGTTATTGACTGCTTCAAGAAAGTGTCCCAAGGAGCTTTACAACATTGGAACACCTGAAGCACATGAGCCAAAGGAGGACGAATTAGAAACAAAAGATTTTACAACCCAAATCAAGGATTAGCAAGAGAATTTCAGAGCCTAAGGCTGGTAAGGATGTCTAACAATGCACAGCAATTAAAGTTGCTAATACCCCAGAGGCTGGGTTTGAAGGAACGTTGAGTGTTGTCAGTTCAGAGGAGAAATGAGAGATAAAAAGGGGCAGTACTATGAATGTGTTTGAACACAAAGCTGAGTTTTATCAAATTGTGTCGTCGTTAGTTTGTGAGCTTGTGTAGGTCAATGAGCTCAGGGAATGGGGACAACAGGACTCTAAGGGCTAGCATATGAGCACAAATGAGGATATTATGGGATGAACTTAGGAGGGGTAGGGATGGACGTTTTACAAAAATTGAATCTTGATAGTGGATTGCGTATGGATTTGGAATCTGTGCTCGCGGTCAGATAGATTGCATTGTCTAGTTCAGCCTCAGACAGTGCCAGATTGAGGGATAGAATCAGTGCCTATTGAACAGACTTTGTGCTGGAGACTGAAGACAATGACTTTCTCAACACTTAAGTTGGAAATGTCTGATCTAGTATTGCATGTCATGAGAATGAGAAATGAGATGGAGAAGGGATCAAGAGAGGTCATGCTGAGCTACAGCTGGCTGACGTCAGCGTACATTGGAATCTGGTGTGCTTTTGGAGGAGATGAGGAGAAATGTCTTTACCCAGAGAATGGGAAACCTGTGGAATTCTCTACCACAGAAAGCGGTTGAGGCCAAAATATTGAATGTTATCAAGAGGAGTTAGATGTAATTCTTGGGACTAAAGGAATCAAAGGGCATGGGGTGAAAGCAGGAACAGGGAACGAATGGTCAGCCATGATCAGACAGGATCGCTGGGCTGAATGGCCCACTCCTGCTATTTTCTATGTTTCGTATAGCTGGCAGGCAATATGTCAATAAGGAATAGCAGGGGTCAAAGGATTTGTCTTGGAGGACATCAGCAGTTAATGAGGGAAACTATAGCAAGACGTTTTCTGGCTGTGACTGAATAGAAAATAAGGGGCAGCTGAGAACAGCCCCACCAGTTGAAGGATGGTGTGAACACACATTCAAATGTTGCAGACAGGGTGAGAAAGGATCATTTATAAAGTCATATAGGATTCCGACAGAGCTGTTTGATACTGTGGCAAGGACAGAATCAGGGGAGGTCAGGGAAAAATGGATTTGGATTAATGAGATGACAACACAGTGAAAGACTGGAGATGAAGGGGAAGCTGATGATGGGGTGGTAATTTGCAAGGACAGAAGGTCATTGACGGATATTTGAAGAGACAGGTGGTGATGGCATAATATTTAAGGAAGGGATAATATTTAAGAAAGGGATAGTATTTGAGGAAAGAGAACTGTTGACAATATCCATTAACATGGGCAGTAGGAGGGGAAGTTGGGTGGTCATCTGTTTGGTCAGCTCAAGGGAGCAGGAGGTGGGACTCATGGATAAGATGACTTTGCAGAGGGAATAAAGAGAGATGGAAGAGAAACATGAGAGTTTCAGGTCTAAGACAGGGCAGTTTTGGGTAACATTTGTTCCTGTGGGTTAGTGAAAGGGACGGACCAACAAAAAGCTGAACTAATGGTTTCTGTCTTTATAACTAAGGACCCCAGGATTAGGGGCAATTGTTTCAAGCAGAGGGTGGTGTGAATATGGAATGAACTGCCAGAGAAAGCAGTGGAGGCTGGTACAATTCAACATTTAAAAGGCATCTGCATGTGTATATGAATAGGAAGGGTTCAGAGGGATATGGGCCAAATGCTGGCAAATGGGATGAGATTAATTTAGGATATCTGGTCGGTATGGACGAGTTGGACTGAAGGGTCTGTTTTAGTGCTGTACATGTCCATGCCTGTATGATAGTAGATAGTGGAGTGGCAGGTTTACAAAGACAACTTACAGCGAAGTGGAGCCAGTCATTATCTTTGCATTCCTGACCAATCCTGAAGTAGTGAACAGTTTTAGCAGAACCAAAGCGTTACATGTCCAACCAGATCTCTTGGTAAATGGCCACGCCAGTTATCCACCTTGCTTCCAAAACTGTGTTCTCTTAGACTTTAGGGAGTAGAGATGGCGATAGACGAGCAAGCAAATTTAAAAAGAACAGATGTTTAACTGGGGACGAGCATCAGGTGAGGGTATGATTGAACCTATCAACAGCCACAAGTAAAGCTTCAAATGGTGAGCTAAAGGCTGAGAACTAGAAGTATTTTCCTCAGATTGCACACGTGAGGAACTGAATTGGAAACAGGAAACTGATGAGCGATCCATGGGGAGAGATGACCTTATCTGTGATACAGACTAATTGTGGACTCAGCAAAAGCTCTGTCTGATTCTGAATGTTTTCCAGTATTTTTACACCTGCGCAAATCTACTTGTATTCTCTGAGATACCGTTGAATTTTCTGTTTAATTGCCCAATGATGCTTCCTTACTTTTAAAAATTGTTTCTTTTCTTCCTTGCAGTCCATGCTGTTGAGAGTAAGTGACTAATTCTCGATTCTGTTCCCTCTATGTGCCTTTAATAGTTCTCCACATCTTATAAAACCTGATTTGCTGATATGCCTGTTAAACACTATCTTTTGCTGAAGCCCATTTGCTCTGTCTAGTTCCTGGCCATGCTTTGCATTAATTATGACCATGTTGCATGGATCTGTAGAATGTAATGGGATTTCAGTAAACCAAATGGACAAGTGTGTGAATTCTCTTTGAGTCATTGACTTGAAAATCACCATCATGAACGTCAACAATTCTGTCCTGCAAACTGACAGAAGATTAATTACATAATACTGTAGTTCTGGGACACAGATCTGCTCATGTATAACACTGGGGTACAGTACTGGTGGGAACAGGTCAGTCACTGTAACACTGAGGGTATAGTACTGGTGCGGACAGGTCTGTCACTAACACTGGGATACAGTACTGGTGGGGACAGGTATGTTGTGGTATAACACTGTGGTACAGTAGTGGAGACAAGTGTGCCATGGTATAATCCTGTGGTACTGTACTAGTGGCGACAAGTCTATCATTGTCTATATGACTGCAGTACAGTACTGGTGGGGACAAGTCTATCACTGTATATGATTGCAGTACAGTACTGATGGAGACAAGTCTATCACTAAGGCATAGGTACAGACTGTTGGAGACCGGTCTGTCACTGTATCTAAGGAAAGATGTGCTGGCCTTGGAAGGGGTCTAGAAGAGGTTTACAACAATGATCCTGAGGATGAAGGGCTTGTCATATAAGGAGTGTTTAAGGACTCTAGGTCTGTACTAGATGGAGTTTAGATGGATGACGGGGGATCTGATTGAAACGTACAGAATACAGAGAAGCCTGGAAAAAGTGGACGTGGAGAAGACCGTTTCCACTAGTAGAAGAGACTTTGACCCAAGGCACAACCCCAAAGTGAAGGGATGACCCTTTAGAACTGAGATGAAGAATTTCTTCAGGAAGTGGGTGGTGAATCTGTGGCTGTCATTGCAACAGAGGGCTGTGGAGGCCAAGTCACTGAGTGTGTTTAAGACAGAGATAGATAGGTTCGTAATTAGAAAGGGGATCAAGGGTTATAGGGAGAAGGCAGGAAAATGGGGTTGAGAAATGTATCAGCCATCAAAGGGTGGAGCAGACTCGCTGGACCTAATGGCCTAATTCTGCTCCTATATCTTCTAGTCTTGTGGCCTTTTAACACACCTACAGTGCTGGTGGTTACGGGTCTGTTGTGAATCATACTGGGATACAGTACTGTAGGTATAAGTTACATTGGAAGTGGTATTGCTATAAGATGTTAAATTAAGGACAAATCTATATTTTTCATTCATTCCAATAATGAATGTCGCTGGTTGGGCTAGTTTTTAATGCCTATCCCCAGCTGTTCTTGAGAAGGTGGTGGTGAGCTATCTTCTTGAACTGCTGTAGTCCATTTGGTACAAGTACAGCCACAGTGCTGTTCGGGAATTGCAGGATTTTGACCCAGCAACAGTGAAAGAAAGATAATATATTTCCAAGTCAGGATGGTGAGTGGTTTGGAGGGGAATTTGCAGGGGATGGTGTTCCAATGTATCTGCTCTCCTTGACCTATTAGATAGAAGTGGTCGTGGGTTTGACAGGTGCCAAGTCATGAGTCTTGCGAAGTTTTTGCAGGACATCTTATGGATAGTACACACTGCTGCTACTAAGTGTCAACAGTGGAGGGAGTGGATGCTTATGAATATGGTGTCAGTTAAGCGGGCTGCTTTGTCCTGGATGGTGTCAAGCTTCTTGAGCGTTGTTAGAGCTGCACCCATCCAGGCAAGTGGGGAGTATTCATCACACTCCTGACTTGTGCCTTGTAGATGGTGGACAGGCTTTGGGAAGTCGGGAGATAAATTAGCCATTGCAGGATTCCTAGCATCTGACCTGTTCTTGTAGCTGCCATATTTGTATTACTACTCTAAGCCGCTGAGCATTAGTGCCCCATGGACCACTGTATCTGAAAGAGAACTGGGGGTGTTAGAAATCAGAAACAAACACAGAAATTGCTGGGAAAACTCAGCAGGTCTGGCAGTATCAGCGGACCACAGAGTTAATGTTTCAGGTCCAGTGACTTTCTTCTTCAGAAGAGTTCTTTCCACAGACCTGATGTTTGTAACACTCTTTCTCTGAATATTTACACCTGGGCATGGAGATGGACAGCCAGAATCTGATTAACTGTGCAGAAGATTTAATTACAATTCTTGTGTTTTATAGATTATATCTTTTATTTCTAGTCATTCACATTTTTTCCTATGGGATGTGGGTGTCACTGGCAAGGCCAGCTTTTATTACCCATCCCTAATTGTTCTGAGGTGGTGATGGTGAGCTGCCTTCTTGAACCACTGCAGTTGACGTGTAGGTACACCCACGATACAGTTAGGGGTTGATCTCCAGGATTTTGACTCAGCAGCTTTTGGTCTCCTGTAACTGCAACATCATCCTTTGTGCTGAATTTGTCTTCAGCCAGTGGAAAGTTTTCCCTCATTGACTTCAGTTTAATACATTGGGCAATATTACTCACTCTTGCCTCTGGAATTCAGTTTTTTCCTCCACATTTGGATTGAACTACGGTTGTAATGAGGTCTGGAGCTAACTGGTTGTGGCAAAACCCACTGAACATCAGGGAGCAGGCTATTACTGACTAAGTGCTGCTTGAATCCTCTTCTCATCACTGCCAATCACAATTAACTGTGGACTGATGGGGAAGTGATTGGCAAATAGGAATTGTCCTACTTTTTGCGCACATGACTTTGGGCAATTTTCTACGTTTTGGTGGTTGCACATGTTATGGCTGTTCTGGAACATGTTGACTCGAAGCACAGCTAATTCATGGGCACGTATCTTTATTATAGCTAGGATATTGTTTGGGCCCATAGCCATTTCCTGCTATTATATGGATTGAAGATAATTTGGTGGAGACTGACATCTGAGATGGTGTGCAGCTCAGGAAAAGCCAAGATGTATCTTCATCTCAACTGGTGACGATTGTAAATACTATAACCATGTCTTTTTGCACTGGCTTGTTGACATTCCTGTCAAGAATGAGGATGTTCCTTGAACCATGGTTAATCCTTCTGCTTAATGGTCATGTGAGGAATATGTGTGGTTCAATATTCTATTGTGCTGATGACCTATGGTGCCTTGTGGATGTGTTTGAGCTGTTAGATCTATTCTGAATCTATCCTATTTAGCACATTGGGATATGATGGAAGGCATCCTCATTATGACAATGTGATTTTATTCCCTTATTTTCTGATTCGGTTGCTTGATTAGTCCATGGGTCAGTTCTCTGAAATTTGACACAAGGCAGGGTGCCCCTTTGTTATGTCTGATGCTCAGTTTGATGCTGGGTATTCATCTCATATCATTCTTTTAGGTTGTAATAGTGGTTTGGTACAACTGACTGACAATTGAAGGTCGCATTTCTGTGGGTCTGGTGTCATACATAAACCCTACCTGGTACAAACGTCAGATTTCTGTCCATGAAGTGATTTGCTGAAGTAGAACTGTAGATATATGGTCACCATTACTTACACTACATTTCTATTCCAGAATTATTCAATTAACTGAATTTAAATTCCTCAGCTCCCATGGTGGAATTTGAACTTGTGCCTGGATTGTTACCCCTGGCTGTTCGTTTAGTAGTTTACTAAAAGAACCACTATGCAACTATTTCCACTGTAAATTATTTTTTTTAAAAAGTCATGTTATTAAATCCTGTTTCTAATTGTTTTCTCCCTTTTTTCTGTCAGTTCATGACCTGCAAACTTTTGGATTGGACAATGTAGGTATTATTGCAATCTCGTGGAATGCTTTTTATTAACCTATTAAATACTGATTCATGTTTCACTGTGGACTGTTAAATCTCAACTCAGATTAGACTAGTACAATATTTCTTTTGCTATGTGATGAAATTTAAAAACATTTAAAAAGGTTTAAACTGTCTGTACAAGTAGCACAGATGGAAGCAGACAGTTACAAAGGGACACAGGTGAGTTTTAAACATGGCAAAGTGAGAGATCATCCATTTTGGATCAAAAATGAGTAAATGAAGTCAAGGTGCAGATGATCTGGGATTACGATCAGGTTAATTTTTGGAATGGTGAAGGAGTCCTCACACATCAAGCTCTCAGCTTTTACCCAATGTCTTCAACTCAATACCACCTGTGCAGGGTGACACGGTGGCTCAGTGGTTAGCACTACTGCCTCACTCTGCCAGGGACCCGAGTTGGATTCCAGCTTTGGGTGACTGTCTGTGTGGAGTTTGCACATACTTACCCCGTGTCTGTGTGGGTTTCCTCCAGTAGCTGCGGTATCTTCCCACAGTTCAAAGATGTGCACGTTAGGTACATTGGCTATGCTAAATTGCCCATAGTGTCGAGGGATGTGCAGGCTAGGTGGATTAGCCATGGGAAATGGGGGATCAGAGGGACAGGGTAGAGGGTGGAATGTTCTTCAGAGGGTTGGTGTGAACTCTGGGCCAAATGGCCTGCTTCCACACTGTAGAGATTCTATGATTTGGCTTTTGAGAATTCTTTTCAAATAGAGTATACAGTTGATGGTCTGGACTGAAGAATCACTGCTTGTGATGTGCTTCACACCTGTATGTCATCAATTCAATACTGGAATTTACTCAATATCCTTGAACAACTTGCATTTAAATACCACATTCCAAGATGCTTCACAGGAGGTGACTTTTGAACAGAATTGATACCAAACCACCTGTCATTACGCAGGAATCCAAAAAACCTAAAGTGGTAAGTTTGAGGGGGAATTCCAGAGCTTAGGGCCTAAGCACCTAAAGTCAAGTCCGCAGTTGATACAGTGATTAAATGGACCATTCAGTCTATACAGGTTTATGGGGTGTTCACTGGGACACATCTAGAAAAGCATCCTGCTGTGAAATATATTTTTTGAGCAACTTCTCTTCCCCTTCAGATAAACATGACTCATTATATCAGACACCTCTCCTTTGGGAGCGACTATCCAGGAATCGTGAATCCTCTGGATGGAAGTAATATCACAGCACAACAAGGTAAGCAGGACAGTCTCCCAGGAAAACAAGGTTGCGTTGAAAGAATACCATTTGCAAATTTAAGACTCTTGTCTCAAGTCACAAAATCCACAATATAACGTACCTTGTTATTATATCATTGAAAATTCAGTTTACTGAAGGTTAAATAGATAGCAGTATGACTTTGATTGGGTATTGTTACCCCACTCGACCTTAAAGTTGCTGATTCATTCACCAGGAATAAGTCATCAGTGGGTATGTTCCCCTCTCAATCTCTGAAGTGATTATCATGGCTTACACTGAATAAACAGGTGACCCCACACCCACTCTTAGAACCAGTGAAGAATGGTCAGAAACACAAAATTAGCCGATTCTTTCTCACCCCACTCCTACTCACCTTGATTAACTACCCCAACACATAAGCGGGGTTAGAACACATTTTCGTTGGATGGCACAATGGTGAGTTCTTTACATCTGAATAACAGAGCTATTTATTGCTTCTTCTGAGGCCAAAGACATTACAACCACAACAGAGCTTAGGTGCAACACAGAATCAGCATTTAATAGGTTATTAAAAAGTAACTGGCGCTGGTACGAGCCCAACTGCCTGAGAATCATATAGCAGAGGAACACTCTCAGCCACTGTCCTTTGCTCACTTCCCCGTATTCATTTTTGAACATTACTGTTGAATCTGTTTTCACTGTTCTGTCACAATTCAGTTTGGTCATCAGCCTTACTACTGATGCAAGATTTCTCCTTATTTACTTGACCAAACTCCTTTATTGTGGAATACTACCATCCTTATTCCAAAGAGAACAATCCCAGACTCTCCACATACCTAGAGCCATTCTCGTATATCTCCACACATGCGCACAATAACCTTTTGGATGTTCTTCGTAAATTGTGTTGCCCAAAATTGAACACCTTGAACCAGATGTTTTGTTTTGTTTGTTTTGTAAAGCCAAGGATTTTATGCGCTTTTTAACAGCATTCTCAACTTTTCCTCCTGGTCCAAAGATTTCTGTCCAGGCACCTCCTTTAAATTTTTTCTTCACTTATTCATTTACAGGATGAGGACATCGCTGACCAGGCAGCATTTGTTGCCATTTAGTTTATGCCATTTAGTTTAGACTGCCTCTAATTTTCCCATTAAAATGCACTGCTTCACATTTTATTTTAGGAGGATGGCAGCAGACTGCTGAAAATGGATCGACACATCATTTAGTTTTGTATTTGTGTGGATACTGGAGAAACTCAAAAAGAAGTCTGGCAGCATCTGTGGAGAAAGAAAGACAGCTTCAGAGCAAGAGTCATATCAGACAATGTTTTTCTCTCCGCAGATCCTGCCAGACTGTTCTCCAGCACTTTGTTTTACTTCAGATTTCCAGCATCTATACTTTGTTTTTCCATGTCCTCCTAAATTTCACGCAACAAAGGCTTCCCCTACCGGATACATTTCACTTGTACTTCACTTATGTCCTCCAATCCTGTTTGTGCTACTAGTAAAGATCTTTTAGAAGTTCAACTACTGTTGGAGAAACTTCAGTCCATTTTCAAAACTTGAAACAACAGTAAATCATACATTTTAATTTCCATTATTGTACAGCTTGTAATCAGGGGGACAGAGCCAGTTGGTACATTATCTGCAATATTTGAAATTTCAACAGAAAGGAAGAAAAAAACAATTGTGTTAGCATCTGATTCCCATTCCAATCGCCATGAAGGTTCCAAATGTGCCTCCGCTCTGCATCATGGTCTTCCCGACACCACCCAGCAGCTCTCGGCCTCTCAGCCCCAACCTGGAAACCAAATATGCAACAGTTACATTGTCGTGGCTGCTAAATGGATAGTAAAATCAAAATTCTTGATTACACTCTTCCTAATTCACTGAGGCTAAGGTATTCAAACAGTATAGGTCAAACTCAATTTCAGGGAACAGATAAAACATGTCAGCATTTGCACGGTATAGCAATGGAACCAAACTTGTCAGTAGTTGCAGCCTGGCTGAGTTACTGTTTCTTTCTGATTAGTGAGATTGTAGACTTGAGCTTAGCTGTTCCCTCCAATGCCGTACTGGTGGTCTTTCCTTTCAATATAACATTAATCTGAGGACGACTCTATACGTTGCATTGAAAAGAACATGGTGTTAACAGTATCTTCACACGAAATAATAAATAGGAGCTGGAGACCCCCTGAGTCTACTTTGCCACTTGCTAAGTTCATGGCTAATATACCTCAAGTCAGCCTTTCACAGATAACAGCAGTGGATCATACTCATTCTGAGTGCAGTCAGATGCTTAATAATATCAAAAATCTGTAACCACTTTTACAAACACGATTACTGATCCATACTCAAGGCTTTGTTGAATACTTTTTGAACTTATGCGATGGAACATTAATTGCGAATGTCTTAACAACTAGTGGTTTAGAAAGCTTTGCTGGGTTAATATTTTATTCCAACTGTGATATCTCTCAGCAGCAAACAATCAGGGTGGTGTCTTTACAGTTCTCAAATTCCCGTGTCCTCCAGAAATCTGAACATCCCATTATTCAGTAATATTGTCTAGATTCTCATTGATATATCCGAGCTGGTCATAGCGCCTGTGCAACTGACAGGTCCTGTCATAGCTAACTGATATCAATGGGCGGGTGAGGGGGCATCTGCACTGGCTCATCTTTGATATTTGGGAATATACATGCCATTATGTTTCTGTTTCCTTTTAACAAAGGTGGAACAGTGAAGTGTTCATACTAACCTGAGGCATGAGAAACTGCCAAAAAGTGCACCAGCTGCCATGCCAACTGCACAGCCCATCATGAAGCCCATTTTAACCCTGTCAAAGCAGCTGGGCTGTGACTGCCCATACGGTCCCACTGTGACTGGCATCTAGAGAGAAAACGACAGTGATTAGAGAACACCACGACTGATTACTAACCCATTCTTCTTCCCCCAGTGCCCTATGTTATAGAGTCATACAGCATGGAAGCAAACCCTTCGGTCCAACTAATCCCACTTGCCTGTGTTTGGCCATATCTCCCCCCCCAAACCTTTCCGATTCACGTACTTATCCAAATGTCTTTTAAATGTTGCAACTGGACCTGCATCCACAACTTCCTCTGGCAGTTCGTTCCGCGTACTAATCACTGTCCTTTTTATAATGTTTTCCTCTCACCTTAAAAATATGACCCCTAGTTTTGAAAGCCCCCCCAACCACCACCACCACTTAGGGAAAAGACCTCTGCTCTTCACCTTATCTATGCCCCTCATAATTTTATAAATGTCTGTAAGTTCACCCCTTAATCTTATTCAGCCACTGACATCAACTCCTGTTTTAACAAAATTGGAACTACAACTGACATAGGATTCCTCCAATCCCTTGTCTTCAACTCTGCTGTTGGTTGGTCTACCATGTTGTCTGACAGCTCCCCAGCTAGAGCAAAGAAATAACTATTTAGAAGATCCATCTCATTTTATGCTGCAATTTCAGCTATTACTTTGATTCTAGTTTGTTCAGCCCCATTTATTTTGACAACGATTTTCAAAACCTAATATCAAGTATAATAGAATTTTGAACTGGTATCAAACAATTTTAGTTTTAACCCACAGAGGACAGCAAACAAGTCACTTACATCCCTCCAATTCATTCCCACAAAGAGAATATGGGAATGTAACTTGATTAGCAATCCAGAGATTAAAGTTCTGATGACCTGGATTCAAAATCACACAATGGCACAACTTTGATTGATAAAATCTCAGAATTGAAAACTAGCCTCAGGAATGGTAACCATGAAACACTTTTAAATGTTGTGTTTCATGACGTAGGTGTGGTTGGCTGGGCCAGCATTTATTGTCAACCCTAACTGTCCTGGAAAAGGGGGTGGCAAGTGCCTTCTTGACCAGTTACAGGCCTTGAGTTGTAGGTGCACCGACAGTGCAGTTAAGAACAGAGTTGCAGAATTTCAACCCAGCGACACTGAAGGAACAGTGATATATTTCCAAGTCCCAAGTGGAGTGGATGTTGGAGCTGCTGCTCTTGCCCTAGGTGGGAGAGATCATGCATGACAGATGTTGTCTAAGAAGCCATATGAGTTATTACACTGCATCTTCTAGATGTTCACTGCTGCCACTGTGCATTGGTGAAGGGTGTGAATGTTGAAAGTGGTGGATGGGATGCCAGTAAAGTGGACTACTTTGTCCTGAGTCGTATCAAGCTTCTCAAATAAGCAGCACTCATCCAGGTAAGTGGGTAGTATTTCATCACAGTTCTGACTCATGCCTTGTAGATAATGGTAGGCATTAGGGATACGAGTTATTTGCCAGAATTTCTAGCCTCTGACCTGCTGTTGTAGCTACAATATTTATATGGCTGATCCAGTTCAGCTTCTGGTCAGTGTTAACCCCTCAGGATGTTGGAGATTCAGCATTGGAAATGCCATTGAACATCAAGGGACAATGGTTAGATTTTCTTGTTGAAGATAGTCATTGTCTGGTGTGATTGTTACTTCCATGATGGCAAATGGGACTAAATTAAGTTAGGATATCTGGTCCGCATGGATGAGTTGGACTGAAGGATCTGTTGCTATGCTGTACAGCTCTATGACTGTAACTATCAGCTCCAAACTTGATGTTGTCCAGGTCTTGTTGCATTTGGACATGGACTACTTCAGTACCTGAGGAGTTACAAATGGTGCCGAAAATTGCATAATCAACAAACATCCCCACTTCTGACCTTATGATGAAGCAGTTGATAGTGACGACTGGGCTTGGGACACAACCCTGAAGAACCAGGGAGCTGGTGGAACAGTGGAAATATCAGTACCCGAGAGCCAGAAGTCCTGGGTTCAAGTTCCACCTGTTCTGGAGGTGATTCATTTCTCTGAACAGGTTGATTTAAAAAAAACCTGAAGAACTGCTGCATGATGGCCAAGAGCTGAGACAACTGGCCTTCGACCAAAGCCATTTTCTTTTCTTCTTGGTCAGACATAGCCTTGATGTCGAGGTCGGTTACTCATGTCTTGGACAAACTGTAACGTGGTCAGGAGCCTAATGAACTTGGTAGGTTATTCCTCTATGAGTGCTGCTTTATTAGCAGAGTATAACACTACGGCAGTCCTGTTTTTGTGTAGAAGGCAACCCTAGGCAATCTTCTACAATGCCAGGTAGATGCAAGTAATTGCCAGAATGTTGTCAGGGCCCACAAATTAGAGACAAAAACCCGTCTAATTTTAATAAGCTGTTCTAGGGAATTCCTGGTCCTCTTTCCCCTTCCCTCTGCCTACCACTTACCCCGTAACCCTGAGCTCCCGGCTCCTCCCGCTGCCCTGTCCCCGCCTGGGGCCTCACTCACCGTGAACCCCGCGCTCGGACTCGGCCCCTCAGAGAACCATCTCACCTCCCACACGGGAAGTTGCGTGCCGGAAGTGCGTATGGAACAGTCACGGGTCATCAACCCGGAAAAACTCAGCAGGTTCTGCAGCATCTGTGAACAGAAATCAGGGTTAACGGTTCAGGTGCTGAACCCTTAACTTTGATTCCTCTTCACAGATGCTGCCAGACCTGCTGAGTGTTTAGAAGCAACTTCTGTTTTTGTCACCCGGAGTTAGCAAGAACTGCAGATGCTGGAGTCAGACATAACACAGTGTGGAGTTGTAGGAACACAGCAGGCCGGGGACCCTCTTTCAGAACTGGACCCGAATGCCTGATCTGCTGTGTTCCTCCAGCCCACGATGTTGTTTCTGTTTTTGGCCAAGTGTCACTCTTCGCAGGTAGCCCGGTCAGAGATCAAGTCAGCAGTCAGTTGATCAGGCAAACCCAGCACATGGCAGTAACTCTATTGCTTCCAGCTCAGAGAAAAATCCAGCAGTGGGCAGGGCACTGTGCCACTGGCCGCTGTAGCTGTGCGGCTTGGCATCTCTCTGTGCACCCTGGTACAGTACACTCAGTTTGCTACTGAACAAAGACTCTAACCCCAATGGCCCCACAGAGGCCAGCAGATCAGCACCCTCCCAATCAGGGACAAACATAAACGCCGCAACAAATGTGAATGTTTTACATTAATATAACCAGCAGAATAAGTGAAAGCTGTCTTAAAATTAATTCTAAAATTAGTTTATCCATAGTACCTCTCCGACCATCCCTGGTGTTGTACAGTGACAAACCTTGTCCCACCAGTACTGTACCCCAGTGTTATACAGTGACAGGGAGAACCCTATTCTTTCTGTGTAGACCCCTTACAACTTTAAAAAACTTTTGTTAAATCTCCCCTTGGCTTTATTCTCTTCAAGGAGAACAGACCCAACATCTTTAATCTATCCTCATAACTGAAGTGAGCCATGCTTGGAACTATTGTCATAAATCTTTTCTGCACTCCAATGCTTTCACATAATTCCTAAAGTGTGACAAACCCCAGCTGAGATCTGATAGCTTATCCAATACCTCCTTCTAATCAATTTTAAACCCTTCTCGTGACTGAGTTATCTCCACTGTCACCATGACCAGGTAGATTCTGCCTTGTGGGTAAAGACAGATGCAAAGTATTCATTTAACAGCTCAGTCATGCCTTTTGTCTCCAAGTCTAAATCCCAGTTTTAGTGCCTACTCCTCCATTTACTGTTCTTTTACTATTAATGTGCTTATAGAGGACTTTGGGATTCCCTTTTATGTTAGTTTCCAGTTTTTTTTCTCATCATTCCTCTTTGCTTTCTTACCCCTCTTCTGAATCTTCCATATTCCTTTTGGTTCTCAATTGTATTTACTACTTGACACCTGTCAGAGACATACCTTTGCTTCTTTATCTTAATTTCTATTTCCTTTTTCACCCAGGGAACTCTGGATTTGTTTATCCTACCTGTCCCTTTTGACTGTGCTGAACAATCTCCTCATTGAAGGTAGCCCATTGTTAGCTACTGTCTTTCCTGCCAACCTTTGATTCCTGTCTCTCCAGCCCAGTTCTGCGCTGGCCCAACTGACGTCAGCTCTCCGCTCGTTACTTATTCTTCTTTTGGATTGGGCAGTGTCATTTCCCAATCTCAACGTTCTGATACAATACAGTGACAGATCTGTCCCCACCAGAATTTGAAGTATCTTGGGACCAATGCTATCTATGTTAAAGGTGCTATGTAAATACAAGTTGTTGTTAACATGAATATGAACGCGGCAACATTAGAGTCCTGCTTTCTGATGTGAAACGTTGGCAATCAATTCTCAGTTTTCATGTTTTTTACTCTTCCCTGAACTCTGTGAAATCAGTTGCTGCAATGTAAGTGCACTAAGGTCAGTGCCAGTTGCTGTGACCTTTTCAGATTTTACTGAAGTATGAGCAGTCAGGAATTGCCTAAACCAGTACGCCCAGGTTTTCCTTTCTCATTGAATTCAGTGAAGTTCCAATTCGTTTTACTGGACTAAAATGAGTGCCCAAGAACAACCAAAAAATTTTAGGGAACAGTTTGTAAGAAATTTATGTGACATTTATTTGTTGAATTGTTTTGTTTTTTTTTTGGTCTGCTGTAGGATCAAGAAGAGCAAGTTCCTAATTGTAAAACAGCATTTAATTTTGCTCTATTTCTTTTAGCCTCTATGATGTTCCAGTACTTTGTGAAAATTGTCCCAACAATTTATGTCAAGTTGGATGGTGAGGTGAGTTCCAGCTTCTCCTCTCATTCTGTGCTTTATATCAGATGGGGCATCAAATTAATATCTAACCCAAAATCCATAGCTCTCCCTCAGCACTGACCCTCTGGTTAGGGAGGGAGGCAAATAGCAGGTAACTATAGGCCGATAAGCCTAAAGCCTAGCACCTTTTGTTGGAAAAGTAGTGGAATCAATGGAAAATTATAATCTAATTAAGCAGAGTCAGCATGGACTTGTGAAAGGGAAATTGTGCCTGACTAGTTTATGAAAGTTTATCAAGGAATTCTTAACCAAATTGGGTATAGGGGAACCAGTACTTGTATTGTATTTGGACTTCCAGAAGGCACACAGCAAGGTATCTCACAATAGATTAAGTCGTAAAATAAGGGCCCATGGTGTGGAGGTAGTATATTGGCGTGGGTAACGAATTGGGTCATGGGTGGGAAACAGTGAGAGGGGACAAGGGGTTCTTTTTCAGGTTGGTGACCTGTGCCCAGTGGAGTTCCATAGGGATCGGTGCTGGGACCATGACTGTTTACAGTAAATATTAATGACTCGGAGGAAGGAAGTGAATGTACTATGGCCAAATTTGCAGATGACACAAAACAGGTGGAAAGGCAAGTTGAGAGCGCTACAGATAGTTTACAGAACAGCATCGACAGGTTAAGTTAGTGAGCAAAAAGTCAGCAAATAGAGTATATTGTGGAAAAATATGAAGTTGTTCATTTTGGAAGGGAGAACAAAAGAACAGTTTTATTTAAACGGCAAGAAACTGCAGAAAGCTGCAATACAAAGGGACTTGGGGGTGGTCTTGTGCACGAAACACAAAGCCACAGGTGCATCAGTTAATCAGGAACGCTAATGGAATGGTGGCTCTTATTTCAATGAGGCTGGGATTATAAGAGTTGGGAAGTCTCACTGCAATTGTACAAGGTGCTAGTGAAACCACATCTGGAGTACTGTGTGTAGTTTCAGTTCCTTTAAGGAAAGATATAATTTTATTGGAGGCAATTCAGAGAAGGTTCACGAGGATGGAGGGATTGTCTGCGAGCAAAGATTAAACTGGTTCGGACTCTAAAAGTGTGGGGACAGAATCATTGTTTATATTCAAGTCTGAAACAAGTAGATTCGTGAGGAAATGAAGAATGACAAGGGGTAGGAAAGTGGATGTGAGAAGTGTTGGATTCACCATGATCCAATGAATGGTGTAGCAGGTTCGAGGGGGCCGAATGGCCTACTCCTATTTGTTATGGCCTCTGACAGTGCTGTCCTCTCACAGTACAGTTTCTTGCTCGTCAAAATGTTTTACTTTGGGTCTCATTTGTAAGTGTATTTTATTCTGCGGGCTCTGTCTGTTACTAGTCTCGCCCTCCCATTCCCAATTCCTCGTTTCTCACGATAGTCACTCACACACAGCATGCTGCAACATTTTTCTCCAGTCACTACAAGGTCTAATGGGTTGATTTTGACCCACTGTGAGTTTGAACATGTGTTCCCAAGTCCAAAGGATCTGAGTATGCACCATGTTATTCAGTGCCTATGCTGTCTTTGGGCAGGTTAGCTCACAGCCTGCAAATGACCACTGGCTGCGATGTTCATAGCTGCATTGATTCACCCACCTCTTCAGCTTTCCGAGCTGACTCAGTCACTGTTCTTGCTTTCCAGGTAGTGAGGACAAATCAGTTTTCAGTCACACGGCATGAGAAGGTTGCAAATGGACTAATTGGAGACCAGGGGCTCCCGGGTGTCTTTGTGCTTTATGAGCTATCTCCAATGATGGTCAAATTCACAGAGAAACACAGGTACATAAAATCCACACAGTATTTGTTGTATTGAGCTGCAGCCTGTGCAAACTTAGTATCAGGCATTAATTTTTTTACATTGAGTAAATACTGAATTTGGTCTTTGAGCTGAAACTGTTTGATGCTGACACATTCTGAGATGGAAGTGCAATGCTGAACTTAATTTGTTCAACCCTAACATCACTGAGTATTGTAATGCTGAGCACAGCACTGACCCAGCTTGTGGTTTGTCTTACAGATCATTCACACACTTTCTCACTGGAGTCTGTGCCATTATTGGAGGAGTATTTACAGGTAATGACAGTAGGGCTGTATTCTGAGTTCATTACGGATCCTGTGTGTCCTGTCCATCCTTATATGGTCAGATGGTGAACAGCAGTCTGGGATCAGGTTCCTGTGTGTGAATACCTCAGTGACACTTCATTGGTTCTGATATATACTCACTCACAGCAGTGCTCTGTCAGCCCAATGCAGCCCAAGGGTTGCTGCAGTCATCCAGTCCAATGCAGCACTGTAGAGAATGATTGTGCATGAACTACACCAATGAGGTGCTGTGATGTAAACGATTGACATTAATTCCCCCTTATTAAGGTTTGAGAGCAACATCAACATGTCTTAAAACCATCTCAAAATTCTTCAATGAATTTTAATGACAATCACCTAATATCCAGTGTACTTAATGTGCCCAGATGGTCCCCTGGTTTGTGAGCTGCACAGTGTGAAAGATTCAAAGCAGAGCAGAGCCCTCCAGGTTTGTACGGCTTTACTGCCTCCAAGGTAAAACTGCTAAAGTTAGCTTCTGTGCTCTGGACCCAATCTGTCCTGCTGGTCTCAATCCAGGAATTTACAAGAAGAAAAGCCTCATGTGAATATGGGCTTGGCTGTGATGTCTAGCACAGTAAAATAACCTATTGGCACTGTCACATGCTCATTGACATGAGGATATACGAAGACCTATTCAGAAAGATACACACACTGAAACTCTTGCACATACACTCTCATGCAATAATGTGCTTGTACTCAATTACCTGTGCATATACACACACACACTGTCTCACACAATCACACGAACTCTCTATCACATTTTTCCAACAGTCACTTTTACATGCACACTCCTACACACACCAGTGATCACTGAGGTTGAGTATGACTGTCCTCCATACAGGCATCTATTGTGGATCCTCAGATGGCTGAAGACACCACTCTGGGATCCACAGATTCTATTGCACTGTAGCCATTGCTGGGTGGTAATGGTTGGAGGTTTTGGTGTGTGGGCCTTCCGGATGTTCTGCCTCTCCTTGTGCAAGGCCCTCTTCTGTTCAGTAGCACAGCGGAGATTGTTCCTGTGGTGTATAGTCCCTTGCTGGATGATGTTTCTGCAGTGACTCCAGTTTGTAACCATGTCCTCCCAACTGTTGATGTTGATATGGAATTTCTTGAGTTTGGTTCAGATGTTATCTTTGAAGTGTTTCTTTGTGCCACCAGGGGCACACTGACCTTTCTTCAGCTGGGAGTATATGATCTATTTTGGGAGGTGTGAGTTGGGCATACAGATGACATGGCCGGTCCATCAGAATTGCTGCTGAATTAAGGTGGTGGAGATACTGGCTATGTTGGCCGCCAACAAGACGCTGGTGTTAGTGCACTTGTCTTCCCAGGTAATCTGCAGGATTTTCCGTGGGGATCTCTGGTTGTGATGTTCCAATGCTTTAAGGTGCCTACTGTTGGTAATCCACATTTCAGCTCCCTGTAGCAGTGTGGGAAGGACAATGGCTTTGCAGACCAGGAGTTTAGTCTGGGCCTGTCGGGCATTGTCTTCAAACACTCTTCAGAGTCGGGCATAGGCTCCACTGGCACAGCTCAGACGGTGTTGTATTTCTGCATTGATGCTGGCCTTGGAGGTGAGAAGGCTGCCGAGGTATGGGAATTGATCCACATTTTCAAGGGAATGGTCGTTGATCCTTATTGTAGGAGGACTGGTGGGATTGTTGGGTGGTGGTTGATGGAGCACTAGAGCCTTTTTTATGTCCAGGGTAAGGCCTAGGAGCTCATTTGCCTTGGCAAAGCCACTGATGCACTGCAGATCTTGTGCAGAGTGTGATGCGATGGTGTTGTCGTCAGCATATTGAAGCTCTGTAAGATGGAGACCTTGCCCTTGGCCTTTAACTTATTACGGTTGAACAGCCTGTCATCCAAATGGTAAACAACTTGAATTCCCTGGGGCAGGTTTTGGCCGGTGAGATGGAGGATGGCGGCATTGAAAATGGTGAACAGGGTGGGTTTAGTGATGCAGCCCTGTTTCACCCAGTCTTCACGGTGCAAAGCTCAGACTCCAGTGCACAGTTGCTAAGCACTGTCGCAGACTTGTCATCGTGCAGCAGCCTCAGCATCCTGCTGAGCTTATCAGGGCAGCTGCATTGTAACAGGATCTGCCAGACAGCCTGGTGATTAACTGTGTCACAGGCCTTAGTTAGGTTGATGAAGGCCATATAAAGCAGTTGTTTCTGTTCCTGACATTTTTCTTGTAATTGACGCACGGTCAAGATCATGTCTGTTGTTCCTCTGGACGGGTGGAAGCCACACAGCGATTCGGGGAGTATTTCCTCAGATAACAGCTGGAGTCTATTGGTAAGGACATGTGCAAGCATTTTGCAATGGTTGACAGAAGGGAGATGCCTCTGTAATTCCCACAATCAGCCTTGTCACCCTGAGCTCCAAGGAAAGTTTTTCTTTGAGCCAAATCTTCAGGAGCAAAGCATAGATGTGTTCATGGATCTGTGGGCCGCCTTCCTTTAGGATCTCTGCAGGAATCCCATCAGGACAAGCAGCGTTGCTGTTTCTTAGGCTTCTTATGGCATCTTCTACTTCGGTCTCGCTGGGAGGTTCTCCCATGTCACTTTGCAAGGATCACTGGGGGATTTGGTCAATGATTTCGACGTTAAAGTATTACAGTTGAGGAGTTCTTAGAAATGCTCTCTCAGGCTTTGTTGTCCTTGAGCAATTTTAGGCCATGGGAGCTTGGACCAGGGGAGCCTTGGTGGCGCTGAAGATACCTTGTGTCACTTGCATCTGCCAGCTGCAGGATTTTCAAGGCATTGCCAGTCCACCACTTGTTTTCACGCTCCCTTACAATCTTCTGGACGTCAACCTTAACTTTGGTATAGGCTCTTCTTTGGCCTTGCAATTTAAGTCATTCTGCCAATCACAGAAAGCTGTCCAATCCTAATGGTTGCTGGACATACCGGAGGGTATTATTGAAGATACTGATTTAAGCAGACTCCAGTGTTCTCCTGTGTCCTCCAGGTATTTTATGATTTTAGCGAGTGAGGCTTGTAGATGTTGCATAGTGACTGGATCTGCTTTGGGTCTGCTTCTTCTGACCCCACCACTTTCAGTGTAGTCTGATGGACATTGTGGAACGGATAAGGTGGGGTGATCAATCCAGCAGTCACCTGAACCGTTCATAGATCTGGTGACAGTCACAATACACACTCTCACACACACACACACACACAGACACACACCCTCTCTCTCACACGCACACAGACACACACCCTCTCTCTCACACGCACACAGACACACACCCTCTCTCTCACACGCACACAGACACACACCCTCTCTCTCACAAGCACACAGGCACACACCCTCTCTCTCACAAGCACACAGGCACACACCCTCTCTCTCACAAGCACACAGGCACACACCCTCTCTCTCACAAGCACACAGGCACACACCCTCTCTCTCACAAGCACACAGGCACACACCCTCTCTCTCACAAGCACACAGGCACACACCCTCTCTCTCACACGCACACAGGCACACACCCTGTCTTACACACACAGGCACACACCCTCTCTCTCACACGCACACAGACACACACCCTCTCTTACACACACAGGCACACACCCTCTCTCTTACACGCACACAGACACACACCCTCTCTCTCACA
>NC_063350.1:1375022-1377295 GCF_021869965.1 Rhincodon typus
CACACACACACACACACACACATAGGCAGACACCCTATCTCTCACACACATGCCCTCTCACACACCCATGGTGTCACTGATACACACAAATTTTCACAATAATTCACTTACTCATAAACACACTCCCGCTCTCAATAAAAATCCCTCCTCCTCTCTCACTCCTCCACTCATACTCCCTCCCCTTGTGTGCTGCCTCACCCTCACACTCTCACATTGACACGCACTCTCACATTCTTGCATTCTCACCCACTCTTGCTCTTTCTTGCTCTCATGCACTCTCTCTCGCACTGTCTCTCACTGTCACACGTGCTCACGCTTGCGCTCGCTCACTCTCGCTGTCTCTTTCTGTCTCTCTGACTCTCTTTCACACTCATACTCGGTCTCGCACTCACTCACACTCAATCTCCTCACACTCACTGTCACACTCGCACTCGACTACACTCTCTCACTCATACTGTTGCTCTCACTCGCACTCTTGCTCGCACGCACTCTCTCACATGCTCTCGCACTCACTCTCTCTCATGGTCTATCGTTCTCACTGTCGCGCTCACTCACTCTCACTGTCACACTCACTGTCACACTGTATCACTCATCTCTCTCTCATGCTCACTTACTCTTGTGCTCTCTCATGCTCTTTCATGCCCACTCACGCTCACCCTCCTTCGCCCTCACCCTCCCTCGCCCTCACTCTCACTCATGCGCTCACGGTCTCTCCCACTGTCTCTCGCTCTCTCTTGTATTCACTCACACTCACTCTCCCTGCTGCACTCGCTATCACACTTGCACTCTCAGTCACACTCTCGCTCTCATTCGGACTCGCTCTCGCACCCACTGTCTCTTGCTCTCTCTCTCTCTCTCCCGTGCGCCCTCTATCTTGCACTCTCTCTTGCACACACACACGGTGTCTTCTCACGCTGCCTCATTCAATTACATACATTCATGCTCCCACAGTATTCCAGGCAAGATAGAATGGTGCTTATGTTACAGCACTAATAATCTGGAGCCCTACACTAATACTCCAGGCATGTGTTCAAATCTCACCCTGATATTTGATTAATTAAGGAATTCTGGAAATAAGAGTAATAGTGACTATAAAACTGATTGGATAAACCAATTCAATTCAGTAATGTCCTTTATCAACCTTCCAACTTTACCCGGTCCAGTCTACATGTGACTTCAGGTTGAAATGTAATCAGAACCTCTGGCATGGTCTAGCAAGGCACAGACAGCTCATCACCACCTCATCGAGATAATGAGGGATTGGCACTAAATGCTATCCTCGTATATGGAACCTCCTTTGTATATTGACTATAGACACAGGCATGTACAGGTATATGAGCACACAGGCGGCATTAACATTCCTTCATAAACTGTTTATTTCCATGTGTGCAGGACTGTCCTTCCGATAACTGCTGTCTTTCTTGCAGTGGCAAGCCTGATTGATTCATTGATCTATCACTCTGCCCGTGCTATACAGAAGAAGATTGAGCTGGGAAAAGCTGCATAGCACAAGGGGCTAGTAGCAAGTAATTGATGAGCCGAGTGCACACGCTGACTCTGGATATCTCTGTTTAAGAAGGGTCACTCATGCAAAGCGTTGGATAACCTGGGCCAGGTTTCATTGAGGCCATTACAGTTAGTTTGTTTACACTGAAATAATGCCTGACATACACCTGATTCTGAAGCTGGATGTTTGTAAGGGAATTTAATTTATAAAATGTGGTGAGCAGGTTTTTTATGTGTTTGTGATCTTGATCTCTAAAGGTGAATCCTCATAATCTTCCTCCCTAAATCCTCTTGCTTCCTGACTCACCCCTCCCAACACTTCACCTTAACCTTCATCTAAAACCAATCTGATTCCTCATTTGCAAGAAGCATTGATTTAGTTTGGGCAGCTCTCCCCTCTCTGTAACAGGAGCTTCCCTGCTCAGATACAGCTGCTTAAGGGCTCATTAGCCTCCGGTGCAATCTGCTCCTGTGTTGGTGACTGTAGAGACAGAAACAGACCCACTGTCCCATCTCAGGGACCCCCTGCTGCCCATTCACTCCTGCTCCCCTTCCAACCAGGTTCAGCCCTTGACTTGTACCATTTTGCTTGCTTTAGTATCTGTCGTGGGAGTGCTTGATGGGGAGCAGTGTAGAGGGAGCTTTACTCTGTATCTAACCCCGTGCTGTCCCTGTCCCGGGAGTGCTTGCTGGGGATAATATAGAGGGAGCTTTACTCTGTATCTAATTCTATATTGTACCTGTCCTGGGAGTGTTTAATGGGGGAG
>NC_063350.1:1377305-1378474 GCF_021869965.1 Rhincodon typus
AGTGTTTAATGGGGGAGAGTGTAAGGGCTGCTTTACTCTATATCTAACGCCGTGCTGTCCCTGTCCTGGGAGTGTTTGATTGGAATGTTGGTCAGTTGAACAGCACTGTCTGATGCCAGTCCCTGAAGTTGAGCTAAAAGAATAATTTTAAATAAAAGCTCCAATATTTCCAGGGCTGAAAATTCAAATTGTTAAAATTTGGCAATATTATTAATAGTGGTATTTTTGTTTAATGAAATATCTGTGTCGAAACCTTTGCTGTTGAACATTCATGAATTAAAATGAATAGGTTTGTCTCGGTGGTTACCCAGAGAGCAGACACAACATCTCTCTCAGGCTCAGGCAGTTGTTCTGTTTCAAGAGCTGAATCCTAAATATTGTGTAAGTTTGAGCCTGATTGGAAGCTGCTTGTGGAATTGGGATCTCTGTGGGTGGTGATCTTGAAGTCATCATTAATCTAAGACTATTAGGTGTGGGAGGACACTGAGTGATGCAATGTGGATAACTGGAGGTGGGAATGAGATGTTGAGAGTGGATAATGGAATTGGTTTTTCTCTGGGTGTGAGACTTAGATTTCTGGGTTTAGACTTCACATTTTCAGTCTCCCTCCTAACATTTTGCCTTTGTGTGTCTATGGCCTGAGGTACTCCTTGTAGAAGAACAGATTGTAAGGGGAGTTCATGGAGAAAGTTGTGATTTTGGAAAAGCATGCAGGGGTCAGCACAAGATGCTGACAGTGTGGGGTGGGAGGGCCAGGAGCTAGAGAAGCGAAACTGAGATAAAGTGTGGTAGGGCTGGACACGGAGGGGTGGGGAAGAGCTGAAATGGGAAGAAGCCAGCTGAAGTTTGGAGGGACTTTGTGGGGAGTTGGTGAGCTGGGGGGGTGAAGGAACGGGGAGGGGCAGGGTGTGGGTACGGCAGCTACTGTGCTGAAGGAAGTGGGGGCAGTCCCTGTGATGGAGGGTCTGGGGAATGAGGCGGTCCCTGTGATGAGGGTCTGGGGAATGAGGCGGTCCCTGTGATGGAGGGTCTGGGGAATGAGGCAGTCCCTGCGATGGAGGGTCTGGGGAATGAGGCAGTCCCTGCGATGGAGGGTCTGGGGAATGAGGCAGTTCCTGGTGATGGAGGGTCTGGGGAATGAGGCAGTCCCTACGATGGAGGGATTGGGG
>NC_063350.1:1378484-1386727 GCF_021869965.1 Rhincodon typus
CTGGGGAATGAGGCAGTCCCTACGATGGAGGGATTGGGGAACAAGGCAGTCCTGATGATGGTGAACAGCCTGCCCCCATCTCTTTCCCAATCATGATGTTAAAATGAAAATAAATGAAACAAAAATTGTCTTTGTGGGAAAATTAAATCAAAATAAAAAATCATTTATTTTTAAATTTTGTTTGATTTGAAATTATTGACTAATTAAAAACTGAAAGTAAGAATAAGATAATATTTTGAATAATTAGTTCTCCAAGCTTTCAAGGATGGCGTGAGTAACAAAGATGGTTAGGCCACTTTCGTATCTTTGATTTAAATGTGGGACAAATGAGAGGAGCTGGGAGTAAGAGATAATTATGGCTCAGTGTGGAGATAGAGCAGGGTGGAGCTTTTGGTAATTTCCTGCATATATGTCAATAATGGTTTGGGATATAGGTTGATGGAATTGGAAAGGTGATTGAGGATGCTTATTTAAGATGACGCCAAGAATTCAATTTATTACTCCAGAGCTCTGAGCTGATGTTGCCCAGCTGTGTGTTCAAGCCATTGAAAACGTAACCTTTGCACTGTTGATCAAGAACCCTGCACAGCAAACAAATCGCACAGGAAGAGCATGCAGAAATTAGCTACTTGGTGATACAGTACTCAAGTATTATTGAGAAAGGGACATGCTGTCAAAGCTTATCATCATGTAGTCATCAGGACAGGGTTTCAAGAATATAAAATCTCAATGGACATAACAATTTATACTGCATGAGAAGAGGGTACTGATCGGTTAGGCAGTAGACATGATTGGTCAGGGTGTTGACATGGAGAATACACAGGGAAGAGTTAACTGCCAAACCTTTATATAAATACAACCAGGCAAGTCAACTGTGATTGGACAAAGCCTTGCCACAGGGGATGTACCAGGGAATGGTTATCTCCAGGACTTTGTCCATTTGGAAAAGATGCAATGTGTGGTCATTGTTCTTTCTGTTTGCCAATGACAGAGCATGTATGTTAATATTTGTAAGTGAATCTTACTGCAAGTCCAGCCAATTCCCTTAATTTGGCTGTTAGTGTAATTCTTATCACTGTCAGGATTGTTTAGTAAATGTTGTCCAGTTGTAGATTCGCATCTAATGTTGGGTGCTGTGTTCTGAGTTTTGCTAGCACCAGTTGGTTAAGTACAGCCAGCACTCTGCTGTTGCGATTAGCTGAAGGGACATGTTTGATGCAATACACCAGTCATTGGGGCATACGGCCAACATAACAGACACCGCACCAGCACTGAAATTCATATACTATGTAGTGACAGGGAGAATAGCTTTCTGGCTTGGTAGCAGCATCCTGTTAGTGGTGAGCACCACTCAAATTGCTGGTACAGCGTAGCAGCACGAAACAGCTAGCTTCTCATTGCTGAAACTTTTGAGATACCTTCCCCTTCTGGGGTAATCTGAAATAGACAGGACACCGTTCAGATTTAAAATGGCAACTTTGAGCCCATACGTTTGTTTGAAATTATCTGATCAGTGTAGCCATTATCCTGCAGAATAGCTTTGATGCACTGAGGTTCCACATTGAGCTTGCACAGTGAACAAATGTATGAGATTGCTACCAAGGCCAATCCTGCAGCACATGTAACAGGAGGAATCCTAATGCAGATATTGACCAGTGAAGGAGGATTTGCAACCAATAACAGTAGAGAACAATCAGCAGAATTTGCATCCAGCATGTCAAGGAAAAGAAGCTGTGAATTTGAGCACAGGATGGAGCACACAAAGCTGGTAAGAAAATTCAAACCTACAGCAGCATATTCAAATGTATCAAAGGTATCATTTACATTTTGAAAGTATGAATGGGGAAGGAGATTAGGGGTCATTCCATTTGTGCTGTGTTTCTTGTTGAAACTGATAAAGAGATTAGTGAGAGATGGACTTAGGATCCCACAGCAGTGCCAGTTATTTGGGTCAAAGCCAAGTACCGTGGGTGTTGGCAATCTGCAATTAAAACAAACAGTGCTGGAGAAACCCAATGAAAACAATCATTGGACTCAAAGTGTTCACTCTGTTTCTCTCTAAATCAGAAGCAGCCACGGCTGCTGAGTTTCTGTAGCACCTTTTTGTTCATAATCCATGTATTGTGCACAGGAACATTGTGGGTTAATCCCAGTACTGGCAGGAACCCACAGGTTACAGGAGGGATAGTTTCCTCCATGATTTTGGTTTTACTCTGAAACCACATGGTAAAAGAGGTGAAGATTGTGTAGTCTGACCAACCTGGGGAGCTAATGAGCAGACTGACTAGTGAGGTGCTGGAGAGGTCAGGGCTGGGGACCCAGCTGTTCACATTCTATAGCAAGGATTTGGATGTGGAGATTAAATGTAATATTTCCAAGTTTGTAGATGTCACAGGACGAGGTGAACATGTGAGTTGTTAGGAGGGTCCAAAGATACTTCAAGGGGATGTGGAGAGGATAAATGAGAGTGTGTAAAAAAAAAATAAATAAATAAATTGGCAAATGGAATGTAGAGAAATGTGAACTTATTCATTTTGATAAAAGCAGAAATAAAGAGTTTTTAATTGATAAGAAGCTGGGAAGTTTTGAACTTCAACGGGACTTGGGTGCCTTTGTTCATGAGTCACTGAAGGTTAACCTGTAGATACAGCAAGGAGTTAAGTTGGTAAATGGCATGTTGACCTTTTATTACGAGAGGTTTTGATTATGGGACTGAAAATGTCACACTGCTGATATGTAGAGCCTTGCTGAGACTGCTCTTAGAGTATTGTAAGCATATTTGGTCTCCTTCCCCAAATAAAGACATACTTGTTAGAGAGGGTGTGCAATGAAGGTTCATCAGTCCAATTCCTGGGATGGAGGAATGGTCCAATGAGGAAATGTTCAACAGACTGGGCTTTTAGTGTCTGGACTTTGGAAGAACGAGAGATGATCTCATCAACTATGCAATATATTTACAGGGTCCAACAGGGTCGATGGAGGAAGGATGTTTCCTCTGACTTGGCTGGGATGGGTGTGAGGACTAGAGCACAGGAACACAGTCTCAGACTGAGATGAGGAATGTCTTTATTGAGAGGCTGGTGAAACTTTAGAATTCTCTATTCCAGAGGTTGTGGAAGCGCAGTCATTGAGCACATTCAAGACTGAGATTGCTATGTTTCTACAAATTAAAAACATCAAGGAATCTGTGGATAGTGCAGGAAAATGGTGTTGAAAGAGAAGATCAACCACAATCTAGTGGTGAAGAAGGTGTTTTACACACTTGCCTTCATTGGTCAGAGCATTGTGTGCAGGAGTTGGGATGTCACGTTGCAGCTTCACAGGACATTGGTGAGACCACTTTTGGAATACTGTGTATACAATTATGGTCACCCTTCTACAGGAAGGATGTTGTGAAACTAGAAAGGGTGCAGAAGAGAATTTACAAGCATGTCACTAAGACTGGAGGGTTTGAGCTGTGGGGAGAGGCTGGATCGGCTGGGGCTTTTATCCCTGGAGTGTTGGAGGCTGAGAGGTGACATTATTGAAGTTTAACAAGTCATGAGGGGCATGGATAGGGTGAATAGTCATGGTCTTTTCCCCAGATTGGGGGAGACCAAAACTAGAGGGCATAGGTTTATGGTGAGAGGGGAAAGATATATTAGGGACCTAAAGGGGGCAATATTTACACACTGAGGGTCATGTGTGTGTATGCAGAACCCCCTCCAGAGGATGTGGTAGAGAGGGGTACAATTACAACATTAAAAAGACATTTGACATATATAAATAGGAAGCATTTACAGGGATGGGGGTAAATGCAGGCAAGTTAAATAAACCTAATTGGCATGGATGAGTTGGACTGAAGTGTCTGTTTTCGTGCTGTATGACTCAATGCATCTATCTCAGAGAATGGCAAAGTGGCCTCAATTGGCTGAATGGCCTCCTCCCAATCATTTTTCTTATCTTCAGTTGCTTCAGTGGTGAGTCTGTTGTGGTTTCTGTGAAATGAAATTTCTAAGAGAACAATATTATGAGAAGATAAAGGGAAATCATGTTTAACATTTATTGTAAGCTTTTGAAGATGTAGCTGGTAGAATGGAAGGGGGTAGATGTAATTTACTAAGATTTCCAAAAAGTATTTGATAAGATGCCACACAAAATACGCAAGATGAGAGCTCATGGGGTCGAGTAATATCTTCACGTGGATTAGCCAATGGATGAACAACAAGGAGAAAGGTGAAATGGCATTTTCACATTGTTTAGACCATGACTATTGAGTGTCATAAGGATCAATGCCAAGGCCTCAGCTTTTTACAATCTGTGTTAATGACTAGACAAGGAGGTAGTTGGAAGTGTAAGCTGTAAAAAGGACATGGGCTGCCAAAGAGATATATTAAACATGTTAAATTGCCCTGGAGGCAACAAGGTTTTAAAAGGATATGCAAATAAAGCAAGGATAATGTGAGAAATAATGTTATCAGTGAGTAGTTCGTTATCAGTGAGTAGTTCGGCTCTGGAATGCACTGCCTAGAAAGATGGTGGAGGCAGGTTCAATGGAGACATTCAAAAGGGTATAGGTTGGTTATTTGGATTGAGATAGTGCACAGGGATATGGGGCAGGAGGTTGGCACTAGGGATAGAAGCAGATCAGGCATTGTGGGCTGAATGGCTTCCTCTGTGTTGGAACAATTCTGTGATTCTGAGATGGCAGATGGAGTATAATGTTGAGAAATGTTAGCTTTTTCACTTTGGTGTTAAGAATGAAACAGCATTATTTTCTTTTTTAGAAGTTGAAACTTATTTTCAGAGGGTCTTGCCCATAGAAGAAACTTTAGCACCAAGCAATGACAAAGACAAATGGTAAGAAGATTAGAGTACAGGAATAAAGGAATCTCACTACAACTCTACAGGAATTTAGTTGAGAGCAGAAGTGGAATATTGTATTTCCACATTTAAGGACGGACGGTAAATGGGCCCAGTAAAGAGGCCGGCAAAGAAAGGAAAGGTCTGGATTAGGAGCAACTGGCCGCAGCAGAGCCATCACCCAGAAACGAGAACCAGAGGTTTAAGGTCTGAGGTTGAATGTTGATTGCTGAAAGTGTAGTGAATCTTTATATTGACATTAGTGGGCTGTGGAAATGTTCTTGTGGTTCAGTGGTAGTGTCCCTACCTCAGAGCCAGGAGACCTGGGTTCAAGTCCCACTTGGCTCTGGAGGATGTGTAATTATATCTCTCAGCAGGTTACTGTAAAATTTCTGTTGGGCTCTGGAATTTCCAAGTCAAGCCACACGAGGGCAGCAGATACACGTGGCTCTGAAATGCCTGATTATAGAGTCATAAAACACAGAAACAGACCCTTCGGTCCAACTAATCCGTGCCAACCAGCTATCCTAAACTAATCAAGTACCATTTGCCAGCTTTTGGCCCATATCCCTCTAAACCCTTCCTATTCATGCACCCGGTCAAATATCACACAACACTGGGTTATATTCCAACAGGTTTATTTGAAAACACAAGCTTTCGGAAGTATTGCTCCTATGTCAGGTGATAGTGAGCAAGGTGGCATCAGACACAGATTTCACAACTAAAAGATCAAAGCGTCATAGAACTGATGCAATTGTATTGTAAAACCTAAGATGTCTGTTAAATCTTTAATCAGTTAGGAAGGAAATGCAGTTTTTGATTGATTAATATATAAATCCCAGAATTTCTTTCAAGTCACTACCCTAAGATAACTAAAGGTTTTATCAACAAACCAGAGGTGACATCTCAGGTCAGACAATGCATTTTAGGTGTGAGGCCTTATGCAGAATCTGTCCATGTTTTAACCTGGAGTCAGAGTGGTTTTATTTTCAAAGTAGGAATTTATGAAATACCACATTAACTGTCTACGAATTGTGTGTTTTTTGAACAAAATAGAACGTGTGTGTGTGTGTGTGTGTGTGTGTGTGTGTGTGTGTGTGTGTGTGAGAGAGAGAGAGAGAGAGAGAGAGGGGGGGTCTGATCTGAGTGTCCACCCCAGTCCAACACCGGCACCTCAACCTCATATTCAGGTGCCTTTTAAATATTGTAATTGTAACTGCCTCTACTACTTCCTCTGGCAGCTCATTCCATGCCCTCTGCAGGAAAATGTTCTCCCTCAGGTCTTTTTTAAATCTTTCCCCTCTCAGCTTAAATCTATGCCCCTCTAGTTTTGGACTCCCCCACCCTGGAGAAAAGACGTTGACTATTCACCCTATCTCTGTCCCTCATGAGTTTATAAACCTCTATAAGGTCACCCCTCAGCCTCCGATGCTCCAGGGAAAAATGTCCCAGCCTATTCAGCCTCTCTATAGCTCAAACCCTCCTACCTGGGCAAGATCTTTGTAAATTCTTTTGTGCACCCTTTCAAGTTTAACAACATCTTTTCTATAGAAGGACAATTGGAATTGTACGTAGTTTTCCAAAAGTGGCCTTGCCATTGTCCTGTAGTGCCACAACATGACCCCCCAACTCCTATACTCAATGCACTGATTAATGAAGACAAGCATACCAAACGCTGCCTTCACTACCCTCTCTACCTGTGATTCTACTTTCAACCCTGCGTCCCTAGGTCTTTTTGTTCAGCAATACTACCCAGGACCTCACCATTAACTAAAAAGCCCTGCCCTGATTTGCCTTATCAAAATGCAACACCACACATTTATCTCCATTGACTCGTCTGATCAAGTTCCTGTTGTACTCTGAGATAATCTTCACTGCCTACCACACCATCTATTTTGGTGTCATCTGCACATTTACTAACCATACCTCCTATGTTCTCATCCATATCAGTGATGAAAAGCAGTGGACCCAGCACCACACCCCCATTGTAGTGATGAGGGTGGGGCAGGGGTGGTAATGATTGGCATGGGTCTGTTGACAAGCTGTTTATCTGGGGCTTGTTCTGACTCTCGGTCCACAAAGCAGGAACCGGGATCTAGATGAGTAAACTTCCTTTCACTCCAAATGTCCAATTTCTCAGCAGGCATTTGTACAGCAGTATCTGGATACTGCAAACAGCTGTTCTCCCAGAGCTGGGGAGGTGCACATGCCCCCCAGGATTGAGCCTGTGCCCAAAGAGAGGGGTGGCTCATTCTCTGGGCCGGCCCTTGTGACAACCTCTTGGCAAAGGAGAAGAAACTGACAAAATAGCAACAACTTGGGGAATAACAGAGTAAACCCAAGCAAAGAGGTTGTTCCTGAGAAAGTGAGTGTGACGCTGTGAGTGTGATGGAGTGAGTGTGACAGGGTTGTGTGTTTCCCAAAAACAATCCTCGAAATAAAGTTGTAATGATTCAGACAAATTAAAATGGGCCCCAGTTGTGTCCTAAATGACAGTTGGAGTTTATGAGGAAATGTGGAAATGTTGAAATGTAAATGATTCTGGATAACAATTTATTTTCTGTCAGACACAGCACACTTCCCAGAAAACCTTGTCAGAACTGAACTCCATCTGTCCTCACCCTTTCGTCAGTTTCTCCAAAGCAGACCTCAAGGCAGGACGAGGATAGGTTATCATTTCTCCCTCTCTAACTCTCTTTTCTACTTCCTTCTCTAGTCTGTCTCCCCATTGCATCTCGCTCTCCATTTCTCTTTTCATTTGTCTCCCTCTGGTTTTCCTCTTCCCTCTCTCACTGATTCTAACCCTGAGTAAATTCGAGAGGATCGGGGGGAAACGGGGTGTTGGTCAAGCGCTAACCGTTTTTGAAGTTCTGGAGGTTTATGTTGCTGCTGGTTCTGAGGTGGGATTTTACCCAGTGGCAGGGGCAGCTGCTGCAGATAAGTGGTAGAAGAGCTTTTAGCAAGGGTCACTTGGGAGGAGGGGGTGAATGTGAGGCACATGAGGTTGTTACCTTCAGTTGAGGCCCAGAGGAATTCTCAATCACCCCCCCCCCCCCCGCTGCCCCCGTATGACAAATTCCCGCCCCCCCCCCCACCCCCCACTGGGTCAGCATTTTCCCAGCCTGGTCCTGGTTAGGATTCGGACTGCCCAGTCCTTGTCCCTCACCAACACCAAGTGGTGTCCAAAGCAGGAAGTCACTAATCCCTACCTCCACCTCTCTGCTCCTGATTACCATCTCTCTCTATCACACTCTCTTCACACTGAACATGTTCTCTCCGTTTCTCTGACCAAGCTGTTGCCTTTCACCTTTCACTTTATCCATAAACCTATTCTGTCTCTGTCTCCCTTTTCTTTTCCCTTCCCTTCCCTTCCCTTCCCTTCCCTTCCCTTCCCTTCCCTT
>NC_063350.1:1386737-1406357 GCF_021869965.1 Rhincodon typus
CTTCCCTTCCCTTCCCTTCCCTTCCCTTCCCTTCCCTTCCCTTCCCTCCCTCTCTCTCTCTCTCTCTCTCTCTCTCCTTTCTCTTCTGGCTGACTCCCTCCCTCTGTCTCTCTGTACAAGTATCCCTTTCACTGGAAGTATGTAAAGAATGGGAGGGGAGAGCTATGTGGTTCTTTATTGGGACATGGAATTCCAGGAAGCTGATCTCATTCTGCCACAGGCTGGTTCCTACCTACCACAGCTTGTGTTGCTTGGTTACAGTTTGTGCAGATTCATTGTTAACGGTTTCCTGCAACAGGAATATTGCAGAATTCAGTTACACTGTCTCCCATCTGCTGTGTGTTAGAACGTGGGGAGGGATATGGGGCAGATGGGGGACAGCATATAAATATTCCCCCTTTTTAACCGCCGACATGTTGCATTTGGATGGGGAAGGATCATGGAGCCAGATTGATGGAGGGAGGGTTGATTTTGGAAAGTGAGGGGGTGAATTCAGGGCGCAGGATATGATTTTGTCGGGGCTGATTTCAGGAGGTGCACAGTTGTTTTCAGGAGAGATGGGGAGGTGATAACATCCAATAATAACATCGGCTAAATAAGACCATGAGGCAAAGAGGCAGAAGTAGGCCATTCAGCCTATCAAATCTGCTCTGCCATTCAGTGAAATCATGGCTGATCTCTTAATCCTCAACTCCACTTTCCTGCCTCATCCTCATAACCCTTGATTCCCTTACTGAATAAAAATCTCTCTATTGATAGCAAAAGATACTCGAGATTACAGTGGGTCAGGCAGCTTCCATGGAAAGAGAGATAATGAGAGATAAAAGAGAGAAATAATGTTTCGAACCTAGATGACTCTTCTTCAGAGCTGAAGTGAAGTGTGGAGGGGACAGCACTTATACTAAAGTTTGGGGTTGGAGTGCTGGGGGAGAAAGGATATTGATAGTTCAGATTAAGTGATCAGAATGTGAGAATGGCAGAACAATGGTGTGTCTAACTGCCAGACTGGAAAGAACAGATAGTCCCACTGGAGTGGGGGAAAGGGGAGAGGACATGGTGACAGAGAATGTTACAAGCAAAGCTAAAAGAAAGGGAAGGAATGGGTTCACAATTTGAAGGTGTTGAACTCAATATTGAGCCCAGAAGGTTGTAAAGTGCCTAGTGTGAAGATGAGATGTTGTCCCTTCAGTTTGCGCTGTGATTCACTGGAACACTGCAGCTTGCTGAGGACAGACACAGGGGCATGTGAGCAGGACGCTGTGTTAAACTGACCGGCTATGGGAAGGTCGGGGTCAAGCTTGTGCACAGACCGTAGGTGTTCTGCAAAGCGATCACCCAGACTGTGTTTGCTTTCTCCAATGTAGAATAGGCCACATTGGGTGCAACAAATACAGAATCTGTCATCAGGTCCTCTCTGCTCTCTCCCCACCCCAGTGTGACTGTCTGTTCTTTCCAGTCTGGCAGGAAACACACCATTGTTCTGCCATTCTCACATTCCAATCACTTAATCTGAACTATCAATATCCTTTCTCCCCCAGCACTCCAAACCATTCCCCCACCCCCAAAAATTATACAATAAATGTTACCCTCTCCACCCTTCACATCAGCTCTGATGAAAAGTCATCTAGACTGGAAACGTTAGCATGCTGTCTCTCCATGGATGCTGCCTGACCTGCTGTGATGTCCAGCATTTATTCTTCTTCATACAAATTACTGCAGGTGCTGGAATTTGCTCCTAAAAATCTCTCCATTTCAGCCTTGGATGTACTTATTTAAGGGGACCAAAACTGTTCACAGTATTCCAGCTGTGGGCTGACTAGTGCTTTGTTTAGTTTTAGCAAAATTTCCAAATTTTAATACTCCCATTCCCATTTAAATAAAAGCCAACAGTTCATTTGTCTTCCTACTACCTCTGAACTTGGTTTCTAGCTATTCATGATTCACAGATGAAACGTTAACTCTAATTTCTCTCCACGCATGCTGCCAGACCTGGTGAGCTTTTCCAGCAATTTCTGTTTATGTTTCTGATTTCCACCATCTGCAGTTCTTTCGGTTTTTATCCCTCTGTGCTGTAGCTTTCTGTAATCTCTCTCTCCCTTTAAACAATATTCAGCTCCTCTATTCTGCCTGCCAAAGCGCATAACCTCCTGTTTCTTTGGATGGGAATAAGTGGGAGCTAACTTGTTTAGGGGGGTGGTTTTGGGAAGATGGTTACGGGGAGTGATTTCTGGGGATAGATTTCGGGAAGTGGGGGTGGATTACAGGAGGGGGTAGGATTTCAGGAGTGGGGGTAGATTAAGGGAGGGGGGATGGATTCTGGGGTTGAATTTCGGGAGGTGGGGGTGATAAGATAGGGTGGATTCTGGAGGTGTGGAGTGGATTACGGGGCGATGGGTGGATTACAGGAGGGGGCGTTGAAGTCCGGAAAGGGGCCAGAATGTTGCAATGAAGGCTGGACCATTCAAAGTGATGTCAGGCATTGGTTCCTGACACAATGGGGATGTGGGAGGGTGAAGCTGTGAAAGGATATGGACCAAAGGCAGATAGTTGTAATAAAGAAGATCCAGGTCAGCCAGGGTGTTCCTGACTAGTGAGGGAAATTCAAGGGCCAGAATGCGGAACTTCACTGACAATCCAAATGGAACCTGTCCTTAAATCAATCTAACACCATTTTCAGAGATAGTAGGAACTGCCGATGCTGGAGAATCTGAGATAACAATGTTTAGAGCTGGATGAACACAGCAGGCCAAGCAGCATCAGAGGAGCAGGAAAGCTGGTGTTTCGGGTCTGGACCCTTCTTCAGAAATGGGGGAGGGGAAGGGGGTTCTGAAATAGAGAGAGAGGGGGAGGCGGATAGAAGATGGACAAAGGAGCAGAAAGGTGGAGAGGAGACGGACAGGTCAAGGAGGCGGGGATGGAGCCAGTAAAGGTGAGTGTAGGTAGGGAGTTAGGATGGGGGTTGGTCAGTCAAGGGAAGAGGGACAGGTCAAGGAGGCGGGGATGAGGCTGGTAGGTAGGAAGTGGGGGTGGGGGTTGGTCAGTGAGGAGGGAGGAGCGGGTAGGTGGGAGGGAAGACGGACAGGTCAAGGAGGCGGGGATGAGATGGGATGGTCTTGGGATGAGGTCGGGGGTGGGGAGATTTTGGAGATTGTGAAGTCACATTGAGACCATTGGGCTGCAGGCTTCCCAGGCGGAATATGAGGTGCTGTTCCTCCAGCCTTCAGGTGGCATCGTTGTGGCACTGGAGGAGGCCTCGGATGGATACATCGTCCAAGGAGTGGGAGGGGCAGTTGAAGTGGTTTGCGACTGGGAGGCGCAGTCGTTTGTCGCGAACCGAGCATTGGTGTTCCACAAAGCAGTCCCCAAGCCTCCACCATTTTCAGTTCAGTTGTATTTCTGTATGAATTTCACTACGTCGAAACTTTATGATAGATTATAAATGTAGCTGACAGTGCTGTATTTACCGAGAGGTGATACCTCTCACTATCTCATTAACAGAAGGAAGACTGAGAGAGACAATAGTGTCATGGAGTTATACAGCATGCAAACAGACCCTGTGGTACAAATAGGGCTGACAAATGAGAGCAAACTCCTGATTTAATCCATTCCTCCCCAAAGCCTGTAATCTTCTGAATGTTTTCCACCTGTGAGCCATGGCCAAGTGATTTCAATCAGAAAGTGAGGCACTCCAAACATTTCAGCATTAAATCAAGCATTACTCAGTCAGCGCTGAGGGAGCGCCGCACTGTCGGAGGGTCAGCGCTGAGGGAGCGCCGCACTGTCGGAGGGTCAGCGCTGAGGGAGCACCGCACTGTCGGAGGGTCAGCGCTGAGGGAGCGCCGCACTGTTGAAAGTGCTTTTTTGAGGTAAGAGAATAAACCAAGTCCTTCTGTGCCTTCTGAGGTGAATATAAAAGATGCTGTGGTACCATTTGGAGTCAGGCAGGCAGTTGTGCTCTGTGTGCTGGCTGTTAATGATCCCCCAATCAACATCACCAAATGATTCTTGTATTATTATTACATTGCTATTTGTAGGCACTTGCTGTAAAATGAGTTTTTTAAAGTGCCCTAGGATTCATGAGTAATTAATATAAATACAAGTTTTCCATCCTTCCTTGCTGTAAAAAGTGATGTTATACTCAGGGCCTCAATACTATTCCTGTTTCTAACACTCCCCCAAAGATACATTGTAAAAGCTTTCCACAGCCCTTGCCCATTGGTCTGAGCTATGTTATTTTCCTTTAATCTGCAGTCTGTTGGTGACTGGCTTTTCTGATTATCTTGCTTATTCTGGTTTAGAATTCTCCCAGTCCTCTGAACAGTTCTGATCTCCTCTGTTAACACTCTGTTTCTTTCTGAGAGCTGTGAAGAAATCCTTCCCTTCCTGCTGTCATTTCCCAGTCACCCTGCCGCATGTTCCAGTCTTTAACTGGTGAGTGTTCAAAGGGAAAGGGCTTCACATTGGAGCTGTTCCAGGTAAAGGGAGCATCATTGACATGTGCCTGTGGTAACACAGTGACTGCCTTTCAAGGTATGTCATTGGCTGCGAAGCTCTTTGCAATATGCAGTGGCCATTTTTAAAACAAATGAGATAGGAACAGGATGAGGCCATTCGGCCCCTTGAGCCTGCTGTGCCAATCAGTAGGATCCTGGCCGATTTTCTACTTCAATACCATTTCCCTGCACAATCCTGTATGTTTTAAATATGTAGAAATCTATTGACCTCCATCTGGAACGTACTCGATGACTGGCCCTCCGCAATACTCTCGGGCAGAGACTGTCACCAATTCACCACCCTCAGAGCGATCAATCCCGCCTTATCTTACTCCAGAATGGCCTGCCAGTATGTTCCCCATGTGCCCCAGTTTGATTCACTAAGCTTTTGTATATGCTTTTCTCAAAAGCTTTCAGGAAAAGTGCTGTAGAAATTTGAACTTTTCTTTCTTTAAACATCGGGCCTGAATATCATCCACACTCCAAACCAAGGCTGTGAGGTTTAAAATTACAAGTTGGCCCAGATTGACACCCTCAACCCCAACAAGCAGAACCCAGCAGAGACCCTTCGAGTGCAGGGAGTCTCATTGAGCAAAAACCCTGCATTTGGTCATTTTTATCCTTCAATGTATCAATGAAAGTGAAATACAGTCACTATTTCACACGCAGTGCAATTTAAGTACCTTTAATCTCTTTATTTCTGATGAAAAGAAAATGAGATGATATAAACAACATGTGTTATGAATTAGGCGCTTACTGTGCTCCTATCACAGGCTGCAGCTGCTGTGACCCTGAGTGATGCTCAGAGCTCAGTGGTCATGGACCACAATGTTTTTAATGCTTTTTGGGAGGGAGGGGCAATTCATTTTTTTTTTTCTGTTCGTGAAGGTTTGAGATTTCACTGTAAACAAACAGTTCATTTCCCATCTCCACATACCACACTGATTCCTCTCCCAGAAAAAAAATTCTTTGTTGTGACTCCAATTTACCTCCTCTCTACTCGAGCGAGAAACCGCTCTGATACGACAATGCTGTGCAGCTACTTCTGCAAACCTCAGTGACAACCGTTTACTGCACTGATTCATTCTGTGCTTTAGGCTAAAAGCAATTTTTAAAAAACTTGCATTTATGTAGATAACAAGGTGTAGAGCTGGATGAACACAGCAGGCCAGGCAGCATCAGAGGAGCAGGAAAGCTGACGTTTCGGGCCTAGACCCTTCTTCAGAAGACCCTTTGCTGAAGAAGGGTCCAGACCCGAAACGTCAGCTTTCCTGCTCCTCTGATGCTGCTCGACCTGCTGTGTTCATTCAGCTCTACACCTTATTATCTCAGACTCCAGCATCGGCAGTTCCTACTATTGCTGAGTTGCATTTATTTAGTAACTTTAGCAATGCTTTCCAACCAGTGAGTTATTTCCAAAGTGTAGGTCTTATTGAAACATGTAGGTTCCTGAGGAGACATGACAGGGAGGAATTGAAAAGGATATTTCCCTGGTGAGAGAAACTAGATCCAGGGGACGGACACCTTTTAAATCTGAGGAATTTCCTGATTAAAACAGAGACGAGGAGATCATCAGTTTTCTCAGAAGGTCATGAATTTTTGGGACTCTCATCAGAGGGAGTCTTTGTTTCTTGTGGGTGAGCAAGAGTGTGGAGATGAGGTTCAAACTAGATGGAGCAGGTTGAAGGGGCTGGACAGCGACTCCTGACTGTGATTCCTTTCTGAGTATGAGTGTATCAACGGTCTGTCACATTGCTATGGGCTGGAGTCACACGTAGGCCAGACTGGATAGGGACAGCAGATTTCCCTCCCTAAGGGGCATTAGTGAGCCAAATTGGTTTTTATTACAAGTTTGTGGTCATGGTCACCAATACTGAGAGATTTAAATCAAAATAAACCATGGAACACGGTTTGATAAAATGGGGCAAATTCTAGTCATTCACTCATAAAATTTGAGCTAAACAGTGTAAAACCATTTTAACAGCGCCTACCTCAGTCTTATCTCTGAGGGAATCCCACCTGGTTGGAAATAACCTATCAGTGTATTCTACATGAACTGTTTGTTCAAAATGTACATTTCTAATTTGTGTCAATATGTGCATTTAGAAATTAATTATCAAACATTTACTCGGTGACGTTGTTAAAAACAAGAAGTAAATCGAAGGACTTTCTGCAGCTGAAATTGCAGCTTTTGGAAAGCCGTCATTGTGGTGGGTGGTCTGGAAATTCACATCGAAATTGCCTGGTGAATGACAGTTTCATCTGAACAGCCTGACAGAATGTGAGAAATGAGTTGTGAAAAGAGAATGTAAACTCCTCATTGATTTATAATTCCATACTTATTAATTGAATTTAAATTCCACCAGTCACTGTGATGGGATTTGAACCTGCAGTAGCATTAGCATGGGTCTCTGAATTACTAACTCAGTGACATTAACACTGTAACAAAACGTTTGTGGAACAACAAACCAGCTCGGTGAGCCAACCAACCTCAACACCCACAACCCGAGCTACATATCTACTCCAAAACCTTAGATTAACACTTTACCACCATCTCTCCTATAATACAGGAGATGCAGTTGCCAATTTGTACACAGCAAGCTCCCATAAACAGCAGTGTGCTAATGGCCAAACAATGTGCAGCCAGGGCCTACAGAAGGATTCTGCTGAACAGAGTGAATGTTCCCAAGTACAAATGCGATCACCATGATCCAGCTGCTCAGGCACAGTTATACCCTGACATCACATCAGCCCAGAATAATTAACTGGTATTTTCATAGCCTGGGTTATAGTTTGTTATCTCAGTTTATGTAAGTAGATTTAACTGGAGTGAGATTTGACAAGCTTATTTCATTCAGAATCAAAGCTTCGGTGACATGTTCTAGTTTCACTGTGTCCACTTAAAAAAAACCCAAACCCTAAACTGAAACCCATCTCCTGGCTATTATTAGGTCATCATTTTAGGATAGGGGGCAGCTGATTTAAAACCAAGATCAGGAGAAATTACTTCTTTCAAAGGGTAGTGAGTCTGTGGAATTCACTTACCCAGAGTGTGGAGGATGCTGGGACATTGGGTAAATTTAGGAGGAGATGGACAGATTTTTAATTAGTAAAGGATTGAAGGATTATGGAGAATAGGCAGGAAAATAGAGCTGAGGCCAAGATAAGATCAGCTATGATTATATTAAATGACAGAGTAGACTTGAAGGGCTGAATGGCCTACTCCTGCTCCTTATGTAGATGCAGGTAAGAGAAGGCCAAAGTCACACGCCTACTCTACTTTTAAAGAGAATTAAAGGGGAAAAAATAATCTATTATAAACTCACCTCTGGTGGGAGAGTCCCTGGTTCCAGTAAAGATACTGTGTTTGTCAGACAACATCACCCTGCAACCCTCTATATGCTGGTGTGTGTTGTCCATAAGCACAGTCTAATTGAATATGAATATCAAAGAGGTTCTTAATAAAAACCGAAAGACCTGCAGATGCTGTAAATCAGGAACAAAAAAAGAAGTTGCTGGAAAAGCTCAGCAGGTCTGGCAGCATCTGTGAAGAAAAAAATCAGAGTTAACGTTTCGGATCTGGTGACCCTCCCGTTTTGAGGCAGGGTCACCGGACCCGAAACGTTAACTCTGATTTTTTCTTCACAGATGCTGCCAGACCTGCTGAGCTTTTCCCGCAACTTCTGTTTTTGTTTCTAACTATACTTGTTGACCTGTGTGTAAGTTTATCGTCTATCTATGAGGTTTGGAGGGGATCTTCCAGGGGGCTGCTATTCCCATGTATCTATCTGGATGCTAGAAGTTGCAGATTTGGAAGATTTGATTTATTATTGTCACATGTATCAAGATAAAGTGAAAAGTATTGTTTTGTGTGATAACCAGACAAATTATACCTTATGTAAGTACATTAGGGTAGTAGAACAGAATACAGAATATAGTGTTATAGCTACAGAGAAGGTGCAGAGAAAGATGAACTCTAAGATATGAGAGGTCTGTTCATAAGTCCGATAGCAGTGAGGAAGAAGCTCTTTTTAAATCTGTTGGTACGTTTTCTCAAACTTTTGTACTTTCTGCCCGATGGAAAAGAATGAAAGAGAGTAAGATGCTGTCAAAGGAACCTCTGTGTTACTGAATGAAACAGCAATAGAAGCTGACTGCACAAAAATGGCTTCTTAGCTGGAGCTTGGCTGGGCTACAAACACCCTTTTCTGTTCTTCTAACACATTGTGCATGAGGTTAGTATAGTCCTCAATAAGGATGGGTCTGATTGAGTGGGATGTCTGTTTGCTTGACACATCTGAAGGGTAGAAAGTATCACAGAAGCTGCAGGTTAGAAACGATCACACTTTTTATAACTTAAAAGAATACACACAGAGCAAGTGAAATACTGAACCCATGCTACACTCATCTACAATAAATATAGAACCAATGAATGAGGAGTTTACATTCTCTTTTCACAACTCATTTCTCACATTCTGTCAGGCTGTTTGGATGAAACTGTCATTCACCAGGCAATTTCGATGTGAATTTCCAGTCCACCCACCACAATGACATCTTTCCAAAAGCTGCAATTTCAGCTGCAGAAAGTCCTTCGATTTACTTCTTGTTTTTAACAACGCGACCGAATAAACGTTTGATAATTAATTTCTAAATGCAGATATTGACACAAACTAGAAATGTACACACTGAATAAACAAAATCCACTGATAGATTATTTCTGACCCAGTGGGATTCCCCCAGAGATAAGACTGCTAAATTGATTTTACACTGTTTAGCTCAAATTTTATAAAGTGAATGACAGGAGCCTGCCCCAATTTGTTAATATATTTTCATTGAAAAACTGGACAATTATAGGACTGTGTGACTTGAAGGAAATGGACAGAAAGTTGGAGAAAAAGATAATAATGTTAATTTTTAAATAAAACAAAATATGTTGCATGAATAGAATAAAGAACAAAGAACAAAGAAAATTACAGCACAGGAACAGGCCCTTCGGCCCTCCAAGCCTGCGCCGATCCAGATCCTTTTATCTAAACCTGTCGCCTATTTTCCAAGGATCTGTATCCCTCTGCTCCCTGCCTGTTCATGTATCTTTCTATATACATCTTAAATGATGCTATCGTGCCCGCCTCTACCACCTCCGCTGGCAACGCGTTCCAGGCACCCACCACCCTCTGCGTAAAGAACTTTCCACGCATATCTCCCTTAAACTTTTCCCCTGTCACCATGAAATTGTGACCCCTAGTAATGGAGTCCCTCACTCTGGGAAAAACCTTCTTGCTATCCACCCTGTCTATATCTCTCATGATTTTGTAGACCTCAATCAGGTCCCCCCTTAACCTCCGTCTTTCTAATGTAAATAATCCTAATCTACTCAACCTCTCTTCATAGCTAGCGCCCTCCATACCAGGCAACACCCTGGTGAACCTCCTCTGCACCCTCTCCAAAGCATCCACATCCTTTTGGTAATGTGGCAACCAGAACTGTACGCAGTATTCCAAATGTGGTTGAACCAAAGTCCTATACAACTGTAACATGACCTGCCAACTCTTGTACTCAATACCCCGTCCGATGAATGAAAGCATGTCGTATGCCTTCTTGACCACTCTATCGACCTGCGTTGCCACCTTCAGGGTACAATGGACCTGAACATCCAGATCTCTCTGTGCATCAGTTTTCCCCAGGGGTTTTCCATTTACCATATAGTTCGCTCTTGAATACAACAGCTTATATTCAAATAGTGCTGTTAAAATAATAAACATCCCAAAGCACTTCACAGAGATACCATAAAACAAAAATATGACCCTAAGCTACAGAAGCTACTAGATCACTGCTATTAGACCAGGTCATCAATAGTTTGGTGGAAGATGTAAGTTTTTAGGAGGAATGACAAGTAGAGACATGGAGAGATGAGTCTGAGGTAGCTGCAGGCACATCCCCCAATGGTACAATTATTGAAACTAGCAATGCACAAACTGCCAGAATGTGGATGGATTTGGAGGGTTGTGATCTAGAAGGGATGACAGAGTTATTAAGGAGGTGTGAGGCTATTGAGAGATTTGAAAACAAGAAATTTTCAAATCAAGAAGATGCTTTATTTGGAGCCATTGTAGTGCAGGGATGTCAGGGAATGTTCTGACATTCTGACAGTCAGTTCTGAGGAAGGACCTGAAACATTAACCCTGTTTACTCCTTCACAGATGCTGCCAGACCTGCTGAGCTTTTCCAGCAACTTTGTGTTGATGTCAGGGAACAAGATGTGCAGCAAGTTGGAACATTACTTTTGGATGACTCCAAGTTAAAAGAGGGTAAAATGTCAGTGTAAAAAGGAAAGGTCAGACTGCATTGGAGTAGTCAGGTCTGTTCATAGACATGAACAAGGCTTTGAGCATCGGATGACATGAGGCAGGAGTGAAGTCAGTGGTGTTCCACACGTGGGACTGGCTGATCTTAGTGACACTGCAGGTATGGAGTTGAAAGCTCATCTCAAAGTCAAATATGATACAGGGAAATATTGATAAGACACAATAACATGCTGCATTATTAAATTACATCAATAACTTGCATTAATTTGTTAGAAAGTAGTTACAAATACATTAAAACATTATAAATTAATCACGCTAATTACCTTTAATTACTTATTAACTTAATTTAGAAAGAGCAGGAGACAAAAAAAGTTAACAATAGGTCACAGATGGTAAGAACTGCCGATGCTGGAGTCAGAGATAACACAGTGTGGAGTTGGAGGAGCACAGCAGGCCAGGCGAAGGGTCCCGTCCTGAAACATTAACTTTCCTGCCTAACAATAGGTCAGCAAGTTTCACATTATTTGCAGTTTGTGTAGGTGTCTGACCGTCTCTACAACTATGGCCTTTTGACAGAAATGGCTGCCAGGCTATCGGTTGTGCTCTACGTTATCCAGAATCTCTCCTTTGACATATTTGAGACTTGGAACATTTTGCTGATCTGATGTGGGTTGATATAGGAACTTTAGTAACTTTCATGGATAAGCCAATTCCTTGGGGTCACATTGAAGGGATTGAGAGGGTCAGGCAAATCTACTGCAGAGTGAAAAATGACAAACTGTCAATCATCTGATTGTGGGCGTCACTTTACTTTTGGGACAAATGCAACTTGGCAGTATACTCACACCAGAGGGCAGCTGATCTTTGAGAAGGTCAATAGCCACTGTCAGGTCAACACTAAGCAGTATGGGGACAATGATACAGACCTGCTGGACCTTTGTCCCTGGCTGAAGGTCTGTTTCAGTCTTCCCACTCAGGATAGTTGCAGTCACATCATCATGCAGCAGAATTTTGATGGACTTTCTCAGACCTCGAAATCAGTATGAAGTGCCCCCTTGACTTGGAGAGTTTGCTCCAATGATCCATTCAGTGATGGCACCAGGAGTTCCTTGCTTTTGGTCTGGTCACCCACAGCTGTCAGTGCAGGGAGGAGCCAGACAAAGTATTAGCCAGAGAGTCTTCAACAGCACACCAAGTGAAGGAAGACTATGTCTCACAAGCTGTGAAGGCAGCAGAAGGTTACAGTGGCACGAAGGTACATCATGTCACCAAAATCTGACCACCAGCTTGTTAACATCGTGTGGACGATGATGGAATCCCAAGGTTCCATGTTTTTTCATTCACTTGTGGGACATGGGCATCACTGGCTGGCAGAATTTATTGTCTGTCCCTAGCTGTCTCTTGAGAAGGTGGGGGTGAGCTGCCTTCTTGAACCGCTGCAGTCCATCTCTCAATGCCCTTAGGGATGGAATTCCAGGATTTTGAACCAACAACAGTAAAGGAATAGCTGATATTTTTCCAAGTCTGGTGTTCCCGTGTATCTGCTGTCCTTGTCCTTTTTGATGGAAGGGGAGATGGATTTGGAAGGTGCTGTCTAGGGATCTTAGTGAATTTCTACAGTACATCTTGTAGATTGTACACACTGCTACTACTGAGCTTCAGTGGTGGATGAAGTGGATGCTTGTGGATGTAGTGCCAATCAAGTGGGCTGCTTTGTCAAAAGGACAAAAAGAGAAGCACAGCACAGGAACAGGCCCTTCAGCCCTCCAAGCCTGTGCTGATCATCGTGCCCTTACTAAACTTATAAACAAACCTTCTGCCTTTATTCAATCCATATCCCTCTAAACCCCTCCTTATTTGTGTAACCATCCAGATACCTCTTAAATGTTGCCAATGTGCCTGCATCCACCACCACCTCTGGCAGTGTGTTCCAGGCTCCTACCACACTCTGCGTGAAAGACTTTCCTCGCACATCTCCCTTAAACTTTTGCCTGCTCACTTTGAGCCTGTGCCCCCTTGTAATTGAAGCTTCAACACTCTGACTACCCACACTATCTGTGCCTCTGATAATTTTGTAGACCTCTATCAGGTTTCCTCTCAGCTGCCGTCTTTCCAGTGAAAACAACCCTAGTCTTTTTAACCTTTCCTCATTGCCTGTTCCCTCAAAACTAGGCAACATCCTGGTGAACCTTCTCTGCACTCTCTCCAAAGCTTTCACATCCTTCTGGTAACATGGCGACCAAAACTGCACACATTACTCCAAATGCGGCCTAACAAGGGTTTTATATCGCTGCAACATGGCTTGCCAACTCGTGTACTCCATGCTCCAGCTGATGAAGACAAGCATCCCCTGTGCCTTCTTAATCACCTTGGCCACCTGAGTTGCCACTTTTATGGAACTGTGGACGTGTATGTTAATGTTCCTAAGGGTTCTGCCATTTGCAGTATATTTACAGTGTACAGTATATTACTATTTACAGTATACAGTGCCATTTACACTGGATAGTGTCAAGCTTCTTGAGTGTTGTTGGAGCTATAGTCATCCAAGCAAGTGGGGCGTATTCTATCACACAGTTGACTTTGCCTTGTAGATGGTAGGTAGGCTCTGGGGAGTCAGGAGGAGAGTTACTCGCCGCTGTATTCCCAGCTTCTGACCTGCTCTTGTAGCCGCTGTGTTTACGTGGTGAGTCCAGTTGAGTTTCTGGTCAATGGCAATGCCAAGAACATTGATAATGGAGAATTCAGTGATAGTAACACCATTAAATATCAAGGGGCAATGATTAGATTGTCTATTATTGAAAATGGTAATTGTCTGGCATTTGTGTGACACGAATGTTAAACAAAGTCATTTGGAAGCTTCTACCAGGGTCTATTTGCCAGGTACTATGGCAGGGGAGAACTGGCCAGGGGTACAGGGGCTTTGTCTGCTTGAAGTTTGATTATTTTTTCAGTGACCTCCCTTCTCCCTTGTTACAGCGGCTCCCAGGTGAGGTTCCCCAATTTATGATTGTTTCCAATGAGATACCCCAGGTTTCCAAGGCCCTGCATGAGGGGGGCTTTATTCATCACACCCTTAGTTCATCCCAACAAGTTATACTGCCTCCTTGTGGATTCCATTCTCCCAGACCCTAATTAATTCATGTTTTAAAATAGGCCAAGTTAACCAGGTTTTCTTGAATTAACAAAATGAGTTTGTTAGTTACTAAACATAAGAAGTGAAACTAACACAACATACACAGACAGATTGGAAATGAGAGGTGAGTCAAAACATAAAAGTGAATAGATGTACAAATCAGTCTCTGGATCATTTGTGGAGTAGACAGTGGAGCATTGATAGTTGAGCAGTTTATTTTGAGACTCTTGGCTTTGCAGCTCAGCTGAAATTCTTTTTTGCCATTTCATTTTGACTAGATTGCTAACTGGCTTCCAACTCTGAGTGAGAGATCCTTTGCCTGCAATCCATAGGTGATACCAGTAGTTCTTTGGCTGTGACTTTCACAATGCATTAGCACTCAAACTGAGAGACATGAGTGTCTCAGCTCACTGCCACAACCAGGGGTAAAACTCACTTTTAACCCCTGTCCCAGTATATTCTTGAAGGAGAAAAACACAAACATGTCTTATTCCCAGCCTACCGTCTTTTGTCATATCAGTATGTCCACAGTCTGAGATACTCTCAGGAGATTACAGGTCAGTTTGTAATGCATTTCTCCTTTTGAAATTTCCTTGACACCTTCAAGTATGACATTCCAGGTCCCTCTCCCAACAACCACTGAATTTATATCTAATCATGTTTTAGCTGCATCTCTTTTTTTAAAAAAAGATACAGTTAAGGATGTCCATTGGTGATCTAGTGTTATGATCTTGGCCATGACACTTTCATAAATATCTCTTGTATTTTTCATCTATTCTTCTAATGCCTATTGTGCCATATCAGTATAATAAATAAATCCAGTCACCCTAGTCCCAGAGGACCATAGGGCTACTATGAGAGACGTCTCTTGGCAGTTTCACCTGAAGGTCGCCACGCCTCAGGCAAGGGGAAAGACTGAGAATGAGAGTCCTCCATGGTAACCTCAGCCAATGCAGGAATAAAACTATTGATACTGAGGCAGAAAAATTATTTAATATTTTTGCAATTTTCTGTCATCATGTGAGTTGTTCACAAGCCCCCTTGTGAGTAGAACCTCATTCTTCTTCAGTTAGTCATGAGTCTGAACTTTGCAATTTCTGTTTCTTATTGTTTTCTTTTCCTTTGACTTTATTCCTCATCTTTACATCCACCCTTTTTCACCTTGGTTTTTATTGTCCGTCAACTTTCCAGATGTCTTTTCCATTTAGGGTGACATGATAGCACAGTGGTTAGCACTGCTGCCTCCCAGGGACCTGGGTTCGATTCCAGCCTCAGGTGACTGACTGTGTGGAGTTTGCACATTCTCCCCGTGTCTTCATGGGTTTTCTCCAGTATTCTGGTTTCCTCCCACAGTCCAAAAATGTGCAGGTTAAGATGGATTGGGCATGTTAAATTGCCCAGAGTGTCTAGGGAAATGCAGGGTTACAGGGATGGGGTTGGGGGGAGGGTGTTCTTCAGAGGGTTGGTGTACACTTAATGGACCAAATGACCTGCTTCCACATTGTCGGGATTCCATCATTAGTTTCAACTTTGTCCTTGATATGTTATCCATTCAAGCTGGGATATATTTCTCTGGGACTGTTTTCATCACTGCTTTAAATATTTCCTATTTCTGTTTGATTTGTTTGTCAGTTTTTATTTCCCAGTTTATTTTCCTGAATCTCATTCACACCCACTTGAAATCAGCTCTCTTCCGCACCCCAATTTGTATTGTTTTGATCTTTGTCCTCCTTCTCAATCATTTTCATTAATTTTATTTTGATATGATTGTTGCCTAGATTTTCCCCCACATTTCCCTTAACAGTTTTGCTTTTATACCAGAGCACAGAGTCCTGCACACATTATAAAGACTCCATTTCATACAACCCTTTCCCTAATACTTCTCGCATGATTATTATTTTATGACTTTTACTCATTTCACACATTTGTTAACATATTGCTTTCCTGCGCCTCCTCTCTACTAAGGCAGTGGTCACTAATATGTCCCTTATTGATATGTTCGATCCCTTCACTATTGAAAGCAGTTCAGAGAGGATGTACTGGACTGATCCCTGGAATGCGCAGATTGTCTTATCGAGAAAGGTAGGACTCATTCAGCTCATATCCGCTGGAGTGAAGAGTAGGAGGGACTTGATGGAAACATCTAAGATCCTTTGTCTTTTTCCAAGAATGAGGGAGTGCAAAACTAAGCAGCATATTTTTAAAGTGAAAGGAGAAAGATTTAAAAGGGAACTAAGGGGTAACTTTTTCACATGGAGGGTGGTGCATATGTGGAATGAACTGCCAGAGGAGGTGGTAAATGCAGGTACAGTTAGAACATTTAAAAGACATTTGGACAGGTACATGAATAGGAGAATTTTGGTTGGATATGGGTCAAACGCAGGCAAGTGGGACTAATTCAGTTTGGCAAGCCTGGTCGGCATGGATGAGTTGCATGGAAGGGTCTGTTCCATGCTGTATGACTCTATTTGAGGGGCCTTGAGGTGGATCCAGAAAGGATGTTTCCTCTTATGGGAGAATCTAGAACCAGATGTCAGTGTTTGGAAATAAGGAGTCTCCCATTTTAAACACAGACAAGGTGGTTTGAGAATCTTTGGAACTCTCTTCCTCAATAGGAAACAGAATCTTTGAATATTTTTAGACTTAAAAATATTTAGGGAGTTTATGCCTGGAGCCAGATGAAATGGGTAAAGACCTTAATGAGTACTTTGCATCGGTATTCACTGAGGAGCAGGACATGGGTGATGATAAGATTAGAGAAGGGTATGTTGATATTCTAGAGCACGTCAGTATTAAGAAAGAGGTGGCATTGGGTGTCTTGAAAAACATTTCAGGAAGATAAATTCCCACGGCCTGATAGGATCGATCCCAGTATACTGAGGGAGGCAAGGGAGGAGATTTTGTTTTTCTGAAGAAGGGTCCAGACCTGAAATGTCAGCTTTCCTGCTCCTCTGATGCTGCCTGGCCTGCTATGTTCCTCCAGCTCCACACTGTGTTATCTCTGACTCCAGCATCGGCAGTTCCTACTATCTCTAAGGGAGGAGACTGCTGGAACCTTAATGGAGATCTTTGTATCCTCTTTAGCAATAGTTAAGGTCCCAGAAGACTGGAGAATAGCTAATGTTGTTCCTTTTGTTTAAGAAAGGGATCAGGCATAATCCAGGAAATTATAGGCTGGTGAGCCTTACATCAACGAGAGGGAAATTATTGGAGAGGATTCTTAGGGACAGGACTTACTTGCATTTGGCAAAGATAGTCAGCATGACTTTGTGTGGGGAATGTCTTGACTCACAAATTTGAGGTTTTTTTGAGGAAGTAGCAAGATGACTGATGAGAGTAGAACAGTGGATTTAGTCTACATCGACTTTGATAAAACATTTGACAAGGTTCCTCATGGTAGGCTGGCCTAGAATATCAACTCACATGCCAGGGATCCATCGTGAGTTGGTAGGTTGGATACAAAATTGGCTTGGTCATAGAAGACAGAGGGTCCCTGTGGAGGGGTGTGTTTCTGACTGGAGGCCTGTGACCAGTGGTGTTCTGCAAGGATCAGTGCTGAGATCCTCTGGTGTTTGTAATAGATATAAACGATTCGGATGAAAATGTTGATGGTCTGGTTAGTAAGTTTGCTGAAAACACAAAAATTGGTGGAGTCATGGATAATGAGGAAGGTTGTCAAAGGATACAGCAGGATGTAGATCAGTTGGAGACATTGGGCAGAGAAACGGCAGATGGAGTTTAATCCAGACGTGTGTGAGGTGATGGATCTTGGGAGGTCAAATGCAAGAGGAAAGTATACAGTAAATGGCAGGACCCTGAGGAGCATTGATATAGAGAGAGATTTTGGTATGCAAGTCCTTAGCTCCTGAAAGAGGCTACACAAGTGGATAAGGTGGCGTGTGGCATGCTTGCATTCATTGGTCGGAGCATTGAGTATAAAAGTTGGTAAGTCATATTGCAACTGTATAAAATTGTAGTTACGCCACATTTGGAGTATTGTGTGCAGTTCTGGACGCCACACTATAAGAAGGATGGTGCAGAAGAGGTTTATGAGGGTGTTGCCTGATTTGGAGTGTATTAGCTATAAGGAGAAGTTGGACAAACTTGGATTGTTTTCACGAGAGTGTCAGAGGCTGAGGGGTGACCTGATAGAAGTGTGTAAAATTATGAGAGGCATGGATAGGGTGGATATGAGGAGTCCTTTTCCCAGGATGGAAATGTAAAATACTAGGGGTTGGAGGTTTACAGTGAGGGGGAAGGTTTAAAGGAAACATTCAAGTTTTTTCCAAGGAGGGTGATAGGTGCCTGGAACGCGCTGTCAGGGGAGGTGGTAGAAGCAAATACAACAGCAGTGTTTAAGATGCATTTAGACAGACAAATGAACAGACAGGAAATAGAGGAATACAGACTATGTATAGATGGATGGGACTAGTTTAGAATGGCATCATGGTCAGTATAGACATGGTGGGCCAAAGGGTCTGTTCCTGTGCTGCACTGATCTATGTCCTAGAGGCACATAGGTTCTTGGTATGGAAGACGGTGAAAGGTTATTGATGGTAGGTGGATTAGAATTAAGATGGAGTTGAGGTGACAATCAGATCAGTCATGATCTTATTAAATGGCAGAGCAGTCTTGATGGGTGGGCTGAATGGTCTCCTGCTCCTAATTGTATCTCTTAAAGACAGTAAGAAACAGGAACAGGAGTGGGCCATTTGGCCCATCAAACCTGCTATGCCATTCATTAAAATCATGGCCGATCCTACGTTCCTCATATCCAGTTTCCTGCCGTTTCCCTGTTAATTGTCAATTAACTGCCGGATCAAGAATCTGTGTCAGCCTTAAATACCTACAAGGAGCCTGCCCTCACAGCTCTCTGAGGCAAGGAGTTCCAAAGGCTCATAGCCCTCAGAAAGAGGATGAGTGTACAAAATTTTAGGTGTACAAAATGATCAGAGTTATAGACAGAGTAGACAGCCAGAGACTTTTTCCTAGGGTGGAGGTAGCTATTACGAGGGGGCATAGTTTTAAAGTGAGTGGAGGTAGATATAGGGGAGACGTCAGAGGTAGGTTCTTTACTGGGAGAGTGGTAGGGGCGTGGAATGCATTGCCGGAGAGGGTAGTGGAGTCGGCCTCATTAGGGTCATTTAAGTGGCTATTAGATAGGCACATGGATGATGGTATAAGGTAGGGGTGGAGGTTAGACAGACCTTAGGATTAGTGTAAAAGTTCGGCACAACATCGTGGGCCGAAGGGCCTGTACTGTTCTATGTTCTATCAGTGGTGCACAGGGGCCTCTGTTTCTCACTTAGTGGCACCTCCCTATTCTGCCTGTACCCCCCCCCCCCCCCCCCCCATTGGAAACAGAAGGTGCTGGAAAACCCCAGCAGCTCTGGAAAGGGAAAGGTTAGTAATTTCCTATCAGTGACCTTCCTGTAGACCCTCTGATGGGGATTATAGAGACTCCCTACCCCCACAGATACTCCTGTTGTCTCAGCCTCTGTGGATGGGTTTATTTCACATTAAACAATTCTTTTCTACCTCTCTTTAAAATGGAGCCTGTGTTTTGATGGCGGTTACATTGTGAATTAAAGTTGGTTTTCATTAAAAAAATGTTCACTGTGTTTTAATTTTAAATTCTCTGTAGAACAACATGGCAGTGACAGGGCGGGGAGTGTGGGGGGGGGGGGGG
>NC_063350.1:1406757-1420104 GCF_021869965.1 Rhincodon typus
CACGCACATACACACACACACACACACACACACACACACACACCCTCACATACAGATACACACACACACACACACACACACACACACACACACACAGTCTGCTTTGTTTCCAGTTGTTTAACTGATAAAAGTCTCGAAGTGCATATTGTGCCTGTTTCACATCAGTGTGTGTTCAGCCTGTGCTCACTACTGGAGATTTATAATTAAAGTTATTTAATTTTCTGCAACTTGTGCAAAAGTAGCTGGGTTTTGTAAATCACTGAATTCTTAATACAATTGTGACATTAACTGGAAAGGGGTTTAATTTGGTCTGGAAAGTTTGGGGGTGTCTACATTAGAGAACCTGGTGCCAGTGATGGAACGTGACCTCATTGTTACATGACACAACAAAGGCGGGTCTTGTAGTCGCAGGTAAAAATCCCACTTCTAAAAGCCGCCAAGTATTTAAATGAGTGGAAAACTGAGAGTGTTGATATAAAGTGAGGTTGCACTCAGATGGCGATTAGAAACTCTCAGCGTATCGAGGGATTGTTTAATCACTGTTGACTGAAGAAACGTTGTTAAAGGTAATTGGCTTCTCTCTGTGTAACCCTCCTCTGTCCAGCTCCACATGGGGCACCCTTCAGTACAGCCTGAGAATGGTGGAGTGTTGAAAATTGGAGATGCAGCTACAAGTTGTCTCTTCAATAACTCTCTGGAGTTTGGGAGGCTCCTCCTAAGCAGATCTCTGACTAATGGGGGCAGTTTGAAATGAGGCATCCCAGGTGAAGGTGTCTCTGAACTTGTACTCTTTGCTTTGGTTGGAGTGGTTACAACAATTCTAGCACCTTTCTGTTTAATCTGACTGATGATATTGTGGATAAAACAACTGGGACCTAAGGGGCAACGTTTTCACGCAGAGGGTGGCGTATGTATGGAACGAGCTGCCAGAGGAAGTGGTGGAGGCTGGTACAATTACAACATTTTAAAAGGAATCTGGACGGGTACATGAATAGGAAGGGTTTAGAGAGTTACAGGCCAAATGCTGGCAAATGGGACTAGATTAATTTAGGATATCTGGTGAGCATAGATGAGTTGGACCGAAGAGTCTATTCCCATGCTGTACTTCTCTATGACACTATAATGGACCTGAGGAGCTGAATGGCCTCCTGTGCTTTTAATGATGGGGCCAAGTGTAGAACTGGCTCTACTTTCAACAACTGCACGGAAATGGAACCTCCTTTTGTTCCAGCAGGAGATAGTGGTTACTAAAGGATGGGGCAGTCTTTATAGGGACATGGTTGCTCAGCTTTGTCAGAATCCTCTCATTACACAGAGCAATCACAGAATCCCCACAGTGTGGGAATAGGCCATTTGGCCCAACAAGTCCACACAAACCCTCTGAGGACTATCCCACCCAGACCCATTACCCCTACCTTGTAACTCTGCATTCCCCCCATGGCTAATCCACCCAACTTGCACATCCCTGGACACTATGGGCAATTTAGCATGGCCAATCCACTAATTCGCATACCTTTGGACTGTAGGAGGCGACCGGAGCACCTGGTGAAAACCCATGCAGACACGGAGAGAATGTGCAAACTCGACACAGACAGTCGCTTGAGGGTAGAATTGAACCTGGTGCTGTGAGGCAGCAGTGCTAACCACTGAACCACTGTGCACCCCAGACCAGATCCAGAGTGAGACCATTCAGCCCCTTGAACGTGTTCATCAACAAATAAGGTCATGGCTGTTCTATTTGTGTTTCAAATTGCTCATTCCCAACCCCTTTCCCCTCTGTGTGCAATTCCCTATCTATCCACCTCCACCTTAAAAATATCCCATAATGCTGCCTGTCCTACCTTCTGATGCAGAGTGTTCCAAAGTCACACAACCCTGAGTGAAAAAAAATTCCTCATCTCTGTCCTGAAAAGCGACTCTAATTTTAAACAGCACCCCCTGGTTTTGAACTGCCCCCCAAGAGAAAACATCCTTCCCACATCCACTTTGTCAAGACGGTTCGGGATCTTACACACTTCAATCCAGTCACCCCTCACTCTTCAGAACTCCAGGGTAAACAAGCCCAGTACGTCCAACCTTTCCTCATCAGACAACTCACTCACTCCAGTGTCAATCTAGTAAATCTCCTCGGAACCACCTCCAACACATTTATGTCCTTTCTTGAGGAAGGAGGATGCTGTATTTTTGAGGGGTGTTGTTAGCGTGTCATGCTGTTAGTTTCCAGCCTGAGGAGTGTCTGCTGTGATGTGTGGTTGATGGAGCAGCTGATTGGCTGCATTGCAGCTTGTATGTTCATGATCTGCAGAACACTGAGCTATTGCCAGCCTCGGGTCTGGTGTTACATGAAGCATGTCACAATCTGGAGCCACTGATGTTGTACTGAGGAGCAGGAGCTCCTGTTCCATCAGCGCAGGATCCTGCAAAGTTCCCGGCATCAGGGCAATTGTCCTGGAGTCCTCACATATCCTCTGTCTCCCAGCTCCCCCTGCCAGTGACAGACCTGTACTGTTCTATAATTCTTTACCTGTAGAGTTTGGGTTAACGTTGTGTGGTTTATCTTGCAGCGTCTTCTCACAATGCCTCAGAGTGGAAATATCAGCTGTGATTTTCAGATCTTCTCGTCACTCCTGGAAGAGGAAGATTTTTATCAGACCTGTGAGGAATTTCTGAAGACAGTGGAGATGTTGCCTGCATCGCCTCAATCCCCACTTCCCAAGTCGAATATCTGCGATTCCCTCTCCTCTTTAATCCCTTCCAAGTCAGACCAGTTGGAATTAATGTCGGAATTCCTGTTGGACGACGAGGAATTCATCAGCCAGAGTTTAATTTGTGACTTAGAAGCTTCATTGAAGATGGAGCAGGATTGCATGTGGAGTAATTTACTAGCCAGCACAGAGCTGGACAAAGTTGGTGATAAATTGGACACACTCCCTGTATCAAGCCCCCTGATGTCTGAGATCGAGTCACATTTCTTCCAGGATATCTGTAGTTCAGATTTCGAAACAATCAGCCCCTTCCTGGAGAGGCCTCAGCAGAACAGGGACAACCCAAACTCAGATGATGAAAGTTCTTTGTCCGCAGGCAGTGTTTTCTCACAATGCACTGACTCAGGTACAGACTTACTGGAGCGAATGGTCTCAGTAATTTTATCCAAGTTCCGTGATTGTCAGTCCTGTAGTCTCATGAGTGGCTTCTCCAGCCATCCATGGACCCATCTGAGATGAAAGGCTTTCCCTGTGGGTGTGAACATGGATATTGGATTGGTGTCCTGGGTCATTGTGGAAACATACAGCTGACAGCAGTTTCCAGGCAACGGGCTGGGCTCCTGTTTCTGACTTACTATCCAGTATTTTGACTGGGTGGGAACAGGCTTGGATTTGTTGATGATGTCTTTAGCTATAAGAGATGCTGGAGAGGGGCAGCCTGGAAGAGAGTGGATGGTGCTCCACCATTATAACCCGATTCCTCTAGCCCAAACTCTGAGTTTGGCTTCCATCTGGTACTGTAGAACAAAGTGTACCCCTCCTGGGAGTTTCTGCACCAGCTGTTTGACTGGTCTGATCAATAAGCAATTTCTCTGAGAGTGCAGTCCCTGCAGGTACTTCTTACCAATCCATGAGAAATACCCATTGGGAAATGATGGGGCAGGGGGCATGTATTTGAAGAATCAAACCCTTTTCTCCCACAGAATGGTGTCGACATTTCACTGGGTGACAGAATGTGGCAGAGGCTTGTTCTCAGGAATTTATTGCTGGTGGGTAGGAAATGTCGAAGGAAGGGAAAGGGAGGTATTCTGTGTTTTTGGTGGGGAGGTGAGGGTGGTGTAACTGGGAAGATCAAACTTTTTTGGGGGTGGAGGGGGTGGTGATTAGCAAAGGAGGGAAAGTGTGGATCAGTAGAGCAGCTCGGGCTGTGTTGGAAGCGCCTATCCTCCGGTACCTGGAGCTGGCAGGAGGATGAGATACGGGAGTAGGCCATTTGCCCCTCAAGTCTACGCTACTCTCAAGCCTGCATCGTGGGCTGAAGGGCCTGTACTGTGCTATACAGTTCTATGTTCTATGTTCTATGTTCTAACCAATCGATTGGATTGTGGCTTGGTCTCTATGGATCTCATAATCCTCCATAGCACCACACATTGCTTGTGACTTCCTGGAATTAAAGAATTTCCAGTGGAGGTGGCTAAAAGTGATGGTTAGAATGATAAACGTGGGCTTCCTTCTGAATTTACTTTCTGAGTTATTAAAGGTTCAACATTTCCTCCTTGAGGTTGGAAAGAGTAATAACCTCAAAGCACACAGGAGGCCCTTCATTATCCTTTCCCGAGCCTGACCAACATTGATGGATGGTTGTTTGGCAGTGAGGGTTGTGGAAAGTGAGTGAGGAAATGGAGACCAGCAGTGATCTCATTGAATGGTTCAGGGACTGAGTGATCTTGTCCTGTTCTAGCTTCTCCTGCATTAGCTACAGGTTTTTGTTTTCTTTCTCTCTGTCGAAAACATGAATATTAAAGATGCCTTGTGTTTACAGAAGAAGAGATTGATGTCGTAAGCATTGAGAAGCAAAGGTTGGCTGAGGGGAGCGTTGTCAAGCAGGAAATGCTGAGACCCGGAACCCGTTCACAGACATTGGCTAGCATCAAACAATGCAGTCTCGAAATTCAACAGCAACATAATTACGCAGCACCATCACCACTGCTCTCCAGGGACCTGCCAGCTCCGAAACGAGCTAAAACAGACAACTATCTCCACGTAGCCAAGTACTCACTGCCCAACAGGTCATCAGCTTTTAGCCTCAAATCCCCTGATGCAGAGGATGAGGAGAGACGGAGGACACACAATGTCTTGGAAAGACAGAGGAGAAATGAGTTGAAGCATTGTCTGTTGGCTCTTCGAGATGAGGTGCCAGAACTTTCCAAGAATGACAAAGCCTCCAAAGTGGTTATCCTGAGGAAGGCAACAGAGTATGTCATCAAATTGAAGGCAGAGCATCAGAAACTGAACACTGAGAGAGAGAAACTTCAGAAGAAGCAACAACAGCTTAGACGGAAAGTTGAACAAATGCAGAGGCTTTCCAAATAGAGTTTGTAAATCCAGGTGAACTGCCTCATTCTCCAGGAGATCGAGGGAGGGGCAGCATCGTTCCTCGAGGTTGCTGAGTGAATATTTTCTGTTTATATATCAACAATGCAAACGAAGGGCATAAGGACAAGTGATTGCCTCAAAATGAAGCAAACAAACTGCGAACGTGCACTTGTGCTACCGGGATTTTTTTTCTGTGAGAATTTGTTTTTTCATGCCATTTCGTGTTGTATGTTTTTGGAAGTAAGTCTGGAGTTTTAATAGTCCAGTTTTGAATGTGTTACGTGTCTGAAATTGCTTGGCTATCTGTTATTTGAAGAGCTGCTTTGGGCACTGATTTTAGCCCTGGGACCACCCTATGGCTGTTTCAGCCACAAGCCCCTCCCTCACATCCCCAGCTGCTCACACTGTCAGGCAGTGTTGTTAAATGCACAATCACTTAAGATCCATACGGGAACCAAGAGACGAGTGGAAACAGACCCCAAGTGAGCTGTCTGAGATCCACAGATCCATCTGTGTTTGGATGCTCCAGCATTTGCCCTGTCCATAACCATGAAAATATAGAATAGGGACTGGATTTCATCCCGAGGTGTTGGGCGATCTGTAATGCAGGGCGTGTAATAATGGATGAGCTAGCTGGTATCCAGCTCCCTCTCCTCTGTCCACACTAGCTCAGAGGGTCAACTGTAAAACCTCTCAAGTCAGCGACAACATTCCCTGATCTCAGCTGCTACCTATCACTGTGCACATGAGAGGTCCCATTTTTTTGAAAACAGAGTTACGCTGAACTGTTTCAAAGCAACACTGATTTTTTTTTTGGTCTAAACCTCATTTCACCTCAGTCTTAAGTCTTCCAATCAAGAATCTGCAATCCACGCTTCCAGAGGATGAGTTTTCGATGAGATGCATACTTGTTACAAAGTATCTATATTAGTTTTTTTATGTGTGTGTGTACATGTGTGTATATAAATATATATATAATTGGCTGATCATGCCTGACTGTTAAATACCTTTTGTGTTGATTTTTGTAAACATTGGGAAGCCATTGTATTGTGTCAGTGGCAGATACTGCACCTTACTCTGCTCCTGTTCTCTCTCTCTTTTCCATCAAAGTGCAGACTCTGAATAGAACCTGGGACATGTTGCAACGTAATTCACATTCCTTGTGGGCTGTGTGATTCATGCTGCTGAAAGCTCTGGTTCTGCGGGAGTGTTTGGGATCGAGAGTCTTTGTGCTCGGTCAGTTGGAGTTGGCACTCCCTGTGGGGTGAGGCCAAGGATGAGGTTTCTGTGATCCTGCCTTTATTTTCACCCTCCTGGAGCCTCAGTTAACACCTGCAGATCTCCAGCCAACAAGAGTTGCCACCCCTGGGGTTGAGGTGGTAGCTTTCTATAAGTCACAATCTCAAGACATTTTAGCCCTTGCATAACCTGTTGTCATGTGCTTGCAGGTGCAGCAATGACTGTATCTTCAAATAACCTCTGTCATTAGATTTACTGTTTAATAATGCAATGTTTGCTGCTAGTCCTATAATTTATTTTAAGATAATGCACTGCCCTATTATGTTCAATCTTGTGCATTTTTGAGTTGTACTATATTTTTATGTGGATTATTGGTATCCTTGATCAGCAGACTGGGTTTTGTGTGCCTTTAAGTTATTGCTTTGTATCATTATGTCGAGGTTTTTTTATGCAAATCAAGTTTCTTTGGATAATGAATGTACACCATTTGTTTTGACAAAGCACTTTCTGTCAGCCTATAGCCATGTTAATAAAATAGAATTTTAATAATTAAATAAAACTTTAAAACAAAACTTGTTCACTTTAATGTTGAAGTTTTTCTTGTGAGAATGAGACTATTTAATTCCTGTCATCCTGTCCTGAAAGGTGATATTGGGAAATTTGTCAAGAGCCTGTAAGTGGGAGGTTACAGAGCCTCAGAGAAAGAACATTGATTTTGTACAAGTCGCTTTGGGAGCGCTATGTTCCAAAGCATTTTTACAGCCAATGAAATATTTCAAATTATCAGTATAAGTGTAATATAGTCCAGTGCAGCAACTAACTCCTGAACAGGCAGCTCCCTTAAACAGTGAGGTAAATGCCCAGGCAGACTATTAGTGGTGATGCTTGCAGGATCCATATTGACCTGGTCACTGAGTAGAATAAAAGGTGATATTGCATCCACCAAGTACAAAAGTACAGACTGTTTAATGTATCATGTGAAGCTGCACTAAAATTAATGCAAGTAGCTGGGATTTTTGGACCCAGCATTGCCATTCATGGAGTCTGGCTTCTCTGACTGGAGAAAAGGCAGGCACCTTGTGTCAGGGAACAGCTACTGGCATGAAGTGTCCATCAGTCTGGTGTCATCCCCAGGCTTGGGACCCGGAGTGCTGAGCTCCTGTCTACCAAGAGCTTCTGGTCAGTCAGTGTGGCTGCACTACATTGCCTGTCAACAACCCTAGTAGCAGAGGCTGACTTTCAATCATTTCCAATCCTTATGTTCCTCTTTCCCATAATGACTTTCCCTAAATCATTTTTGAACCTGCTGCACTTGAGAGCAACAAAATCCACCTAAATTTCCACTCGCTTTCTCATCATTCATTCTTAGAATGCTGAACCACTATTGCCTGTCTCTAGTTGCCCTTGAGAAGGTGGTGGTGAGCTACCTTCTTGAATTGCTGCAGGCCATGTGCTGTACCCACAAATCCCTTAGCAAGCGAGTTCTGGATTTGACCCAGTTACAGTGAAAGAACAGTAATATATTTCCAAGTCAGGATATTGAGTGGCTTGGAGGGGAACTTGAAGCGGATGGTGTTCCCATGAATCTGCTGCTCTTATCCTCAAAAGAAGTGGTTGTGGATTTGGAAGGTGCTTTCAGAGGATCTTTGGTGAATTTCTGCACTGCATCTTGTAGATGGTATGCACTGCTGCTACATTAACGATTTGGATGAAGGAACTGAATGCAATATCTCCAAATTTGCAGATGGCACCAAGCTGGGTGGCAGTGTGTGCTGTGGAGAGGATGCTAAGAGGCTGCAGGATGATTTGGACAGTCGGGCTGAATGGGCAAATATTTGGCAAATACAATATAATGTGGATAAATGTGAGATTATCCACTGTTTGCAAAAACCAGCAGGCAGATTATTATCTGAATGGTGGCAGTTTAGGAAAAGGTGAGGTGTAACGAGATCCAGTTGTCATGGTGGAACAGTTGCTGAACATCGCCATGCAGGTGCAGCAGGCAGTGAGGAAAGCTAATGGTACACTGGCCTTCTTAGCGAGAGGATGAGAGTATCGGAGTGAGGAGGTCTTGTTGCAGTTGTACAGAGCCTTGGTGATGCCACACCTTGAGTATTGTGTGCAGTTTTGGTCTCCTAGTCTGTGGAAGGACATTCTTTTATTGAGGGAGTCCAGCAAAGGTTCACTAGACTGATTCCCAGGAAGGCAGTACTGACATATGAGGAAAGGCTGGATTGAATGGGCTTGTACTCACTGGAGTTTAGAAGAATGAGGGGGTATCTCATAGAAACATAGAAAATCCTATTGAGACTGGACAGGCTACATGTGGGAAGAATATTCCCGATGTTGGGGAAATCCAGAACTAGGGGTCACAGTCTAAGAATAAGGGATAAGCCATTCAGGACTGAAATGAGGAAGAATTTCTTCACTCAGAGAATTGTGAACCTGTGGAATTCTCCCACAGGAAGCTGTTGGGGCCAGTTCATCAGGTATATTCAAGAGGGAGCTGGATGTGACCCCGTGGCTAAAGGGATCAAGAGGTATGGGGAGAAAGTGGGAATGGGATACTGAAATTGCATGATCGGCCATGAATGAAGGGCCAAATGGCCTACTCCTGCATCTTATTTTTATGTTATTGAGCGTCAGTGGTGGAGGAAGTGGATGTTTGCAGAAGTGGTGCCGATCAAGCGAACTGCTTTGTCCTGGATGGCATCGAGCTTCTTGAGTGTTGTTGGAGCTGTCCCCATCCAGGCAAGTGGGGAGTATTCCATCACACTCCTGACTTGTAGATGGTGGACAGACTTTGGGGAGTCAGGAAGTGAGTTACTCAAGGATTTGTAGCCTTCAAGCTAGATTGTGACTTGGTCATCCCCAGTGGTGTCAATGAAACATCCTGAAGGGTAATCTTTTAGGAAATATGGCATCCAAATTGCACAGCAACCTCCCACAACCAGTGCCATGAAAATGAACCAGATGATAGTTTCAGTGTAGCAGGTTGTGGGATAAATGTTGGTTCATTCAACAGAGGGAATTCCCCTGTTTTCTGTTACAAAGTTCTACATCCATCCAAAATAAAACAAACAGAGGCTCTGTATCAGTCCCAAGGGTTACGACGCTGCCCTGACAGTGCAGCACTGCCTGGAACATTCAGAACAACTCCCAGGATTGACATGGGGTTTTTCCCCAAAAGTGGGGCATCTAGGGCACAGGATACAGCCTCGTGATAGGAGGATTTATTTAGGTCAGAGTTGTGAATCTTTGAAATGCTCCAGCACTGGGGATCATGAATACTCTGTCAATAAATTGATCAAGTCTCAGTTCATGTGGAGGGGAGACAGGATAGTGATAGTGAAAAATGGCTGAGCACATTTGGGGGGCCAAACGGTTTATCTCTGAGTGCAGTGCAGTAACCCCATCACTGGAGAAGGGATCGAACCAATAATTTCACATCCATCACAGACACAAATCTGACTATCCGACCCACTGCTTTGTCCATTCTGAAGGCTTGCCAGGGGAGTGATGTCATTTTACATGGACTAACAATGTTAGATTATAATTCATCGCTGTCATGAGAGCTTTAATAACCCTGGACACAGTTCTCTGAGTGAGCTCAGACAGTGAGAATCAAGACCCAAAAACAATTCAAACTCAAATGAAGCAAAGGTATGAATGATAAAACCTAAACAGTGTTGCAATATTAAAATGAGAGTTGAGTCATTGACACGAGAATGTAATTAGTCACTGCTGTTAATCTAGTAGATACTATGGCTCCACAGAAATGTACTCAGTCACTAGCACTGTGCAACAGCTCATATTAATCGCCGAAGGTATGAATGAGCAAGAGTGAGTAAGGATAACTGGGGAAGTGGGGGGAGACGGTGGTGGAATAATTGAGGAAGAATCAATATTTTATGCATAACTGATTCATGCTTGGACAGCGTGGCTATACCCCGGTCACAGCAGGATTGCCAGCAATGCAGTGGGTTAGTAAGATTGCAATAAGCTGACCAGATAATCTAACCCTGCAGAGCTCAGTCAAGTTGTCAGTGAGCTGGGAGAGGGTGATGAAGGTCAGAGGTCATGGGTTTAAAATTCACCCATAAAACTACACAACAAAAATCCAGTACAATTGACCATTACCAAAAGTACGCCGCACTGTCAGAGGGTCAGAGCTGAGGGAGCGCCACACTGTTGGAGGGTCCGTGCTGAGGGAGTGCCGCACTGTCAGAGGGTCAGTGCTGAGGGAGCACCGCACTGTCGGAGGGTCAGCGCTGAGGGAGCGCCGCACTGTCAGAGGATCAGTGCTGAGGGAGCGCCACACTGTCAGAGGGTCAGGGCTGAGGGAGCAGTGAGACCCAGTTCAATAGCTCCAGTTTGGAACAGAATTCAATGAGTTATTTTCTTTCACTTCCTTTTGATTCTTTGATGTTGACACAAGGTTTATTGCACACCGATGCTAAGTCTTTCCCTCACTGATTGAAAACGTGTGCTTCCAATGTCTCTGACAGTGTTTATTACACCTGCAGCATGGGTCTGCTCAGAAAGGTGAAGAGAGCCAGACATTACTGGTACCTCCATATGAGACAGAGACAGAGACAGAGACAGAGACAGAGTGAGAAAGAGGGAGACATTGAGAGAGAGAATGATTTTCGAAATGTTCTCTTTGCAGTTGGCAGTTCCCTGCTGCACTGGCCCCACTCAAACCATGGTCACCTGGTCAGGAGCTAAACAAATTGTTGTTGTCAAACAATTTTCTCCTTGTCAGAACACATTGGCTTCATTCTGTTTGTTTTTTACTCTCACTATTCCACATTTGATCGATCAATTGGTTGATTTATTATTGTCACATGTAATGAGATACAGCGAAAAGTGTTGTTTTATGTGCTCTACAGGCAGATCATACCTACAAAGTGCATTAGGGTTGCAGAACAAAATGCAGAATACAGTGTTACAGCCACAGTGAAGGTACAGAGGGAGAGATCAGAAATAACATTTGAGGGGTTCATTCATAAGTCTGATAACAGCAGGGAAGAAGCTGTTCTTCAACCAGTTGGTGCATGTTTTCAAACTTTTATGTCTTCTGCCTGATGTAAGAGAGTGGAAGAGAGTATAACCAGGGTGGGACATGTCTTTTATTATGTTGCTTGCTTTCCTGAGGGAGTGGGAAATATAGATGGAGCTAATGGATGGAAGGCTGGTTTGTGTGATGGACTGGGCTGTGCTCACAACTCTCTGTAGTTTCTTGCAGTCTTGGGAGAGCAGTTACCATGCTAAGCTGTGATGCATCTGGATAGAAGGCTTTCTGTGGTGCATCTATAAAAATTAGTAAGAGTCATTGTGGACATGCTGAATTTCTTTAGCCTCCTGAGGTAATAGAGACAGTGTCGTGCTTTCTCGAATATTGACATTGGTGGACCAGGACAGTTTGTTGGTGATCATCACTCCCTGGAACTTGACTCTCTCAAGAAACATTATTCACCAAACAGTGTACTCCAATAAACATGTTTAAATGGAATTGTTTCATTGGTTTAAAGCAGTAAACTCCATTTTTAGTCCATAGCCCAAAAATAAAGAAAATTAAAGATATGATCTTCCCAGGAGTCACAGATGAGAGATGACCAGAGTCCATTTTCCACCATCCTGATAGTCACATGATATCTGATAAACAGAGTTTTTTTTATTAATTCAAATCATATAGGCATCAGGTAGCTGAGAATCAAGGTCTGGAATTACATGTAGGCCAGACCAGGTGAGGATGGCAGATTTCCTTCCCTGAAGGGCATTAGTGAACCAGATGGGTTTAAATAACAGTAGTTACATGAGGCTAGCCTTTTACTGGATTTACAATTTGACCATCTGTTATTACAGGAGTTGAACCCAAATATCCAGAGTGTGATGCTGTGGTTGTGAACTAACAGCCCAGTGATATTACCATTACACCAGCAGTTCCCAGCATTACCTGCTGGAATATTTCGAGTGATGCTGTTAGAGCAGGTAATATTGTTCTGGACAACTACTGAATGCCTTTTGCTTTGCCACAGTTAACAATACAACTAGAAAAAAAATGGTACACACACTTCAAACCACTACAGGAATCCCCTTTTTTAAAATATAAACACCATCTAAAAGAACTGCCATTTCCACTCCACCATCATTTGCATATGTTCTGTGAAACTGCGAGCTTCCCCTTTTCATAGGTACAGCATGTCCCTCAGGAACCTGGGCTTTGTCATCACCTTCCAGAGAGGTCCAGAAAAATAACTCACTGCTTCAGAATAGAGGGGCTCCAGGTTATTTATAAATGCCTTGCTTCAGGTCAAACTGAGTAAAGTGCCCAGGGACTGGACCAGTGACACAATCTGCAGGATCCTGAAAACGGGGATCTACGCTCTATACCCAGCAGTGTACATTGCAGGGTGGGATGAGAGACCAAAACAGACTGAGAGACCCCAAGACACCGAGAGACTCAAACACACTGTGAGACCCAAACACACCGAGAGACCCAAACACGCCAAGAGACCCAAACACACCAAGAGACCCAAACACACTGTGAGACCCAAACATGCCGAGAGACCCAAACACACAGAGAGACTCAAACACGCCGAGAGACCCAAACACACAGAGAGACCCAAACATGCCGAGAGACCCAAACACATCAAGAGACCCTAACACAACGAGAGACCCAAACACACTGTGAGACCCAAACACGCCAAGAGACCCAAACACACCGTGAGACACAAACACACTGAGAGACTCAAACAGACTGTACATTCTGACAGGATCATCCAGGAATGCTCATTTCCCCTGACATCAACAATGTTCTCAAATCCTTTCCCACCACTCTCACTCATAGACAACAAGATCAAGTCCATCCAATCAATTGTCTGTGCTATTCCTCTGCTCCTCGTCTCCCCTCTCCCCATATCCCCCATTCTCCCGCCCCTCCCCATATCACCCAAACCCCATCTCCCACTCGCTCTCCCCATATCTCCCATACCCCTGCCCCTCCCCCTCCTTATATCGCCCA